>NC_135262.1:17935821-18537907 GCF_964204865.1 Styela clava
GCTATATAGAATAGATCTGTTTCAATCAAAAAAAGTTACCAACGATTTTCTTTATCGTCCAAGTCCAGCAGGTCTTCGTCAATTGTAATTCAATATCCTCGTCGCCAGTTGTAGTGTCTCGCCTCTATCTTCAATGTTCTTTATCTCGCTAAGCTTTCCTCAAGGCAACACACGATATTTCACACAAAATAGGAGGCTTTTACAGCTACAATTCAGTATGCACAAAAGTAACTGATACAACTTAATAAACAGCGAATAACACCATACAATACAACCAGCACCAGCCACGCCGTCAATATCTTTCTGCTCCCCTTGGCATGTATCCTTGCGCATTTATATCGCGCAGGACTAAATCAATCATGCAATTCATGACCATCGGACCATGAACACTACAATAACTGCTATCGACTAGGACTCAGTGGTTTTCGAACTTCATTGTATTGTGACGCCCTCCAAAAATATGCTCAAGTTACGGTGACCGTACATTTGAACCCACGTACATTTGAACCCATGTGTATATCCACGGGTTTAATCTATATGCGGGTGCTAAAACCCATGGGTTAGGGTTAGTATGGGTTCAACTATCCGAAAAACAAAAAAAATTCCATAGGTGCAGGTACAGGTGCAATTGTCATGGGTTCAAATGTACGTGGGCTCAAATGTAATGGAACCTCAAGTTACGACTACCCGTGAAAATACGTATTGATACCTTTCAATAAAAGACTTTTTTTGCAATGAGTTTCGTATAAAGGAGCAAACAATACATAGCGACAGTCAGTGAAATCATATTTAATGGGCCTTGGTAGAAAAGTCTGCTTTATATAAAAATGAAATCACAAAGGCGATAGGAGACGGCAACGCTTTTTGAACCAAGAAAAATAATCTTTATCTACAAAAAAACGAACTTTTTTATTGTAACACCATCCCAGGTAAGATCGATATATTCTTCCTTTTTTTCTGTAAAAGTAGAAGATATGGGTTGTTTGAAAGGTTCACGAATCACGAAATTTTTCGACGTCCTATAGCAAAATTGAAACGACGCACTTCCATGGGATTAGGTCAAAAAAATAAATTGAAGACTTAAAAAGTCTTTTTTAAAGGTGAGCGCTTAGATTAAAATCATTTCTAAAATTCAGGCTTGGTTTTATTTTCGGGGAAACACAGTAGAATCACCGCGCTTGCATAACAATGCATATTCTGATCGTAAGACGCGATTTGCGTGTGCTTGTATAACAATACCGGCTTTAATAATCGTTAAGCTAGCGGTTCCCGAAGGCGATTTGCTAAGTGCGCCTCAAAATATGTAACATATTTTATTTATTCTAAATGTTTTATTGTTTCTCATTATTGCAAATGATGTGTATACGAATTAATTTCATTTTACTGTTCTATGTTGTGTACGCTCTGTTACGTCGGGTATCCTACATGCTGAAATTTCGTAGGCTGCAGTTTATACCTTTGCTGAACATGAGTTATTTTTGTAGCATTTTGAAGAAAAACTAGGCAGAGATAAGATAAGTACATATTAACGATGACAAAATTGTGTTTTATTATCAGGCAGCATATTTTTCGTGTAGGTGCGCCATGAGTTTTTCCCTTGATAATTTGGCGCCACACAAACCGCTGTCTTATGCTAAGTTTGATCAATAAGAGTGAACAATTCCGGAAAAAGACCATGCCGTCGGTGGCCAGACATCGTATTTCATCATTTAGGCCTGCCTAAACAAACATTGAACCAAGGCTGGACTTGCTATGCAGCAAATAGTAGTCGCACCCATTACACTGAATAATTGAGTAACGTTAATCTGAGTAAATATGTTTTTGTTATTGAGTAGGCCTACTAAAAGTTGAGAATTAGCTGTGTCAATAAAACATCAAAAATGCATATTTCGAGCTGTTTAGCATTATTAGCGCGAAGGAGGGCCGCGGAAAATTTTAATATATTAAAAAGGGCCGCGAGCTCAAAAGTTTGGGAAGCCCTGGTGTAGGTAATAACTGGTGCTATCACCTAACTAGGAATATGGAATGATATTGCGTGATTCAATGTCGGGTCGGCTTAGTGAAAACTCAGAAGGAGGAGAGCGACATGCAGGAGAACTCACGGATGCCAAATTCTTGGTCGGAATAGACAGCTAAGTAGGCTCACTCAAATATATTAGGGACTCGCGTGTTATAAAGAATGAGATTAATACAATTAATTATTAGTATCAAATTTTAGATAAGAAACCATATCATTTAATTAACCGAATATGAATCTACTGCGACTACGGAAAATAGATATTGCGAAAGACTTTTCTAGAACACAACAAAGTGTTCATAAATAAAAAAAAATTGAAGTAGATTTTGGAATTTTTATATTCGCTAGTACTAATTAATAGTTACGATTGTGGTGTCCACTATCGAAGAAACTTCAGCTTTTTTGGAAGCTTTCAGTTTTTAGATTTCCATCTATGGTGCTCTTAAAACTCGAAGAATATAATTTCACATATTTTAGTATAGAATTGAAATAACTTCCGAATTGATTTTTTGTCGATTTTATTGAAGAATGAGCAGAAGTTTTAAAACGTTATATAAACATCTCCATCCGACACATCAAAATACTGAATGTACTATTGATTCCAATTTAAGTCAATACATGTGGCTCGAAAATATATAGTAGATACGACAAAAAGGAAATTAGCTAAAAAGGGTTCTGGTAACTACGACAAACAAGATAACCAACTACAAGAGATATACTATCAACGATAAAGAATGATTGAACAGCATAACTACCTGAAGATGAATCCAGCAAACCGCCAATACTTGTTTATTCAGATTAAAGGCTAGCTATACTACATAGAACAGGGTTTCCCAACCTGGGGTCCGCGGACCACTGGTGGTCGGTGACGACTACACAGGGGTCCGGAGCGATATTAAGAGTCTGAAATATATACGTTTAACGTATATCCATTGTTACATAGACATTCATAAACGAGATCAAGTCGCAAGTTCACGCAATCTCAAATGGTACATGTTACAAGACCTTAACAATGGGAGTGAAAAAGTTGTTGTAAATGTACACGATCGTTGCTTTCAGCGTCTGTGAAGTAGACCTCTGTCATCGTCGGTAATAATTGACTGTATGCGTTATTGAGGTATCACCAGTCAAGAACATGAGCGACTTTGCCAAGGTCATTTGAGCCCCGTTGCTGCAAGAAAGAGGCGTGAAACCCAGTTAAGTTACTTGTGAGAGACTATCCAAGCATACACAATTAAATTGGTCCGTTGTCGTAGAGTTGGGCCTACGAGTTTGCTTGTCACAAATTGATCCGTCACATTATTGTCGTTTGTGTTGTTGTGTTCTAAATCCACATGACACATTATCCTTCCTCCTCGGTTGGTTACGCACATAAATTGGCAAAAGATAAGGGTCCGTAAAAATAATATCCACAAACAGGGGTCCGCGGTCCAAAAAGTTTGGGAAACTCTGACACAGAATATAAATCTACATTACAATCAACATTTGCATGTTGAACATGTTCGAGATAAAGATTTACGAGATTTGGGATGAACGTGTCATATCAAATGGACTTGGACAACTTGGATTTAACTATTTTTTTTTAACAAGAGGCATTTGAATAAAAGGACCCGTGGCCGTGAATCGTTCCAAATTCTTGTTGTTGCTGGGTTCGTTATTGCTTCTAATTCAAATTTTATTAGTTAAGAGTTGTTGAAGGCGCTGAAATTATTTTACAAAATTTCTCGATAATCCATCGAAATTTTGCTGAAATATCCTAATTCATGGAAATTTTTATTATATTAAATGGTAACAAGTTATTCCGCTATGTTTGTCCTCCTCTGAAACACTTATCTGCAAATTATTCCAGTAAATTAGGTGCTCAGAAAACTCGAAGCCGTACCGTAATGTTAACGATGTGCAATCTTGGCTTCCATATAATTGAGTATTGCTATCTTGTAACTATATTTGACTGTTTACACTTATTTATCACGAATCTAACCAATTAAAATCAACAATTATATTTAGAATGAAAAAGAAAAAAAAGTTGTAGTCTGATTTTTTTTTATCCGTTGTCAAATTTAAAATTTTTGTCAAATCCAGTGTCAAAACCGGAGTTTTCGCTGATACCCTTACCTGTGGCATTCAGCGCCACTGCATATATGGTGAAAGCAAGACTTGAAGCACTCCGCTTAAATCTATATTGTAACGAAAACTGCATACTGATGAATCGGATTATCATTTTGAATTGACAAACCGAGGTTCCCCATAGAAAGGTTTAGTATTTAAATGAATTTGATTGTTTTACCAAAGAGAATCATAGTAGTCCTGAATTTGTGAAATTTTATACATTTTGACGAATAAGGTCTTTTAATTAAGACTGTCATTGGAGAAATAAATATTCAGACAGAAAGGTATATTTATCTTGCCATTTAGTCTATTCGTGGGTATCACAGTACTGAATTCAGCCGCTCGATTATCATTCAGTTTTCGAAAACATGTATTTGTATGTTTTCATATCTTCACTTTGTTTCAGGTTTCCCAATACGCGGCATTCATATGTTATTGTATATTATTCCACATCTAAAACATGGATGCTTTGTGATCTTGTCAAAGTCTTGTAATTTTATCATAGAATTAAAAAAGAAATATTCCAGTTTCCAGTTAGATATCTTCGACGCAAAGCAAATAAATCAAATACACTCGAGATAAAATTGAATTGAAAGTAATATATTTATATAAAACACAATTTGGCCTTTTCCCATGCATGGCAACAGTTACCTATGTGGAACTTGAATCCTATTTCATCCATTGCTTTGCGCGATATCAATTTTAAGTCGATTTTTTCTTTCTTAATGTCTTTATAACCGCTTTGCTGATCAAAGAGAACCAATACACGTTAAGTATGTCAAACACGACCGTAGCGGAGAGAAAAATGATCTTGTTCAATGTAGATATTCTATGAAAAATAAAATACACATTATGGAAGTTAATCAGGCACTGAGACAAACATGTCCTAATGAAAAGAAAACGACGCGCTATCAAATTGGATGCAAATGTGTGGAGATTATTTGTTTATTTTTGTATTGTTTACCTTGCTTGGCAGTATGTATGCTCCCCAATATATTGCACTATGTTAATTTGATCTTTATTAAAACTAAGTTACTAAGTTACTAAAACTAAGTTAAAACAAGAAATTTGTTAATACCCAGCAACTTGAAATATCGATACTCTTTCTATCACTAGCTAAGTTCTCGTGAATTAATTTCGGTGGTAATAAGTTATTTGATTGAGGAAAATTCCAAATATTTCATTGATGAATTCAAAATAACAACTCAGTTATATTTGGAATTGTTGTAACTTGTGAGACCTTCTGAAGCGCGAGCAATATACTCTATAGCTATATGTAGAAATATTGCTGTGGCGTTGAAGATGATATTAGTTAACTAGTTTGAATTCATAAAAAAACCTTTAGGTATATTTTATACCTGGAAAAGGCTTCAGTTCCGGTGTTGTTCAATATTGCGCTATAGCAGAACGGAATAGTGGCAATCCGACCGATGAAAAATAGTACCGTAAAAATGAGACCGTTGATTATGTATGCGGGACTATCTTTTTTCTTCCACGTTAAAAGTGCCCACCTAAAAGCAGAAAAATTCGATATGTAGACTATTTTTGTGTTGTTCATTATCCAACTTATTGTTAAATCTTTAATCGGGATTTGCTTAATCGTGTGTGGCCTTCGATAATAAACCACGCTATATAGAATACAGAATACTATAAGGAATTAGGCTTGAATTGTCGTAAAGGTATCCATATTTCTACCATCACCGTATAAAAGTGTTACCTTGTATGCATAAATGGTGTAGATATATCGTTGAACATTCGTAAGCAAGTGTGAAATGCATACACCTTATTTACCTAAAAATTAAATCTCAGATCTCACAGTTGTATTTTGTACGTATATATAAACCAAAAAGAGAAAATCATTCGAGTTCAGACTATAATAAGCTATTTCGAATGTTGTTATATTTTACCCATGACAACCTTCTATAATCGCATCATTGAAATATGCATAGGTATTTTTGAATTTTCAATTAAAAATTTTATAAATTTAGGTAATCTACAAGGTCATATTGATTTGAGAAGTTGTGTATTACTCCAAGCAGTCATTCGAAAATATTTGAAGTATTACTGTATCGTAATACGCCATAACAAAAGAGCAATGCTCGAAATATGAAGACCTATGCCCAATAACTTACCGACACAATAATATCAGTTATCTCACGATTTAAAATAAAACAACGAAATATTTGATCTCATGCGGTTCAAAAGAAATTTGAGCAAATAAAAGTAACGATCTCCTAGTGACTTATTCCAAGTTTAATTTCACAAATTTTGAAATCACTAGTCCATTAGGTCTGAAAAAGTGATTTTTTCCGCACGAAAATGTCGCATCAACGGTAAGACTAACAACGACTATTTAGCAAAACGATTCATATGGCAATTTCGTGTCGAATTACACTTTCAAGTTAGCTTCGGGCACTGTAACCTACCACCACCATTCCACAGCCAATTATTGCCGCAACATGATGCCAATAATATTGGGTTTTCATTTTCTGAGTATCACAATACACCAGAAGTAACATGTCTGTAACAAAGCGGTGAAAAATTATTAAATTTGCATTCCGGGTTATTCAGTACCCATTCCGGGATATTTATATATGTAAATGAAATTTTGTAATTCTTAAATAAAATTCTCTCAAACAAATAGAATATATGGAATACGAAGGCATGTTTTTACACTTTAGCATGGCTTTAAATATGCTTAAAATCAATTTAACATACACACAACTGACGCGACTCAACTTCCTTTACAACACATTGTGGTCAAATAGCCTAAGCAGATTAAAATAATCGAGATATATAAATTGAGATAAATAGTAAACTTTCTTATGTCATGTGCCATAAACTCCATATTACATGATGTTTACTCAAACAAACGTATAGATTATGCATCATGTATTACTTACTCATCATCCAGCGGAACGATTTATATTTTGCTACGAGATAAATTGTTTCTTGTTTTAATAATGATTTAGGAACCAATACTTACCGGAAATCATGTATCCGATTACGAATGATGACAAAAGTCGGGTAGCATGGCTATCATACCTGTTAGCAGACAAAATGTCGAAATAGTGCATATGAATATAAAATTTTTCCCCCACGTTTGATGATAAATGAATTTAAAGTGAGGAAAGTCGCGCATACGTGAAACAGATAACGAATGAAAAAATACATAAGTGTAATTATTCATCGACTTATTTCAACAACTCAAATTAACGAAAAACTCAAATGAATTTTTATATTTGTGCAACATAGGAATTGTCATCTGCGTAGTCTTCGCAAAAGATCGACAACGGGATTGGGTAGCGGCCTGCCTGATGTTGACAATAAGTCACTGTTCACAAAATACGTACGTATTTCATGGACTGAAATCACAGTACCAACAATTCAATTTAAAAGAAACGTACCAAAACACGTCGCTTCTTAGGTCTTCTGTTAAGAGTATATATGTAGCACTCGGTCCAATTATTAGAGCACTAATAATAGACGCAAAACTGTAAAATCAAAATAAAATGATATAAAAACTTCGGTAAGGATGAATGAGTAAAATATCAACCACATTTCAAAATATTTTGCATAAATGGCTAATTTGGAGATAGATATAGAATAGATTTTCTTGTCAACATATTTTACAGCCTGCCGCATTAAAAACGACTCTGAATTACTACACCATTTCATCAGTGTGCCATATCATAATATGTAAATAACAATGATAATTTCAAAATATTTAATCCCATTATTGGGCCGCTTATACATGCTCCGACATCGATCATGTGATAAATCCCAATTACTACACTATACAGTAAATTGTATTAATGATTGTATCTTAAACCTTGCAATTTGCTAACGTTGTTCATTACCTTATTTTCCACGTCCATTTGTCTTCTTCTGACATTTCCTCATAGTATTTAGGAATAACTTTCTTTGAGACAATGGCAGAAACATAGACGCCAATAAACAACATTAAAATGGAAGTGGCAACAACGGTGGCCGAGTAGGTAATGATTTCAGTTTCGAGCAACATACTTACATTTGCATTAAAGTTCGGCATAAAATATTAAAAATAAACTTTTTAATTAATGTACACCATAACCTAGAACATTGAAGTATTTATTGATCATTGAAGTTTGGACTGAGCTAAAGATAATTAGAAGCTGTCGTAGCCTACTACATACTGATCACACATCGTAACTTTTAACAAGCATAGTTCAAAAAAAATTGGATCGTTACAAAATTTAGTAATCATATATTCAACCACAGTATAGCCCCAACCATCCCAGGAAACGCAAATTTTCCCCAGGAGCTCCCAACAACCATCATGAGACGGACGCATTATATGATTATAAAATAATGTCTGTGTTCCGAATGCCCAGTACGTCCACTTTAAAACGTTTCTAATCAATAAAATAAAATAACGGAAATGAAATTTATCAAAAATGATGTGCGCAATGATAGAAAAGAGAAATAATACTGCATGATGCTAATATTTGTTTCCAGATTTGTCAAGAGCCTGAGCATATACGTTATATAAATCCGAATGCCACATTCCTTTGGTTATCGTCTCTTGAGATCATTTGACAATGGGAGACAATTCTGCGGTGAGTTTTATTTAATTATATATACAAGGGTGGTCCAACATGCAGGCCCGTGGGCCACATGTGTCCCGCCGCTTCATTATCTGTGACCCGCGTCGCATTTGCGCGAGGGTGAACAAAAAATCGCATTTGGTGTTGTTTCGTCATTTTTACCTGGCTTTTCATTTTTTTAGTTGGGATTTAGGTTGGCTAGGCCTGATAACTAAATATTAATGTTATGGCCGAACAATACAATTTCCACCGGGTGTTTTTTTGTAACCAGCCTAAACAGTATTACAAAAAATGCTGCCTATATGTCAGAAAATTTAGTAATTATCCTCCTGTATCTCAAATTTGTTAAAATTCGGCAAGCAATCAATCTGCAGTTCCTTCTAAGTTATTTTGTGAACATGAGTTTAAAAATAAAGCCAACCAATTCAAACTTATTTTTGACTGGGTGTGGGAGGGAAATTACCACAATGCTTGCTTGATATGTCCGCAAGTTGTGTCGGTGACAATCTAATACGGCAGTTTCTCCTTATGACACTTTCTCCGTTATGAAAAGTTTGAAATATTACACTAAATATAGATATAGTGAGATTTTTGCACGTTTCAGAGAGTTTTTTATTTGTGGTTTTTGCACGCTTCAGCTTTAAAAAAACAATGTAAAATAATGATCAATGTATTTGACAAGGTCGACAACCTTGGACCACCCCGATATATATCATGATTAACAGATTCCGCTCTTTAGCGGAGTGATATTACCTTTTTCGTTCGTTTTACTTTTTAGCAAAATATTTCTGTCATATTTGACAATATCTTGCTATATATAGCTTTCTTCATTCACTGCATGTGTATTCCATGTCAATGCGCTACCAAATGCAATTTACCAAATACGTTACTTTCAACGATGTAATCATTTTGAAACACAGAATAAAATAGTCCCAAATAAAATTTTGAGATGGACTAATCAGGGACAACAGCAATATGTATATGCCTGCTAATTCCAAACTGACCGATAAAGGTACACAAGAGAGCAGTGCTTGAATATTTGAACAAAGGAGGCCAAACGTCATATAAAAGTGCTTCCATATCTCATAAAAATTGTTCCATCCCCATATATTTCGAAGGAATTTTGAAAAAACTAACCGCCACTCTCCGGTGATTCCTATCGTTATGTATACTCGACTATGCAAATAAAAGATATTTTCTCAACAACAACCAACCATTTATCTGAACGATCTATATATACATTTCGTGCCAATTTTTATATAAAGATATTTATCATATAATCACATCATATAAGGAAATATTTGTTTCGCGCGATTTATTGACTTATCATCCGCCTTTATACGAGAAACCTTCAATTTCTAAGATAATATTACATCAAAGCATAGGCCTATTGCACGCATCCGCAGCGCTATCGACTACAGAATGCAACGTGCATTTGAATTGAAACTAAAAGCAAATACTAAAAACTTCATGACCTAATCAATAAATCACGAGGTTCGTGACATTACTAGTATATAATTTCAAAAATTTTGCTTGCCAAAGAGTTGTTGTTCTGAACCTCCAACGTAAATATTTCATAACTGAACTGGATATTGTGTCTAGATTGTAAGATGAAAGTACGAATACAACCTGCCTGAGGCCACCGTTTCGTCCAGTCAGATTCGCTAATAAGAAATAATAGCTCGCATTCTCGTGACATTTGAAACTCAAATGCATCGATATTCTGGCTTGGTGCTCGAGTTTTGCACACAAATCGATCACCAAATTAGTACGACACTTGCATATAAAGTCAGGAGTAGCTAAGTGAACAATTTTGCCCTTGTTTTGCCTGACATCGTGCAGTTAATTGCAGGAAGCGACAATGCTTGCCATGATTCAGAGTCGTACACATATTCTTAATTACAAAATTTACTGATTGCTTCCTTTAATTGTTTACATCCAATGTTTGATTTATCGCAACAGACATAACATGATTAGCACAAAATTCCAGTTGTTTTCGCTCCAAATGGGTCTGAAAGTAAGTGTCCGCGTAATTACTTTTTGCCAAACCTAATGATTTTTAATTGTTAAAAATTTCGGGTTCAAAAATTTGTTATAGTGTTACCGTGACAGTGAAATTTAAATCTACGTACTAACTGTCATAGGTACTAGTATTAGTGTATTTAGAAATATATGGTCCTGAATAGAATGCGTGACGGCGTTAACCTCTTGAGCACTGAGTTCATCAAGCATTCTTAACTGTTCCTGAAAAAAGAGGCTCGCACACGCCAGCATTTTTGTTATCAAAATTTAATTTTCTAAAAATTCCCCGAAGATGGAGTCTGTGTCAGAGTTGATAGTAAATTTTTCCCGACTCCAAAGCCATTTGAGCTCATTGGCGGACTCTAACATTTCGAAACTTTGTACATGAAATATACAACGTATCCCAATTTATTTTAAAACGAAGTTCTTGATTTGTCTTTCTGTCTGTTGGAGCCAATGATGACTTATATGCCGGTGCATATGATTAGTCATAATTCATATAATAAACTACAACTACACTAGCAACAAAATATCTACCACCAACTAAATTTGGGACCACCCCTCCTGAAATGAGAAGCTGGGAAACATACTGGCTGGAACCTCGTGTAAAATCTTCTTGCCGCGGTGCTCATCAAATAGCAGTAGACCAGAGGTTACTAATTTGAAGACCTGATATTAATAACTCCTTGAGAAGCCACATATAGGCTATAAAGCAAATACATATGTCTCCACACATGAGCGAATTTATAAATTGTTCAATTGATAACAATGAACAGATGGTATAGAAAATCTACAACATTATGGGGTAATGTTTCTTCTCTGAGTACTGCAATGGAAGAAATTAAATGAATGCTAATAAAATTGAAACGAAAAGTGGACGCTCAGAATATAAACAAAAATTGATGTGATGAGTGTTTAAATTGTACAAATCACTGATACGTCATTTATTTCATTCAAATCGCTTATCTTGGTTACATTTTCTCGTTATTTATTTAAACACAAAATTAGAATTTTAAAGTTCTTCACGTAAAAGACGTTATATCGCAGGTCGTGTTTTAATTTTTGTTGTCTACACATCCTGAAAAATACAAAGGGACTTCGTTCCAGTCATTCTTCAATTCGATGAGTTTGTTGAAAATCTTAAGAATTGTTCTTGCATCAGGGGGCATCGTACGGCTTGAAATCCAGAAAATTTTCTTTCCTGAAAGTAAAATATATTTTTAAGAAATAGCAGAAATATTCTTTTGACCTATTTAATTCTATTCCGGAGTGAGTAAACTAATGGACGTAGGGGGAGTATTTGAAAAACACAATATGCACAGAATAAATACATTCGACGTTATCACGTTTGAAACGTTGCCTGATAAATATTGGACGCACAATCGTTTCTGTACGTCTTGGGCTTTCCGAGAGTATTTGAAGTAATTATATTGAATATTGAATGCTTTTGGTACTATATGAAATAAAAGAATTACCTTTTCTAGTGCATACCAAATACATTGCGTAGTTGTCGTAGTCAGTGAAATAACGATACTCGTCATTGAAAACTTCCATGCTTTCTAAAAAACGAATTTGACTTGAAAGAATTTGTTAAAGCACTTAGAGTGCGATTGCACAACGCTTACCTTCCAGTAACGCGTGACTCGGTGCAACACTTGGTTTGATTTCGTTTATCAAGTAGTCCATCCATTTTCCAACTGAAAAAAACATATGTTTATTTATATATATATATATACTAATCAAGTTCAGTTTTTCTATACAAACATTTGAAATACGTTTTCTTGAAACACCTAGTATAATAGTTTTAGTGAATCTGACTAAAATAGGTAATTTTGTTTCGAAGTTTTAATTTTTCGTTTATGTTCTCTTTCACTTGTAGATTTCTAACAGTCGTGAAGCAACCTTTCAATCCATATCACAATGTTTGACTGGTTTGGAATAGCTGTCAACTCGTTGTTAGATGCTAAACATCGCCTTGCTTTGATTAAAAATCTCTAGATCAGATTTACTCACCATGCTCTTGATTCCAAATGAACCCACCAGAATTTTGTTTTATGGAATCAATGGTGACATTTGTGTTCCTATAAGAGAACAGTTTTCATTGTACATTGTACATATATCAATGACATTTAACTCATAAAAGCATCCAAAACTCAATGACACACCTTCCCGCGTCTTTGAAAATATAAGAGATTCCATTGCTTGTAGGTCGAATATCTTGAATTTGGTAACATGGCACAACTCTGTCCGAAGGAGTTCTAACATTCAAAATTCCGTACCACACTCCAGTCATCTTCGAAAAATACACAAAATAGGATATACAATTGAAAATAAATATATAAATATCTACATATACATGTAGAGTTATTATTCCTAGTCAAAAACACAAATGTAATTTTTGCTGTTTCATATCAACGTTTTATAGTATTTATCCTATGGTTGGAATAATTGGTAATAGCGCCTTTAGAATACATTCCTTTGTGATGACTATACTTGATATGTATTATTAATGAGAAGATAATATAGAAATTTTCTGATATAAACCATAACGATATACCGATATTGTAAGGAGATGTGTCCTACCTTGCTCCAGTCAATATCTTGTTGCGCAGGAGGTAGTTCGCATTCATTGCCGTCTCCCTCGCCCTCTGCCGTTACATGTGGGACACAAACAGGTACAACAAACCACAAAATAATGGTATAAGAGAATATTTTCATGGTGTCAGTTCATGGAAATGTCGCGCTTAAAATGAGAAGCTTGTGGATTAGTACCCGTTATTATTGGTTCTACACAGTAACAACCTTTAACCCAATTATTGGCAATACTCGAGGGCAGGAAGGAAATGCGAAATATTCGGATATGAACATTCCTACTTTAAACCCTTGGATTTATTGTACTGCACTGCATTTCCAGCCACAAATGTAATGTAAATATGGAATGATTAATGTGTACAAATCAATAAAATTACCTAGAGCTCTACAGTTCTGATGAATTATTGTTTTATATGTGTTTCATAAGCAAAGCAGCTAAAGTGCGATTGCACAGCACGTACCGTCCAGTAGCTCGTGACTTGATGCAACGCTTGGTATGAAGTTTACTGAAACCTTTTTTTGTCGTAGGATGGAGGTATCTATTTGAGTAACAAAAGATTTTGTCGACTGATATCATATACCCCGGGATACAAAAGTTAATATACTGGCAGTGAAGTGCTGCCCGAAAAGAAATAGGCTAACAGAGTTTTTTTAATATTCTGTTTATTTCAAATGCTACAAATCTTATATCAGTATACCCATTGTCTTGCGCTGTTACACTAATGGTCTCGAGGTGGTAAAGTTAGCTGAATTAAGTCGTGAGTTACACTTTTCTGAAAATGCATTTGTGACATTTCATTGAATCTTGGAAGATGCGCTATCTATCATTACATCAGCGCAATAAAAGTTATCTTGTGCAAATTTCCACAATGTGTATGCTGAAGGATGCAATGATCCAAAACCCTCGAACGCTTAACTCGAATAGAAACATCTGAAAAGCTCATGTATGATCTTGGTAGAATCAACAAAGTATTTCAATATTTGGTAGAATGCAAGATAAAGGCCGTCGCAATTCCTAGGCATTTTTAATTTCTTGCATTTATTGATTTTCCATTTAGCATTGTTGAAAAACTCTTTGCCAATATAGCTAGTCTAGTTTAGAATTAAAACAATACCCAAATACCTGAAATACGACTCCTCAAATTTCTGTTTGTCGTTTCTGTTTGTTAGCAAGAGCCGTGGGGTAATTCTTGTGGAATTCAAGGAATTGGAAATTGGAATCACTTAAAATAAATTTAAAAATGAAATCTCTTCGCGGCACACCAAAATCTTTTCACGGCACACTAGTGTGTCGCGGTACCCTGGTTGGGAACCACTGAGCTAGAAGAACTATGTAGGCTGAGTTTTGATGAATATTGAAACGCGAAGCCGAAGCTATCCGAATCACCCTCTTTATACACTCTCAACATGCGTCGATCATTTAAATGCTGAATTTGGAATTTCAGGATTGGAATTTCACTCAATAATGCAGAGATTTTTTGTCATAATAAGCTGAAAATTGTACACATTTCGCGTGTCTCACTAATCTCACTTTGCATTCCGGCATATAACCAAACTTTCTCTTATGATCAACACATGAGTTAAAATAACAATTGTGTTTTTACATAAATGGCAGATGCAAGACTATCACATTTACAGTCACGTAAACAATTTTCCTCCATTTTTATCGTCAATATATTTCCCAACGGCATATTTTGATATCCGCATATAGATTACACGCGCGGACATTTGCACACGTGGCATTTGCACCCATTGAAATTTGTGCCAACAGATATTTGCAGTCAGGGAATTTGCACTCATCAACATTAGCAACCATGGGTGTTTGCATGTATGGATCGATTTATTTGGATTCCCGGCCGTCAACTAGTTGTGTTCCTAACAAGATCATAACTTCAAAGAATATTTCTTCTAAATTGCTTTTAAATTCGTTTCGTACATATTTTCTGTACACATACCGAGGCAAATGCATCAAGTAATATGGATTGAATTGACAAATTGGGACTTCGTGAGGCACAAGTATCCAAATACAAATAAATGATTTCATTCACGTTCCATATCTTGATTTCATTTTCCCATTATTTATTAAACACAAAATTAGAATTAGGATATTCTTCAAATAAAATATGGTATATCGCAGGTCGTGTTTTAATTTTTGTTGTCTACACATCCCGAAAAATACAAAGGAACTTCGTTCCAGCCATTCTTCAATTTGATGAGTTGATTGAAAATCTCAAGAATTGCTCTTGCATCAGGACGCTTCATGCGGCTTGAAATCCAAAACATTTTCTTGCCTTAAAATAGAATATATATATTTTTCCGAAAAGGCCGAAATATTCCTGATGAGAAAACTAATGGATTCGTGATCGATATTCAGAAAATAGAGTACAGAACAAATACTTAATACTTTCTCTGAAGTAAATCAGACGTACAATCGGTTTTGTACGTCTCGGCCTTCCCGAAATTATTTGAAGTAATTAAAGTGAATACAGTATAATTTTGCCTTTCGAGCAAATAAATTTCATCAGTGGTAATATAAGCGAAAACTGAGGTAAGGTTATCTCATGAAATAACTACCTTTTTTAGTGCATACCAAATACATTGTGTAGTTGTCGTAGTCAGTGAAGTAACGATACTCATCAGTGGACAGCTCCATGCTTTCTAAAATCGAAATTTGACTTTTATTATCCGATAAATGATTTTGTTAAAGCACCTAAGGAGCGATTGCATAATTCTTACCTTCCAGTAGCTCTTGACTTGGTGCAACACTTGGCTTGACTTCGTTTCTCAAGTATTTCATCCATTTTTCAACTACACAAAACATATGTATATATATAGATATATATAAATAGGCTTATATACTCTATTTTATCAAGTTTAGTTTTCTTTAACAAACAATGGAAATCCATTATAAGTTTCTCAAAACACCCAGTGGGAAGGTATTTAGTAATAATGTCGAAATTTCAATGTCGTTTTTGTTCTTTTTATAATATGCATTTTATCAGTCGCGAATGAACCTTACCCATCTTTCAAACCTTATCACAAGGTTTGACTGGTTTGGTCTGGTTGACAAGTCGTTGCTAGATGCTAAATATTGTCTGCTATTGATTGAAAATCTCTAGATCAGATTCACTCACCATGCTCTTGATTCCAAATGAACCCACCAGAATTTTGTTTTATTGCATCAATGGTGACATTTGTGTTTCTATAAGAAAACAGTTTGCATTGTACATTTACCAATATATCAATGACATTTATCTCATGAAAGCACCCAAAACTCAATGACACACCTGTCAACGTCTTTGAAAATAGAGGTGATTCCATTGCTTATAGGTCGAATATCTTGAATTTGGTAACATGGCACAACTCTGTCCGAAGGAGTTCTAACATTCAAAATTCCGTACCACACTCCAGTCATCTTCGAAAAATACCAAAATAGGTTATACAGATGAAAATAGAAAAATCGACTTACCCATTTCGTGTATATGTAGAGTTATTATTCCTGGCCAAAAACATAAATTTAGCTTTTGCTGTTTCATATTAACGTTTTATAGTATTTACCGTATGGTTGGAACTTCCGTAGAACGTTTAACATAATTGTTAATAGCGCCTTTGGAATACATTTTTTTGTGATGACTATACTTGACTGGTAAAGAAGAAAACAAAGAAAAATTTGTCATTCAATGCATTATAAAATCTCCTTCTATTATTGAGAGGATAATATAGAAATTTCCTGGTATAAACCAATAACGATATACCGATATTGTCAGGAGATGTGTCCTACCTTGCTCCAGTCAATATTTTGTTGCGCGGGAGGTAGCTCGCATTCATCGTCGTCTTCGTCGCCATCTGCCGTTACATGTGTGGCACAAGCAATTGCAACAAACCATAAAATAATGGTATGAGAGAATGTTTTCATAGTGTCAGTTTATGGAAATGTCGCGCTTATACTGAGCAACTTGTGGATTAGTACCCCTTATTATAGGTTCTACACAGTAACAACCTTTGGATTTAAACCAATTATTGGCAATACTTGAGGACAGGGAGGAAATGAAAAATATACGGATATGAACATTCCTACTTTGAACCCTCTGATTTGTTAAATTGCACTGCATTTCTAGACACATTTAGCCACAGATGTAATGTAAATATGAAATGAATATTATGTACAAATCAATAAAATTACCTAGAGCTTATGAATTATTGATTTATTTGTGATCCATAAGGAAGTAGCTTTAGTGCGATTGCACAATAAGTACCTTCCAGTAACTCGTGACTTGGTGCAACACTTGGTATGCCGTTTACTGAAACAATTTTCGTCATAGGATAGTCCTATCTAATTGTGTAGTAAAACATTTTGTCGACTGATATCAAATAATCCAAGATGAAAAAATTAATATACTGGCAGTGAAGTGCTGCCCGAAACCAAATAACCAAATAATTTCAATCTTCTGTTTATTTCAATTGTTAAAAATCTTTTATTAGTACTTTTCTGAAAAGGCATTTGTGACATTTCATTAAATCTTGGAAGATGTGCTTTCTATCATAATATGTCTATGCTGAAGGATGTAATGATGCAACCCTTCAAACGCTTCAAGTTCATATTGACTTGAATAGAAACATCTGAAAAGCTCATGTATAATCTTGGTTGGATCAACACAGTATTTTAATATTTGATAGAATGCAGAATAAAGACTGTGGCATTTCCTCGTCATTTTCAAGCTCTTGCATTTAATTGATTTTAGATTTACCATTGTTGAAAAAACATCTCGCCATATACGTAGAAGAACTATTTATTAACACTTTTATGCTCGGTTAAGATGAATTTTGAAACGCTAAGCCGAAGCTATCCAAATCACCCTCTTTATACACCCTTAACATGCGTCGATCTCTTAAAAGCTAAATTTGAATTTCGGGTAGTACCCGTTATTATAGGTTCAACATTGCAGCAACCTTTGGATTTATATCAATTATTTGCCATACTTGAGTATAGGGAGGAAATGATAAATATTCGGATATTAACCTTCCTACTTCGAACCCTTGGATTTGTCAAATCATACTGCTTTTACAGACATATTCAGATCTGAAACACAGATGTCAATAATGTAAATAAGGAATGGTGAATTTGCGCAATTCCAAATAATTTTGGTCTTGATCAACTCTACTCTTCACAAAAAGTAATGCTTGACTGCAGTCACATTTGAATGCTGGTATTATCATTACGGAAGTAAGTTTCAGAATTTCGAATCGAAGCGATTCGAATCAACATCGATTCGAAGCAATTTAGGAAAAAGGGCTTGATTCCATTTAAAAAAAATTCCTCAAGGCAACTGCACGACACACCGGCGCTAACGTTATATCGACCAAAAGCGTTTATTATCCTTGCGTTTACAGCTTTCCAAAGCCGTGACACTCCCAGGGTCGTTATATTTCATATTGGTAGCAGCTTTCGAGGGACCAATGGATTCGCTCCATTTTGTTCGACTACTTAAAATGTTACAAAGTTTCACAAATATTTTGAACGTGTCTTCAAATTATCTACATAATATTATTATAATAAAACATCATTGCCCCATACCTTATTAAAAACATGTCTGCGATGCTTGCCTCGTTATCATTGCTTCTTTTTAAATCATGGCGCATACGGTACTATAACTAGCGATTATAATTTGGATGAATTTTGAAGGTCAATTTTAGAAGAAACAATCGCTATAAACCCGTATCATTTGCAAACATAATTGTATGTAAGTAAATATGTAACTGAGTATACTTTTATGTAACAAAAAATAAATTTTAGCCGTAATATATTTGGTAGTTGATATATCCATGCAGTGTGTTTTTCTGGTAACTTTCTTAATTCTTCAAGCTCATTATTGTTATTTTATCAAAATTTATACTATTTTTCTTCCAAATTTGAGGAAAGTTAACGATAATATGATGATATACTAAATAGAATCAGATTCGGAAATATTCGAATCGGAACATTGTGATTCGAAATTCTATTCGAAAAAAAAATATTCGAAACTTACATTCCTAATTATCATAAATTTCAATAGAAATATTTAGGTGTCTGGCCTTATTTGGTTAACTTTGAAAATCCACAAAATTGTGTGGTAACGGTTTAACTGTGAAATTTTATTCGTTAATTGCGAGATTCTGAGAAACTTGAGCTAAGTCTCTTATTATACTACCCACTCAAGGGGGGAATGCTGGTTTTGCGTTACCCCATCAACTGAGATCTGAAATGATGCAACATCGTCACAGTTCTTTCACACAAAGCACAGCTATGTATAGTTTAGGCAAAATGTTGTTGTTTTGTGAATGTTTTTTCTGTCGGGAAATAGTACTCATAGATGGGAGAAGTCCCTGAAAGGCTATTATTTTTTTTACTATCCTTAGATTCCTACGTGATCTGAAATTTCACGCAAACACATTGCTATATTGCTGTAATGCCTGAGAACACGTCATGCTTGTCCGCCGATATACGTGCTCAGCTCTAAGACTTCAACGGTACCGATGCGCGAACTTTGTCTTTCCTTGTTTTCTAAAAGTGTCTCTCAGCACAACCTTCAGGTTAATTTGTTTCACTCCAAGAGTAAAAAAAACTACCATCACAGCATTGCATCAATTAGGGTTACTACTTACTACAACTCTGGCGTGATTTATTTGTGATTTAAATACAGTCATGATTGTCAGCATTATTTTCCTCTAACACGTAACACTGACGTACTGGGGAGTCAATGAAATTACAATAAAGTGTGTCGATCGCAACTGTTTTGTTTAATTTTCAATATATGAGCGATACGGTGGAGAAACCTATGGGTGTAAACATCCATGACAGAAAATCGCCCGTGGGTGCAAAAGCCCTTGTCTGGAGTTTTCCAAAAGTTCTAAAAGAAGCTTATTTATGTGAGAGGGTGAAAATATAATAAATAATAAAAACATGGATGACGAGCATAAATCACAGTATAATGAATGCTGGAATCTTTATACTCGACTACTCTAAAGAAAGAAATCAGATTTATATATGTATATCCAAAATTTGCCTCTCACAAAAGCAACATCAATGCAGTCTGAAAAACAATCAATAAACTAATTGATAAAAATATAAAACTAAAGTTTGTCTTTCGATTGGACTCGAATGCAGTGGTACAGAAATTGAAAATAAATTTCACAAACACTTTTCCCGAGGGGCACAAAGTTTGCTTGACAAAATGCCACATCCAGTTAGATGTGACATCAAACACTTATCAAATTTTTTGGAAGAAAATAATTCTCATCCATGTTTTAAGGCTAATTACATTATTAGGAATCGATGGTATTCCATTCAAAATTTTGAAATATGTTCCGGAACATATCATTGATATCCTGATATATATATACATATTCGACCTCTCACTATCTACTGGATTTCAATAGAGTAAAATTTCTTCCTATTTTCAAAAAGGGTAGTGTTTCAGAACTTGGAAACTATATCGTCGTATATATTTGTGTCATGAATTACGGAGTTTTTCGAGGATCTTTATCTAGCCCCTTATTCTTTCTAGCTCACATAAACGACATGCCTATATGTCTGGACTCCTCTGAGTCTAGCATGTTTGCTGGTGACACTGATTTGATTTGGGTAAAACTTGGGAACAACTATCCACAGTTACAAACCAGGAACTATCTCTTAATGCCAACAAGACTATGTGTGTTGTACTATTACTTCCAAGCAAACTTAAAAATGTGAGTTATTTAAAACCTTTACTGCTCAATGGCAAAGAAATCGAAAGAGTGAGTGGAATAAAATATTTAGGAGTAATCTTCGATGAAAATCTTCGGAAATCTTGTATCAATCAATCGGCTGTAGGCATACTAGCAATGTTTCAATCATTATTACTCATGTTACTCAGCCTTGCTCCGCGGGAACAAAATACTCGTCTCAAAATTGCAAAGAATAAAAAAAAAATTATGAATTATTTTTGGGAGGAGAAGATGTGAAAGTGTGGACGATTACTTCAAATTGTTAAGTATACTTAAGGTTGAAGATATGATTGAGGTTTTGTCATGAGCCAGCATTTTCTGCGTTTTGCTGGACCCAAACTCTGAAATTATCTTTCTTTGAATTTGAAGAGGTTGAGGTCCAAAAAATCTTTTCAGGAACAAACTATTAAAAATTACCGTTTTTAACTACACTGATATATATTCTTTTTGCATGAAATTAGCTACAATGTGTTGGTGGTTTTGAATCAATTAAACCTCAAGAAAAATGAATTTCTTGTTGATAACCCATGAACAAAAATTTGGGCACCTCCTCATTTGCACATTGTTATTTTCATGGAAATATTGAACAGTTATAATAATATTGTTTTTGTTCCTGCGACTATTAATTATGTACGTGTAAGTGTGTGTGTAAAATAATTTTGGGTGAGTGAGCACGTACCACTTATTTTTGACAAAACCTTCAATCTTGTATTCCGTACGTTTTAAACGTTATTTACCGTTTTGCTTTTGCTCCTTCTTTCATAAACAGTTTTTATTTATTTGCTTTTATTAATTATTTTCAGTCTGTTATGCGGATTTTGGAGTCGAACTCGAAATAAACTTCGATTATCTTTCAAATGAATTCAATTCGCACAAGATTGACAATATTCGAACAACAAATGATTGGAAAATCAATGGACGTCTCAACGATTTTTCACCAGGTAATTGCGATAAGATTTCAAAGTATTCCTCTATTTAAAAGTAACTCGAAAAATGACTTGATGTCACCACACTTTTTTATTTGCGACATGTTTTTATATTGGTCTCCTACTCAACTGTAAGTTTAAAGTCGTTCCCTCGAAAAATTGTATACATAAGCATACATAATTAGGAAAATTCGAACATGAAAGAGTCAAATCGAAGAATATTCTCACTTACCACAACTTTTTGTTACTACAGTACTCAAGGTTGCAATGGCAGCACTGACAGACGCCATGGTACCGTATCCTGTAATACAATTACATCTTCAATAAATGCAGAAATGTGTGAGTTTGGTCAGATTTGCACAAATCATCGTGTGAGTGCTCGGGACATCTTTCTAGTTTATTGTGTTTATAAAATCCTTCAGAAACTACACACGCAAAACGATTATGTAGCCAAATACTCAAGCATAGAGAAGCAGCAATGTGTAACAATATTCACCATACCACACACGGTTTGCTAGTTTATTGGAATTAGTGGTATTTGGTATTAGTATGTTGCTCGCGTTACAAAGCAGGAACACCTGAAGACTGTAATCGTCTCACGGAGGTGTAGGAGTGCATGTGGAATGGCAATGGCTGAATGGGGAGAGATTGATATTGTGGATATATCAGTTATAATTTATATAGACCTTTTATTTGATTTTATAGACCACTATTTTAAATAATATTTGTTTGAGGTATATATTTTAACATTAATGTCTAATCAGTCACGAATAGCCAATATCGAATAATGCACTGTTTCGAATACATTCGAAATTATTATTTTCGAATAAACAATATCGAATATATTCGAAAATAAAAGAAGTAATAGAAGCTTTTCTTAGTGGACGGAATTTGCATACGATAAATAATGGAATAACTGTTAACTGCAACCTTCCTATTTCCAAGACATTTTATGCCCACATATTGCTGTTATATTTTAAAGTAGTAACAGTTGTGTTTTTCTTATATGCGAAAATACGAATCAAAAGTTAATTACAATCGGGAAGTTCATCACACATTTTATGTCCACAGTTCGCTGTGGTACTTTAGAGAAGTAATGCTTTTATTTTTTCGCAAATCGACGCAACCATGAGTTACGTTAAACAGAATAAAATTAATACAGCAAGGCATTTTAAATATTGGTATCAGTCATGAATTTCAATGTTTTGCGCAACAGAAAAATCATTTAATTAAAAATCGATACTTTTACCTATTATTATTAAAAATTATTTGCCGAAACGCGGGAAAAAGTTTAATTATTTTTCCTATTGAATCAACTTGTTTTTTCCGACTTGTGACAATTTATCGGGTAGAAGATAACAAACAGAAAATAACAAACAATCAAAGTGCCGATTTTATTTCATCGTCATTACAATTCGTGATGAAGTGCAGAAAATCGACTCCCTCGAAAACGGAACGCTTTGCTGACTGCGAAAAGCGGCTATTTTTCGGAATTATTCTAAAATTAGCCGAAGAAGTATTCGAATACTTTAATATTCAAATTTGATTCGATTTGGACAACCCTGCTAATCATTATAACATTGAAATTCCCATTTAATTTCCCACTTTAATTTTTACCACACTTCCACCATTTGACTACGAAAACCTTTATATGAAATATAACCAGAAAAGCCAAACTAATTTTGTTTGCTGTTATAATTTACATTCTTAATCTTGGAACCCAAACTAATTCAATGAGAAGACTAGGAGATGACTCTTCTAGTTCTGAGATAACCAATGATAGTGTGTACAAAGACTTGAAAAAACCTGTCTTGGAAAGACCAAAATACGAACCCAAAACTTTAGGACAAGGAGGTCATGCTGTAAGACTGATGGAACCTGGTGAAAAGGAAAAACAAGAGGAAAGCATTTAATCAGTATGTGAGTGAAAAAAATATCACTCCATCATAAAATCGAAGATACTCGACATGAACAATGCAAATCTCGTCTTCTTTTTGAATATCGGAATATGCCAACAACTCCTATTGTTCTTCCTTTTATATAATGAAGGATGGACGACACTGATTCGTACAATATTTAGTGTACTTCACACGTCACCTGTCGGTTTGTTGAGGGAAGTAATTCTGGTGAATGACTATAGTGACAAACCGCATCTCAAAGAACAATTAGAAAAGTACTTTAAAGATATTGAAAGAGCTCGCTTGATACGAACCGTAAAGCGCGAAGGACTAGTGCGAGCTCGTTTGCTTGGTGCTCCACATACTGTAGGGCAGGGATGGCGAACCACTGACCCGTGGGTCACAAGGTGACCCACTGCGTTTTATTCGTGACCCGCCAAAGCACGAATAAGTTTAAAAAAATGCTAACCTATAAACATTGATGAAACCGGCCTTAAATGAATCTAACAATAACTAAAATATTATAATGTACCGTCAGGGCTGCGATCGCTAATATTCAAATTAATTTCTGGACAGGTATGGTAATTATCAAAATCCCTAATCTCGTACGCGTTAATCAGCTATTGACTCTGACATCGTTTATGACATACCAATGCAATTGATATGTTCATTTCTCGCAACGTCTTGTCTCTTTTGGAAATGCTTCTGCAGACTGTCTTAGGGGTTATACGAGAACTAGATGTTACTTCGCATTTTATTAGTTTCTAGCCTATAATGCCATTGAGAAAACAAAATCTTTCAGACTTGAAATTAAAAACCTAGAAATCTGAAATAACAATGGGGCAGTTTAAAAGTGCCTTAATGTGGTTGAAAACCGATCGAAAAATATAACACTATCAGAGTGGAATTCCCTCCCGAACTCTTTGGAACCGTAAAATAATTTGCCGCATCATCCTAAACGTTTTTGGTAATTCATATGTGTGTTTTCTTACACTAATTTAATATATTCGAGTGCCATAATAAGTCTCTGATAGAAGTGCCGCATAAGTAAAGCCCAAAACACCAACAGAAGCTTATAAGATTTGTTTCAGAAGTTTCTTAATGATACAAGCATTGACTGAATATCTGTCACCCACTCACTTCTGTTCCGCGATAAAAATATAATTTTTGACCCATTCATTGAAAAAGGTCCGCCATCCCTGCTGTAGGGGATGTTATAACATTCTTGGATTGCCATTGCGAATGCATGGATGGTTGGCTTGAACCTTTACTTGAACGCATAATGCAGGATAAGTCAGCAGTTGTTGTTCCAGTTGTCGACAATATTGATTATGATACATTCCAATATTACTATGGTGGTCAAGAACCCCAAATTGGTGGGTTTAATTGGAGATTAAATTTTTGATGGGATTCTATTTCATATGCAAAACGAAAACGTATAAAAAGACCTGTTGATCCGATTTGTAAAGCCTATTTTTTGCACATTGGTACTTACTAAACTGGTAGGGAAATATGGGGTGGTGAAAACCTTGAATTATCTTTCAGAGTATGGATGTGTGGTGGAGTGCTAGAAACACTGCCATGTTCTCATGTATGACATGTTTATCCAAAACAGGCACCATATCAACGACCCAAGTATTTGCCCAACATAGATCGCGCAGCGGAAGTTTGGATGGATGAATACAAAAAACATTTTTATGTCAGAAATCCCCCCGCTAAATAGGAAAAATATTGGGACATAAGGGAAAGAGTAAGTTTGCGTGAACGCCTCAATTGTAAATCTTTCAAGTGGTATCTAGAAAATGTATATCCAGATTTTGATGTCCCTGAAGACAAGCCAGGAAGTTATGGGTCTCTTCGTAACAGAATGTTCAATACATATTGTTTGGATTATGCCGAACCCCCGTCACCCCGTCCTACAGGTATAAAAAATAACAGTGTATAGCTGTCATGGACAAAGTGGGAACCAATTTTTTGAATATACATTTAAACACGAAATATGGCATAATCCCGAAAGAGAAATGTGCCTAAGTGCAATGAAATCAGAGGATGGTGTAACTATGCTTGATTGTGTAGAAGATCACAGAAATTGTGATGAAAACAGTGAAGCTCAACAATGGTTTTGGGTGGGATGAAAGGAAATTTGCGCTACAGAACCACACACACAGAAGCTAACAGATCACTCGGAATGCCAAATCAAACTAGGAAGGTTCTTTCTGCTTGGTTTCTTGGCGCATGAGTTTTTGTTTCACTATTTGAGCTTTCTAGAACTGTTTAACTTCAAATGTTTTCCATGTAGAGTTGTCTGAAACGCAATAAAATTGTCGAGGACTTTTTATTTACCTTTGGGGCTTTTTTTTATCTTTTGTTCAGACTAATCTGAAGCTATTGTATTATAATGCAGTCTTAATATATCAAAGATATTGCTAGATTTAATTTTCTTTTTTACAAATATCATTGAATATCTTTGAACAATGGTCTCAAATTTGCATTTTTTGAAATAATATCAAGTACTTATTTATTGAAAAACCCTTGAAATTGAGCATGATTCAGTGGTGTAAGATATTTTCTAGATTTTATATTCGTGATGTCTCATGACTGGAATAAATATTTGACAAAAATTTACAAACAAGAAAATGATATTGTGCTACACTAAAACAGCTCTCAGGGCCTATAAATTAATATTCACTGAATTTAATGCTTTATATACATTATCAAAACTGACCCATTCTTAGCTGAATGCTTGTTATTCTGTACATCTCATATTTCAATATCTAACATGAGCAGTTATGAACTGTATTTTAATTTGACTCATTTTCCTGTTTGGCATTTTTGCCATTTTTATTATACATAATGATATTTTAAAAAAAAAAAACGTGTAAATGTTGATTGTAATTCAATAAAAGAGAAGGCGTATATTTGGGCGCTCGAAGCGATAGAAGTGTTATATGCTAATATAAGGACTCCGGACACAATCACTTTCATTAATATAAATCGCGGCGCACTGAAAGGCAATACATTAATTTATTAACATTAATTTACAAGTAAGAGTTATGAGTAATAATTTACCTACGGCTCTCGCTAATAAAGAGGAACGATAAACGTTAAAAATCTTTGTGTTATGGTATTTTTTGTTTATTCTGCGCCATCATATCTGTTCAATTCCTAATTTTAAATAAAGCGCGTTAACAACGTTTTTTTTCAATTCCTAAATGTTAAACCAAACAAAATAAGACAGGTAAATAATTTATTCTATAAAATTTTCTAGAGATTTTCGGGGGAAATATTTTTTTGACCACGGCGAATGCCATTATTGCCGACTCATTCAATCAGTAACTTAACTCTAAGCAACACTGAGTATTCACGCAATGAAGAATTTGCGGAGTTTTTAATTATTATTTAATACGCAAATATCACAGACACGACAGAAAATTCAAAACATAAAAAATTAAAATATTAGCATTATAAATATCGCATTCCGGGGTCAGTAATGATAATATTGTTCGCATAAAATTGGGACTGTAATTTACACTGTAATTTGGGACTGCGATATGGAAGATCAAATCCTAGCAGAAGATAAAATCAGAATAAAATTAATTTGTGTTGTGAATTCCCTCCTTAATAACTGTCATTAAAATCTTTGCCGATGTGAACTCACAGTTCTGCCTGAAATATAAAACCAAACTTCGATGTCCGCTTTTGCATGAGAATTAATACTTGGGAATACAAAAAGTGCTAGCTTACCAGCATTAATTAGGATGTCGGCCGACCAAACGATCTCGGCGACAAAAAAAATCAGCGGTTATGATGAAATTCAAAAGTAAAAAATGCCGCGTTATTACCGAGTTTTCAGTCATTTAGTAATTTCGACAATATTCTCATCATTCGTTAAAAATTTTTGAATTATTCGATTGAAAAAATTGACTTTGCCCATTACTAATCACGGCGCATATGTAAATACTCACTGAATGACAATAAAAAAAATCGACTCGATTGACATTAAATTATGACAGGTAATATTTTCACATTCAATGCATATTTAATCGCTGCTACATGCGAGTTTGTTTTGTGCATACTCGCATAAACGATTTTTTTCCACTGAAAACCGCGAGTTGTCCTTTTTTTTCAAAATTAATTTTAATAGTTTTATCGATTTATTTTTAAATACGGGCACTAAGAAGCGATTTCTCAAAAAATGGATTGATATTTCGCCTAAAACTCAAAATTTGTTTGAGAACCCCTGGCATATATCATTTGTTTATTTTCTATATTCGTGCTGTTTCTAAACTGTAAAGATTTCATTTTGTTCTCTTGTATTTCGTGTACATTTAACACGATTGTGCAAAGCATCGGGATGCAAATATTTATTACTGGCTAATAAAATTCGCGAGAGTGCGGTTACATTTGTTTCTCTCCTGCAAATGGCTAGCACATTTATGAAACGATGAAGAGCGAACAAAACGACACGGTTGCCGCTTATTACGGATTAACGGTCGACGATTAGTAGGATGTTTGAAATAGGACGAGCAAAGTATTCACCAAACGACGCCTGCCGAAGGGAGGCGAGCTACACGCAAGTCTGAATTAAATCAACAGCGTTTCATTGCGAACGACACACACTTTTTAGTTCTTTAAACACCTAACGGGAATTGTGCTTTTGGAGCACTGTTTCAATTTTAAGCCCCCAAAGCCCCGTTGAAAAATTCTTTCTGCGTCCATGCTAAGTATGTTACTTTCAATTTGATATGCTGTTTTGGCCAAAAATGACTGTTAGAGTAGTATCTTTTAGTTCCTATGCATAGCTCTTGACTGTACACTTCATTGTTTAATAACATTTAGTTCTTAGAATATAATATCTTCGGCATTTATGGCAATTTCAACACTATTGTGATAATATGAATATGATATACCATGAAATAATGGTCAGTGTTGTGTGTGCCTGTAATCACCACATTGTTTAGCTAAGCAAGGAAAGAAACGGATAGCTTTATTCTCAGCTTTTCGTGTTGTGTTCTATAATATAGAAATTTTTAAAGTTCGTTTGAATAATCTATATTCTCATTTGATTTACCTTTAATGTTATATTTTGTTTTATTTTTTCTCTGTCATTTGAAGCCCTAATTTTTATTTTTAATGGTAGAACAAATTCTTCAATGGTGGGTTGTTCTTTGAGAAATCAAATTGGAATTCGTCATACTAGAAAGTTATTCTCGAGTTGTTGAAGAATTTTCTATTTTGAAACTAATAATTGAAAATAACTTCAAAGTACTAAATGTTTTCATTTGTAAATCTATCCTATCACAACTTCCAGCTATCAACTCTAACAGCAGATGAGGCTGAATACATTTATCACACAGTAGCACAAATTCTAATAATAGATACAGAAGATTTATACACAGAAGTCTACCAAAAAATGAAAAATATACGACTGGTCTATCAAGCTTCCTATAATGAAAAAGAAGCCACACGTGGCTGTAACATATGCCATTGAAACAATGGAACTTCCAATAACAGTAGATGAATGGCTTGGTTTATTGAAAGCTGACATGTCAACGGCATTTCCAAGTGAAAAACTATTACCAGGTAGAAGTGTCCACATTCATGGTTTATACCCGGTATTTTACAATTTTAGATTGATTTTTGAATTAACATTATTGTATATGAAAATGATTTAGTTTACGTTTTGTCACAATGAATGATTTGGTATGCCTATATCGAGATGAATATTGTCCAATGAAGTAATTTTTCATTCTGTACGGGGGTTGAAAAGATGGTGCAACATTTGTAACAACATAATATTTAAATTGTCATATGCACAGGTAATTTATCATAATAAAGTAACCAATTTTAAAGTAATATAGAAATCTTAATGAAATCTACAATCATTTCTGCAAATACTTGAGTGGGTCTACTGTTTTTTTAATGTTGCAATTTTATTTAAAAGACTATTTAAAACAAGTTCTAGATTTAGTTGCAAAAATTATTTTTCAATTTCGACATTTATAATATTGGTTTAAAGATCCAAGAAATGGGTAGACTTTGATTTATAATGAAAATGTGCCGTGTTTTGAAATATATACCAACCTTTTATCATTGTTTATTTTGTGTTCACCTCAATACGTGAGAGTTTTAATTTTTATGGTTGAACATCATAAAAGTACTTTCAATTCTAAATCCGGTGTATTGATTAGTTGAGGCAAGTTGGAGGCAAGATTCACCAAGTATAGCCAATTATGATCATGTTATATTTTAGTATGTACTATGACCACTAGAGCATATGTTATAATTGTTTACATTAGGATCTGGGACTGATGGTTTCTCACTAAAATCAACCGATCATAAAGATTTCTTTTCATTATTTGAACATATAACATTTTGTGGTAATGTCTCGGATGTAAAGTATCGGGAACCTCACCCTGATGTCTACATTATTAGTATAGTGACATCAGATTTCAACCCAGCCACCAAGCCATTGGTGCTAAAATCTCTTTGTGATTTAGATCTGGGCATATTTGGGTTTCCTTCCTTACCAAATTCTATTCTATTCTATTCTATTCTATTCTATTCTATTTAAATTGCTCAATTTTGGGGGCTGTTTTTTTTATTTATAAATATGCTTCTCTTCTTTCTATACTTCCTAATTCAATAATCTTGATTAGGCACATAATGGATATTATGGATACGTAAAATTGATATTGTTTTATCATACGAATTAGGAATTTGATGTTTATTTCTGTTGCGTTCTATTATCTTTTTATTTAATATTTTCACTGGATTCATCTGACTTTAAAACTGGCTCGGCAGTGTGGCGCATCGTGTAAGCGTTGGGAATACGCTCGCCGCCGCATCTCTGATTACACTTCGTGGGTTTGCAAATTCGAATATCGTGGGAAATGCTTATGTGCAAGAGTGCGCAGGGTGATTCACGTAACCGCTGTTCGGTTACGGCTTCCTCCACCATCAAGTAGATATGTACCAATACCACTTTTGTCGCCGATACCGCTCCGATATAAAGAAAAAACGCCGATACCGATACGCCGGTATGCGGTATTTCAATAAGCGATACCGATATTACTATAAATGCAGAAATCTGCGAGTTTGGTCAGGATTGCATAAATCACCATGTGAGTGCTCGGGACTTCTTTCTAGTTGATTGTGTTTATAAAATCCTTCGAAAGCTACACAAAAAATCGATGACGTAGTCACTTACTCAAGCATATAGCGAAGCAGTAGTGTAAAAGTATATTCACCATACCACACATGGTTTGCTAATTTATTGGAATCAGCGTAATTTGTTATTAGTATGTTGGTCTCGTTACAAAGTAGGAACAACTGAAGACTATAATCGTCTCACGGAGGTGTAGGAGTGCATGTGGAATGTCAATGGCTGAATATGGAGACATTGATGTTGGGGATAAAGCAGTCATCATTTTTATAGACCTTTTATTTGATTTTATAGACCACTATTTCGAATGATATTTGTTTGGGATATATATTTTAATATCTAATCAATAATCACGGATAGCCAATACCGAATAATTCACTATTTCGAAAACATTCTAAATTATTATATTCGAATATGAATTATCGAATATATTCGAAAAGGAAATCAACTAATGAATGCTTTTCTTAGTGTGTGAAGGAATTTGCATACAATAAACAATGGAATAACTGTTATCTGCAATTTACAAGACATTTTATGTCCACATATTGCCGTGATATTTCAGAGAAGTAATGCTTTTAATTTTCCTCATGTACGAAAATACAAATAAAAAATTAAGCATAATCGCGCAGTTTTCCACACAATATATGTCCACAAATTACCGTGATATTCTAGAATAAAGTTGCTTTCATTTTTTCTCATGTACAAAACTACGAATCAAAAAGGAATTATAGTTTACCATCACACATTTTATGTCCACAGATTGCCGTGATAATTGAGTTGTAAATGCATTTATGTTTTCGTAGTAGTATAAGTATAAGATAATACAGATACAAAATTATTTATAATCGGGCAGTTCACCACACATTTTTATGTCCACAGATTGCCGTGATATTCAGGAATAGTAATAAATTCATTTTTTCGACGCAACCATGAGTTACGTTGAACAGAATAAAATTAATACGGCAAGGCATTTAAAATGTTGGTATCAGTCATGGATTTTGATATTTTGCGCAACAGAAAATCATTCTAGTAAAATGTCGATACTTTTAACAATTTTTAATAACAATTATTTGCCAAAAAGCGGGAAAAAGTTTAAATTATTTTTCCTAATAAATCAGCTTGTTTCTTCCGATTCGCGAAAATTTATTTGGTATTTATTTGGTATTGAATTAATGTTTCTTTTGACGAATTCAAATTTTATTGATTTTCTGTAACTGTAAACACATAAAACGATTTTCCTGTTTTGTGGTTGCTAACTACGCTTTATCGCGTCATGTTAATAAGCAATCTCTTTGTTGTATTTACGCTCACCGACCATGACGTTACAAAGCAAAAGTGAGTTCCTATTTGACTCGCGCAATATTTAATTTATATTTTTAAAATTGGATTTATTCAACAAGTCATGATGATATAATTTTTATTCAATAACGTTTGTTTGATTTCATCTGCTTTACAACTCAGCAAACGAGGTGTCGCTGACACGATGACTTACTTTATAGTCTTTCGCGGCCCTGCGTCAATTGCGGAAATATTGTATGTTTGTTTGTTTTATATTTTTATTATTATGTTTGTTTAATTTTGTGTGTACAATATTTCAAGCACGACGAAATAAATATCTGAATCTGAATCTATCGTAGCAATTACGGCTTTACAAAATTTTCAATTTTTCTACGTAATGAAAATGAATGCGTCTGGAGATTTCCCTCGAAAACGAAACACTTTGCTGACGGCGAAGGTGGCTAATATTCGGTATTATTCTGAAATTAGGCAATGAAGTATTCCAATACTTTGATATACGAATATTGCTATATATTGAATATTGCTAATCATTATATCATCGACCTTTCCATTTTATAGAAATGTTTTCACTTAAATTTTTAACACACTTCCACCATGAAAACCTTTACATGGAAATTACCACGAACAGTCAAACTAATTTTGTTTGCTGTTATAATTTACATTCTTTATCTTGGAAACAAAACTAATTCAATGAGAAGACTAGGAAATGACTCTTCTAGTTCTGATATAATCATTGATAGTGTGTACAAAGGCTTGAAAAAACCTATCTTGGAAAGACCAAAAAACGACCCCAAAACTTTAGGACAAGGAGGTCATGCCGTAAGACTGATGGAACCTGGTGAAAGGGAAAAACAAGAAAAAAGCATTCAGATATATGCTGTTAATCAGTATGTGAGTGAAAAAATATCACTACATCGTGAAATCGAAGATACTCGGCATGAACATTGCACATCTCGTCCTCCTTTTGATTATCGGAATATGCCAACAACTTCTGTTGTTATTGCTTTTTATAATGAAGGATGGACAACACTGATTCGTACAATATTCAGTGTACTTCACACGTCACCTGCCGGTTTGTTGAGGGAAGTAATTCTGGTGGATGACTATAGTGACAAACCTTATCTCAAAAAACAGTTAGAAAAGTATTTAAAAGATATTGAAAGAGTTCGCTTGATACGAACCGTAAAGCGTGAAGGACTGGTGCGAGCTCGTTTGCTTGGTGCTTCACATGCTATGGGGGATGTTCTAACATTCTTGGATTGCCATTGCGAATGCATGTATGGTTGGCTTGAACCTTTACTTGAACGAATAATGCAGGAAGAGTCAGCAGTTGTTGTTCCGGTTATCGACACTATTGATTATGATACATTCCAATATTACTATGGTGGTCATGAACCACAAATTGGTGGGTTTGATTGGAGATTAAATTTTCGATGGCATTTAATTCCATATACAGAAAGAAAACGTAGAAAAGGACCTGTTGATCCGATTCGCTCTCCAACTATGGCTGGTGGACTTTTTGCTATCAGTAAAGCTTATTTTTCGCACATTGGTACTTACGACACTGGCATGGAAATATGGGGTGGTGAAAACCTTGAATTATCTTTTAGAGTATGGATGTGCGGCGGAGTGCTAGAAACAATACCATGTTCTCATGTAGGACATGTTTATCCAAAACAGGCACCATATCCAAGACCCAAGTTTTTGCCCAACACACTTCGTGCAGCGGAAGTTTGGATGGATGAATACAAAAGGCATTTTTACATCAGGAATCCCCCCGCCAAATGTGAAAAATATGGGGACATAAGTGAAAGGATAAGTTTGCGTGAGCGCCTCAATTGTAAATCTTTCAAGTGGTATCTAGAAAATATATATTCAGATTTACATGTCCCTGAAGACAAGCCAGGAAGTTATGGGTCCCTTCATAACAGAATGTTCAATACATATTGTTTGGATTATGCCGCACCCCCGTCAAATCCTACAGGTGGAAAAGTAGCAATGTATGACTGTCATGGGCAAGGTGAGAATCAATTTTTCGAATATACATCCAGACACAAAATACGGCATAATCCCGAAAAAGAAATGTGCCTAAGTGCAATGAAATCAGAGGATGGTGTAACTATGCTTGATTGTGTAGAAGATCACAGAGAAGTACCAGAATTACAAATATGGATTAAAGATGGTGAATTATTTAGGAATCCTTCAACTAATAAATGTGTAGAGGGTGTAGTTAAAGGGCAAAATGCATTAACTTTCATCAGAGATTGTGATGAAAACAATAAAGCTCAACAGTGGTTTTGGATGCAGTAAGAAGAAATTTGCGTCACAGAACCACACACACAGAAGCTAACAGGTCATATAGAATGTCAAATCAAATTGGGAAGGTTCTTTCTGCTTTGCTTCTTGGTGTATGGTTTTGTGTTTCACTATTTGAGCTCCCTATAATTGTTTGACTTTGAATGTTTTACATGCTGTGTTGTCTGAAATTCGAATTAATGACAATTAGAAAAAAATGTGTAACTGTTGATTGTAATTCAGTAAGAGAGAAGGCGTATATTTCGGTGATCAAAAGAAGAGAAGTGTTATATGCTAATTTGAGGTCAATACAATATTTATAAGGCATCAATTCATAGAAATTCGTGAGAAAACATATATTGACCCGAATGAATTACATATGATAAAAACTTGTAATCGCTTGGTGATATTTCATAGACCAGAAAATATTAAAAAAATATAATTACAGAATCAAGAAAGCAGACAAAACTTACATAAAGTATAAAATCTAGATGATTGGTGCAACGCCCGCTAAAACAAGTATACGTTTTGAAATATGAACACAGAATGCTATAATTGCCCTTAGCCTAATGCAAAATTACGTCGACAAGTTCTCAGTACGTCACCGGCGCACCCTATCGGTCGATTTCTGCGGGGCTAACTTTTGAAAATTCGTGTCGGGCAAACGAAGTCCACTCTATGTAAGCGATAAACGCCGAGAATCTTAAAAATTATATAGAATTAAATTCGCCACAAAAAATCTTTCGTGATAACCCATCTTTAAGTCTTATATATATATCCCGTGTCTTGTTTATGGATTGACAAAGTTCGTGTATTTCCCTGTTTAATTTAAGAACCGGCAAATTTGCCTATGCCGTACATTAAAAATGATTCTTAGGTGTAAGTTTTATAAAAAGAATGATTTTAGGTTTGTCCATATATTGGACTATAGACTTTGTAGATTACTGTACTTTGATCGATATATTTATTCATCATTGTTTCAATAGCGGCAAATGATACTCTGAGATTTTATGTAAATATAAAACTAAATGATATAACTTGAGAAAAAGTTTCCGTTAAAATCCCAAATGTTATTTATGAAAATACGTCTATGAATCAACCATCCTATTTAATTTTGCTATAGGAGTCACATGTAATTGAAAAAAAGGCCCCTCGGATACATGGATTATTTTGATTTTCCAAAACCAACATTTGTGTGATACTCACAAGACGCAATACAGCTAAACTCACATACAGATCGTTGGTCGTTACCGAATCTAGCTGTGGCTTCTCCAGACACTATAATGTCATATAAATGTAGGAATGATTCTCTAAAAAATGATCATTGTATTGTTACAACATCTTTGAACTTAGGAAATATAAAAGCAGAAGAATTTATATCGTTTTGACGGTTTATATATATAAAGTTTCCGAACCTTGTTTTAACATATGTACCTCGCGTAACCAATACTATAGGAATCGATAGATTTAACAACAGTTTTACATCTGAACTCATTCACGCACTTGACAAATCAATTACTACATTTGTTGGGATCGTGACAAGGGCGTTACCATGGTGGACAAAAGATCGCACACTAGTCTTCCGACGAAAATGAAGAGGACATTTCGCGAAACAGATATCATTAACAACAACAAAAGAAGAGAGCTAGTTCTCGTAAAATATTACTAACAACAAAACCAAATTGTTGGCTAGAATTCTGTGACTCGGTTAACCAATCCAGTTTTCAAAAGTGTGGAAAATGGTACATGCATTTACAAATTTACACAGATATTACAATATCAGTATGCCCACGGATCAAAATGGTGCTTTTGTCCCAAATGATTATGACAAAGCTATGACTATTAGGTTTTACATTTTGAACAATAAGCGGTACTGCAAATTTTAAAAATGTGTTTTTGGATATTGTTACATCGAGAATCGCATTCACTTGATATTTGTATTGACTTAAACATTGCGTCTGTTTAACTTGTGTAGTAATTTATTTGTTATTGTTGACGCCGTAATTTCCCTTGATTGACAGTGTGCTTCTACACACTTTGTTACGAAACAATTGAGAGAGTCTTCGTGCCAATTGCTTGCCCAGACATGTCTCGCTTAGACATGGATAGTTTCGATAATTTGCTTTAAATAGCGCTTTACTTTTGCAGGGAATGGCGCTCGTTTCGTTGTAATTTGTAAATAAGTTAAACTTGTTCAGCGACCTTGGCTTTCTGTTTTGACTGTAGGACGATTAAATAATGTAGATTATGGCTGCCCACATAGACCTAATTTAGGGATATTTTATGAGCATTAAATGGCCTTTTGTGATTGATTTTACAGTTATAGTTTATTTAATTGATTTGTTTGGATTTCCTTGACGAATGATTTCATGTTCAACTTATGATAATTTAAGCCTGGAATAGCAGACAAATTCGGTATGTTATAATTTGTAACTCTTTCTGATTTGAAGACTGCAAGTTATTCAATAGTAATTTGGTTCGACTTAATAATTAACTATGTTTGATAATTGTGTTCATAAATTTGAGTAGGCTTTCTAAAGGCCGAATTGTGTATGATTATTTATTTATTGCAAGTATTTTGTATTGATTTGTTTTTACGTTTGTATTAAGATAACCGTGTCAACTGTATACTTCGAGTTGTGTGTTTTTCTGGATTGAGGATACAAACTTGGGGCTTGAAAGACCGCGTTATTGAACTGTTAATAAATATCTAGTGTGCAGTCGGTGTCGTCCAGGTCACAAAGAACGGCTGTTACATTAAAGTTATCGAATTTCCGCAAATAAAGTTATCGAAATTTGCATATAACGTTTGATATTGCATAAATAAAGTAATCGTCGAATGCCGACAGGAGTTCGGTATAACGTCAAATTGGAAGAAATCATCCTACTGTTGAACATTTGAACTTTTGTTGCTTGTTCGATGAGCACTGTAATTGTACATTATGGATGCACAATCTGTTTCGAAATCAAATTTAGAAGAGTTACGTGCTCGTCTGAAGGAATTATATCAAGATGCTGAGAGACTTATGTCAGACTACAAAAATCGAGATTTGTTGAAATTGAAAAGTGCTGACATTGACAAACGGTTCACCGAGTATTCAAATGCTCATGAAATTCATGTGAGTACTTTACGTTCTGAAGAAGATCGAAGAAATGTCAGTGAATTTTTCCAGTGTGAACTGCGCGAGTTTCAAGAATTTAATGTGCACTTACGTGATTGGTTCAAAAAGAGTGACGCTGATGGTCATAAATCATCGACACATAGCCCCAAAGCACGTTCTATAATTTCTGAGAAAAGTTCCCGTCGTTCGTGTGCCAGTTCAAGTTCGAGTACTAAACGTACAGAAGCCATTTCCATCAGAGAACTTGCTCATGCTAGTATTTGGCAGCAAGTAGAAAAAGATGCCGCAAAAAAGCGAGAAATTGATGCGAAAATGGCAGCAGAGAAAATGAAATTAGATGCCCAAATTGAAGCTGAAAGGCTGGAACGTGAGGCTACAAAAAATGCTAAAAGGTTGGAACGCGAAGCTATGGAAAATGCTAGAAAGCAAGAGCAGGAAGCCCGAATGAAGGCTGAAAAGCTTAAACGTGACGCTGAAATAAGAGCTAGACAAATCGAAGAGGATGCTCAAAGTGGAACAAAGCGTTTGGAATTGCAGCATGCATATGAATCAGCCTGTATAGCAGCCGATGTATGGGAAAATGCTTCTCAGGGAGGCGAAGGTATGTCATTATATGAAAATATATCTCGTTCACATTCACCTAATAAAATCCAAGAGTCGAATGAAATAGTGGTTCCGGTATCTAAGCCTCCTGATGTGAGACCTAAACTGCCAGCATCAGATTTGTTGTCACAATCTCGAGTCACAGTGGAAAATCCTGCACTAAATGTTAGAAGACCAGTTTCTACTGTTAATATGCGAGATGCCATGAGCCCATGAATATTCCTGATCAGTATGAATCAGTGAACCGACCTCCGTACACAGAACCACACATCCCACAACAAAGAAACACGCATGATCAATCATCAGCAAATGTGGAAAGTTTATTGGGCAATATGGCATCTATGTTGCAAGACGGAATTGATAGACCTCGACCTGAATTATTGCATTTTAGTGGAATAGAGACTGAATATGTCCGGTTTATCACTAACTTCAACTTAAATATTGATAGAAGAGTACATGATACAAGTACAAAGTTGTCATATTTGGTACAATACTGCGAAGGTGATGCGAGGGAACTGATTATGCACTGTACAATGTTGCCACCCGACGAAGGTTATAAAGAGGCATGCGATTTGCTCAGAAAGACATACGGTCGACCAATGCTTGTGGCTAGAAAATATTCATAAGAGTTGACTAAAGGACCATGGTTGAAACCTGGAGATAACGAAGGTTTGTTACGTCTTTCTCAAACGTTAGAAGAATGTTTAGTCACTTTGACACATTTGAAATATTTTGGGGATTTGGATAATTTTGATACTATTTTGTCCATCGTATTACGACTTCCTCTCAAGTTGCAGAACAACTAGGAAGAATCAGTGGCAGAATTAGATGGACAAGATAGAGAAGTGAGATTTAAAGATCTTGTTCGATTTATGAAGAAAAAGGCTGCGGCTGCAAATACGCCTTATGGAAAAGCCTTGAGAGCTCGAAGGGAGCAAGAACAGCAATATCGTTTACGATTTCAATCATCGAATAGACGAAAGATTCACGCTCATTCTACTGCTGTGACTTCAGCTGTTGACAGCAGTGTTACCAGTGCAAAACATATTGAAAAGGGAAGACATGTCTGTCCTGACTGTTTGAAGACGTCACACAGACTTGTTGACTGTTACAAATTCCTGCAGAAGTCACACGGTGACCGCTTGAAGATTGTTAGAAAGGCAAGATTGTGCGATAATTGTTTTGTATATGGTCATATGTCGAGAAATTGTCGTAAACCACCTGCTTGTACTGTTGACGGGTGTAGGTTGAAACATAATACTTTATTGCACAGAAGAGAACAAGAGACATGTACCCAGACAGAAAATGCTGCTGGTACGCATGAGCCAAAAGTTGAAGCATATGCGACTTCAAAAAGCTCAGCAGGATGTTTTTTGAATATTGTACCTGTCAAGATCTGTGCCAACAGAAGAGAAATAGAAACGTATGCATTTCTAGATGAAGGCTCTACTGCTTGCTTATGCGATGAGCGACTTCTTGATCTATTGAAGTTGAGAGGCAAGAAAACGCAGTTTCGTTGACAACTGTGAATGCGGTACCAACATCACAAGATGGTTATGCGGTTGATTTTACTGTAAAATCACTTGATGGTAGAGAAAGTGTTGATTTATCTCATGTGCTAACTGTTGATAGACTGCCTGTTAAAGCTAATGAAGCACAATTTGATGTACAAAGTTATGCACATTTGAAGGGATTGAAGATTCCTACTCTGTCGTGTAAAGACGTGATGTTGATGATTGGGGTAAATGTCCCTAAAGTGTTTTGGACAATGGATGAGAAACGAGGGAAACACAATGAACCTTCGGCGAATAAATCCATTTTAGGATGGTCATTGGTTGGACCAGCTTTATCTCAGGAGAGAAACAGTGATGTTCACATTCATTGCGTTCAAGTGCAAGAGGAAGACTTGCTGAGTCAGCAAATCAAATGTTTGTGGGAAAGTGATTTTAAAGACGCTTCACTGTCGCCTATTCCATCAATGTCTAAGGAAGACAAATACGCATTGCAATTGATGGAAGATTCAGTTGAGATCGTGGAGGGACATTATCAGTTACCATTGCCATGGAAGCCAGGATGTCCTGATTTGCCAGACAATCGAAGTGTTGCGATGAAACGCTTAACCGCTTGAACCCGGCAAGCCGGTTTACCGGCTTGTTTGAGTACGCTCTGTGCCCCGGCAAGCCGGTTTACCGGCTTGTTTTTCGTGTCGGCGGGAATCAACTTTATGATCTCGTATCTCAAGAACCACAATGAGTATTTAAATAAATTTTATATTGCATGAAAGCTTGTTATTGGGACTAATTATATTGGGATGATCGGTGCTCTAATATACGATGTTTCAGTAAAATTGGCAATTTGAAAGTGCGTATGAAATTATTGTATGATAACAAATATTTAATATAAAGAATTTCGACTTCTTGCCTAAATAGCCACATATTCAATCGGCAATATATGTGGAGAATTTGAATAGCTTTTTATATACGTATCCAAAACGATTTTACGATGAGCCATTCAAATTTTATGACCAAATATATTAGATTATCTGTAGATTTAACAGCGACGCTGCGTCAAATTGATGTTCTCATTGGAGAGAGGCAACGTCTCGTCACGCACAACTTTACGCATATTACGCAAATGCAACTAAACGTGACGATATCCGCAATAACGTTACGTCGAGATGTTATTATATAAATGTCCGCAGGAAGTAATTAATTAACCCGATGCTACGCATTCAAAATTCGCACTACGCTTTGACTTTGACTGCCCGCTCAAGCCCCATTAAGTTGTGGTTACGTATACGCAATATGAACAAGATTGTGATTTTATTAGCGGATAACGGAACAATAAAGACCATGAAAAATGTATGTGCATAAAAGACTGCTTGCTAAAAATTTTAAATTGAATATTGCACTTCGTTGTGCCCGGAACAATGAGGAACATGAAAATATTAGGCAGACTAAATCCAATATTGCACTTTGTTGTGCCAGTTATACCAATGGTTGTTGGTTTCGTTATCTATACATAGGTACTCATTACAGTATTTGTACTTATATACTGTCTCGCATCGTTTCAGCAACGCTTTGTCTTTAGCAGCTGGATTGGTTTTTTGGCAATAATGTAAATTTTGCTGCATACGACGCATCTATTATTAGAACTGGCGTTTTGCGGTAGGGTATCTAGTTCTGGCGACGCATATGATCTTGTTGGAATAAGAGTTGCTCTTTCTGCAGTATTAGTGCTCTCAGATATTATTCCATCCACTTGCTTCGCCTAACATTCGTAAAATCAGATATTTTGATCTGCAGAGCAGGTAAGTACTTATTTTGGTTGATATTTGAACAAATACTCATGGGCGAATAAAACATTTTCCACGTGAAATTTTATATGACGATATTAACTTCACTTCGCTATTACTGCACGCATTACTCGACGTCGGTACTTCAATCCATACAGGGTTAATATCATATCGAAACTCGGCGACCGATGTTCCGCTGAGAACGTCGTCGTGAAAGTTATCTTGCGCATTTTGCCACGCAATACGTTTCGGACGTACTTATCAACATCTTAATGACGGTAGTCACGTGATCGGCTTTTGCGTAGCTGCGTAATCAGTGCGTCATGGCCGCTTATCGATGTTGTTCACCCGACACAATGATACACAATTAAATATTTAAATATAAAATTGGTTATATGGCAGCCACAATAGTAATTCGAATATCAACAAAAAGCTTATAAAAAACTCTTTATGAACATCAAATATTGGCAGTATATTTTGTACCAAACTAACAAAATTTCAAGCCAAAACTCACATACATGCAGAAAAATGACTGTTAGATTAGGGTCAATTTTATTAATTTTGACAAAATGTATTTCAAAATGGAAAATACATTCTGAATGCACGATAAAATTTCCTTTCGATTGAAATGTCTCACAACGTGCTATCTATAATTGGTAAAAAGTTACAAGCGTGCCAAATAGCCAGTATTTAGACTTATTTTATTGTTCTACCAATACGGCGCCGCGAACCTTCAGGGTGAGCGAGTAACTTCGCTCAGAGCCGTCAGAGTTCAAAGAGTTTTAAAGTACATTGAACGAAAATTGAAGAGTGATCCTGTTTTGAAAAAGAAGTACTGTGATACTATGGAGAAATATATTAGTCTTGGATTTGCAAAACGTATCCCGAATGAATATAAAGTTGGCCGTAAAGGTGCAGTTTGGTACTTGCCTCATCACCCTGTGTTTTCTGAACAAAAGCCAGGTAAGGTACGCGTTGTTTTTGACGCTGCATCGCGTTGCATGAATACTTCCTTGAATGACCAACTATTGAGAGGCCCGGATTCGACAAATTCTCTACTTGGAACACTACTCCGCTTTAGACAACACGAAATAGCTATTGTGGCTGACATCGAAGCAATGTTCCATCAGGTGAAAGTGCACCCAAAGGATTGGAATGTATTGCGATTTATGTGGTGGCCTGGAGGTGATTTGTCACAAGATCCATCAGAATATTTTATGGTCAGGCACATATTTGGTAGCGTCTCATCTCCATTTTGCGCTAATTGGAGTTTGAAGAAGACGGCTCAAGATCACCAAGATGAATTTGACGAAAAAGTTGTCAGAAGAGTAGAGCGAAATTTTTATGTTGATGATTACCTGAATGGCTCATCTACTGTAAACCAGGGAATTAATATTGTTCGAGAAACGAATAAATTGCTGGAGAAAAAAGGATTTCATCTAGCAAAGTGGAAAAGTTCCAATCCTGAAGTTCTGTCAGAGATTCCTGCTAAAGACAGAGCAGACACTGCGTCAAGTGTAAACTTAGAACCTGAAAAGATCGATCGAGTACTCGGAATAAAGTGGAATATCCAAGAAGATTGTTTTGGATTTGATGTTAATGTGAAATCAAAACCCGCAACAAAACGAGGGATTTTGTCTGTACTCAGTTCGATATTTGACCCAATGGGAATAGTGGCACCTGTAATACTTAAAGCGAGGATTTTGATGCAGCAGTTATGTCGAAATAATTATGGATGGGACGATGAAATATCGAATAGTGAAAATTTATTGTGGAACAGATGGCTCGAAGATATTCATGGACTTGAAAATATATTCATGCAAAGATGTTTTGCGCCTTCTGGTTTTGGCAATATTGTGACTCGTCAAATACACCATTTTGCAGATGGCTCTGCAGTTGCCTATGGGACTGTATCGTATTTGCGACTAATCAATGAAAATGGGAAGATTCATGTTGCGTTTCTTTTAGGAAAAGCTCGACTTGCACCCATCAAAACTGTTTCAATACCACGGCTGGAGTTGACTGCTGCCGCTCTTGCAGTCAAATTAGATTTATTCCTGAGACGTGAATTAGACTTCGAAGAAATAGAGTCGATGTTTTGGACAGACTCAACTTCCGTGCTTTTGAGTATTAATAATACATCACGAAGATTTCCAACATTTGTGGCAAATCGACTTACAAAGATTGAAGAGGGATCGAATGCTTTGCAGTGGAGATATGTACCTACAGATTTGAATCCGGCAGACGATGCATCCAGAGGGTTGTCGGTACAATCGTTGATGGATGAACGATGGCTGAAGGGACCATCATTTCTCCAAGAGCAAGAGGAACATTGGCCTAAACCGCCAGTGCAGTTACCTGAGCTTCCTGATGAATTTGTAAGATGCAAGCCACGAGTTGTTGCGAATTATGTTTCTGATTCCGCTTTGAAGCCAATTGATAAATTCATTTCATATTTCTCAACATGGTATAAATTGAAAAAGGCAAGTGCATGGATGATTCGATTCAAAGACTACCTTCATAAGAAGAAGAAGAATTATAAGTGCAATGAGAAACTTGAAGTTGAAGAATTGCGAGTTGCTGGAGACGACATTTTGAAATACATACAGAGACAAGAATTTGGCGAAGTTATTGATGCCTTGCTGAACGACAATCATAGAAGTACATCTGGGAAACAAGTACTGAAGAGATTGAAGATTGCAAATTTTCTGCATAAACTCAATCCGATTGTGAAAGATGGCTTCATCAGAGTTGGTGGGAGATTGAGAAATGCACCAGTTGATTTCGATGTTAAACATCCGATTATACTTCCACATAAACATCATGTAACTGAGATGATTATAAGAGAACATCATGTATCTACACATCATTCTGGTATGGGGAGTACATGGACTTCTCTGAGACAACGATTTTGGATCGTTAAAGGAGGCGCTATGGTGAAATCTGTTATCAGAAAATGCATGTTTTGTCGAAGAAGAAGTTCACCTGTGAGGAAACAGATTATGGCAGATCTTCCGAAAGAAAGAGTCACACCAGGTGAAAAACCATTTACCTATGTTGGAGTGGATTACTTCGGACATTTTCTTGTAAAGCAAGGACGAAGTACTGTCAAGAGGTGGGGCTGTATATTTACATGCATGACAACTCGTGCCGTACACTTGGAAGTTGCATACTCGATGGATGCAGATTCATTCATAAACGCATTAAGAAGATTTATTGCACGTAGAAGTAGACCATTCAAGTTCATCTGTGACAACGGTAGTAACTTTGTTGCAGCAAATAAAATCCTACGTAAAGAAATAGAAGTTTGGAATTCAAGCAAAGTTGGACAATTTTTGCGTCAGGAGAATATTAAATTTCATTTCAATCCACCTACTGCTTCTAATTTTGGAGGATGTTACGAAAGATTAATTCGGTCAGTTCGAAAGATTTTGGTTGCTCTCTTACACGATCAGTTGGTGTCAGATGAAGCTTTGGCTATTTTTTGTGAAGTGGAATCACAGTTGAATTCCAGACCCATCACTCCAATAAGTTTCGATCCGAAAGATGATGAGCCACTCACTCCAAATCACTTGCTGTTACTGAATCCTACAAGTAATTTACCTCCTGGCATATTCGACAAAAAGGACTGTTACACTCGACGAAGATGGCGACAAATCCAGTATTTAGCTGATCAGTTTTGGATCAGATGGACCAAAGAATACTTACCCACACTTCAGACACGACAGAAATGGACTTCTAAAGAACGTAATATGGAAGTTGGTGATATTGTGCTACTTGTAGACAATACTATACCCAGAGGGAAGTGGCAGACTGGACGTGTTATGGAAACTACACCTGATAAACTTGGAGCAGTGCGTCAAGTTACTGTGAAGACATCCAGGGGTTTACTGAGAAGGCCAATTGCAAAGTTGTGCTTGATTCATAAAGTTAATGAGTAAAATGTTTTCAAGTGTGTGATATCCTCGATGTAAGAAATTTGTGAGTAAGATGTTTTCACTGGGTTCCAACATCTGGCTGGGGGAATGTTACATCGAGAATCGCATTCACTTGATATTTGTATTGACTTAAACATTGCGTCTGTTTAACTTGTGTAGTAATTTATTTGTTATTGTTGACGCCGTAATTTCCCTTGATTGACAGTGTGCTTCTACACACTTTGTTACGAAACAATTGAGAGAGTCTTCGTGGCAATTGCTTGCCCAGACATGTCTCGCTTAGACATGGATAGTTTCGGTAATTTGCTTTAAATAGCGCTTTACTTTTGCAGGGAATGGCGCTCGTTTCGTTGTAATTTGTAAATAAGTTAAACTTGTTCAGCGACCTTGGCTTTCTGTTTTGACTGTAGGACGATTAAATAATGTAGATTATGGCTGCCCACATAGGCCTATCTTAGGGATATTTTATGAGCATTAAATGGCCTTTTGTGATTGATTTTACAGTTATAGTTTATTTAATTGATTTGTTTGGATTTCCTTGACGAATGATTTCATGTTCAACTTATGATAATTTAAGCCTGGAATAGCAGACAAATTCGGTATGTTATAATTTGTAACTCTTTCTGATTTGAAGACTGCAAGTTATTCAATAGTAATTTGGTTCGACTTAATAATTGACTGTTTGATAATTGTGTTCATAAATTTGAGTAGGCTTTCTAAAGGCCGAATTGTGTATGATTATTTATTTATTGCAAGTATTTTGTATTGATTTGTTTTTACGTTTGTATTAAGATAACCGTGTCAACTGTATACTTCGAGTTGTGTGATTTTCTGGATTGAGGATACAAACTTGGGGCTTGAAAGACCGCGTTATTGAACTGTTAATAAATATCTAGTGTGCAGTCGGTGTCGTCCAGGTCACAAAGAACGGCTGTTACAGATATGAAAGGACACTTGAGATGTTATAGCAAGTGGTAAATGTATGCACGAATTAAAGAACGTGCTGTTTTTGTGTAAAAGCCTAACGCCTGCATGACGAAGATCAGATATGTTGTCACGTGATACATAATTTACCACAGAAAATACTTTCAACTTTGTTACAGTGTTTTAACCGGACGTGGGCCGAGAAGCGGGCACCGTAGGTGTGGCAACATTCGGCAGATTTTCTCTGTAGGTCATATACTAATTTTTAGAATTGAAACTATTCTATCTGATATCAGAGGGAGGGGAATTTTCGTGGATGCCGCGTAAATCTTATAACCTGTTGGGATTGCTGGCAAAGAAAAATCAGGTAAAATAGTATCACACCAGACATCAAACTCTCGAAAAAAACGAAGCAAAGCCAAAAGACGACATAGAATGGAAGAATTATTATATGACACTAGAAACTTTTAAAATTATTTTCCCCAATTATTGAAGATAAATTTCTGCAAAATAACTTGAATAAATGAAATAATCTTGTTCAGACTACAACACACTGTTGTTAAACTTTAAACTATCACCTGCAAAGAATTTTCTGCCACGACAATGAACTTTGTAAAACTTGCTCGGAAAACCAAACTGTCAAACATTTTATAAATAATATATATATTGTTCCTTTCACGACGTCCCAAGATCTTTTTTAGTTAACCATTGAAAAGAACTGAATATTTCCACCGTAAACATTATCAATATGCTAACATATATACTAGAATTATATCTTTCGTCATAGAATATGCCTTCTCAACAAAACGAGGCATTTGAACATCCAATGAGAATTATTTTAGTCCTGGTGCACAAAACTACGCCAGGTATAAGCACAATTGAATAGACTCTCATCGTTCATAATAATGTGGAATGAATAAAAATTTGGAATACCGCTATCAATACAAGGCACTAAGCTATTACTGGGATTCCGTGTTTGCTTGGTATCACTCTCTTGAAAAATTTACCAATTCGTACTGCCCAGCCGCTCAAGTTGCAACTTCTACCATGTGTTGTGACATGTGGCTGATACAATAATTGAAGATAGCAACAAAGCAAAGAGAGTGCATGCCACTCCTTATATGGACAAGGTGGTTTGTAGTATCGGCTGTTCTAGAAAACTGGAATTCGAAATAAGCCCGGATCAAAGTTGTACACATCTGCTTGTAGAAAATTAATACTTCTCACTACATATATGTATAAGTTATATATATATATTTATTTTATTATTTATTAAAATTTATTAGCAAGACAGATGAATTGAACCGAATTCGACAAAACGAAATTTTGGAAAGAAAACCTTTGGTGCGGATATGTTACCCACAAATAGCAGTTTCGAATAGCAATGCGACCGTTTCGAAGATTACTGAAAGAAAACCAGAATTATATTAATGCACTGATAAATTCAATAGCCAGCAATGCACATAGCTTTATTTGCATCATTCATATAAGATGTCTAATAAGACACTTTTGAAGTCGATATTTGCTTTCAATTCCCCTTCAAACATTTTGGACGGTTTGGAGCAATATATTTTTAACCAGGACGTTGGAGTCGAAGATCGGCATTTTTGTTATTACTGAAGTCGGAGTCAAAATTTTGAATTCGTCGAAGTCGCAATTTCATATGATGGCGAATGGTAATAATTGAAGTCAAAAACATTTAATTGATTATTTTCTACATATAGTCGAAGAATGCTTGCTTATGCTAATGTTTTGGTAATCATTGTTCAGTTTTCTTTCAGTTTAGAGCCGAAGTCGAAAATTGCCCCAACCTGGGAGTCGGCAGTCGGAGTTTTTGTTTTGTTTTCAAATTATATTTCAAAATATGCGTCAACACCATTTGCATGAGTTAGGAAAATCAAAGGGGGTTTTCATTTTTGATGCCATTTTAAATGATGCAATTAAGTTAATTGAGTTGCGTCAACATTTCGAAATTACTCAAACTAAAGTAATGCAAATATGCAATGACTCCGTTACTCGTTGCAACCGCGTCTATCATTCAATGTTTGCCATCTACTTGAGCGAGTGACCCTGTTAGTCAATGATTATTGTAGTAGTTTTATTTTTCGTTGACGGGACTTGATTGTGCTTTTACTTCGAATTCAAGAAGAGATCAAATTCGAGAATAATTGGGAAGATAAAATTCAAAAAAGTAGGTAATGCTTTTTTTTCAATTTGCCAAACCGAAAATGGGCCTGTAATAAGTGTTTTCAGTGGTTTATATCATTATAACCTGGTTAGCTAATTCGGGCTGGTGAAATTATCAATAAAAAACGTTTGTGAATTACCTGCTTGCGTACGTTGACTTGTGAGTGAGGCGAATTTTTGAATTAGGACGATGAGATATGGAAAAAGTGTTGGGTGTAAGTTCCTCGACCGAGGGTCACAGATCATACGACCCTAGAGTCCAGTGAATCACTGAGTTAAGTCACTGGCGGTTAGTTGATGAAGCGTACGAGTCATTCTATATATTTATTTGGGGCTAAACTAGATCAAGCGGACCCCAGCACGACCTAGTCCTCTCCACTAACACAAAAGATAGTTATTAGGTTCACACCTACTATGCCGGAGCAGGATTCTCTTACTGTTAGATCTCCTACCTCGCCTCGAAGCCAGCAATACTACACGCGCTAACGTTAGTTTGGGAAATATGTGTCATGAACTATACACATATAAGAGACGAATTTTTGAAGCTTTATTTGTTGGAATGATAATTTCGTCTGTAGCAATTGAAAAAAATCGGTCGTTACGAAACAAGTAATGTATATATATTTCATTTTTTACTTAATAGTTTTATAATCATCCTTTTTTTTTGCATAATCAGGTTTATACAGGGTAATTGCTTTAAAGGATATCAGTCATGTCATATTTTTGCTATATTACAAAGCAATAACTCTCGCCAGTGTACACTTTTTATTACATTTCGTTAACGATCTTAAAATTTATGAATCGAATCGAATTTAGACTCGCCCGAATGAAACATTATATCATGTATGGCTTTGTGTAAAAAAGGTTAATATTTAAGGCTAAGGTTAATATTTACCTCCGGCAAACTATTCGCAAGAACCAATGGTTGTTTAAACAAAGCGGTCTCTGCCTGAGATTAAAATTGCACAAACATTGCCTAATGATTACTACTTCCACCATACTTGTGTTTGCTTTCATTCACTCCACGGCAGCTGATTCAAACCCACACGCTCGAACATGAAAAGTTTAGTGGCGGGATATGCATTGAAACATTGGTATAATAATACAGAGTGTTCATAAATTTCCGTTACAATTCCCATTTTGCTATAAAGTCAGTTCCTAATATATATTAACTGAGTTTGTTTATTTTACTTCATTGAATACACAAGTATAAGACAACAAACTATATATGATATCGATAAATCCCCCTTTTGATTTAAAATTCAACGACTAAAAGCACGGGTATTGTAAACTTGCTGACAGCGTAACCTATACAACTCAAGTTAATACATTTATTTTAGGAACAGTTCATAAAAATTATATTTATTCGGCCATGTTTCGAATAAACTTAGCCTGCGATACGCAGTCAAGCAGGGGATATAAATAGATATACAGTCATTACAATATAAATTAATTCGTCGAACTTTTCAAATCTAACCCCAAGTACTCATAACTGCATTGTCGATTTAAGTCTCGCCTACTTTATTTTTCTGCTAAAAGGATTGTATTTTCGAAGCTTAATCTGATCTCTGATTTTTTTTTATTGATCAATAAAAATACTGTTCGTTGGCATATAATATTTTATCCTTTTTTTCATTAGTATCGTCATCGACAAGAAGAATGGCATCGATACATCTCTAGTATAAACTCAATGCATTACATAAAACATCCCCCAAATACTTTTCATCCTTTCATTTTATTTGTAGATGGAAAAATTATCCAGCACTTTGATAACAAAGAAAAAGAATGATAAAATGCGAATAAACCATGATGCTCTTCGTAATGTCTTGATAAGACCTGAGATCGGTGATCGCCCTGTGGCAATAATATCAGTAGCTGGGCGAATGAGAACTGGCAAATCATTTTTGCTGAATTTTATTATAAGATATCTTCGTGCTGAAGGGGTGAGTTCTTCTTTTGATGATTGGGAAGGAGATGATTGTACGTGCCATCGACTCTAGTCTCTCTCATATCCGACGTCTTCACTGTTGTTTTATTTTGCTTCTAGTGGAATGATTCCAGTTGGATAGGCAGTGATGATACAACTAATTGTGGCTTTGTCTGGAAACAAGGTAAAGATCAAATGACAATCGGAATTGAAATATGGAACGAGGTATTCTATGTCCCCCAGCCTAATGGCGGACAAGAGGTGAGACTATGTTTCAAAAATATGGGTTTTTAGCCATACCCAATTATAGAAGCATTTCAGGTTACAACCTAGACTTACAAAGGTCGTGTCCCACGCTCTCCCCTCTTTTAGCCCATTTATCCGACTAATTAGATAAGGTTAGATATATATGTATGTAGTCCTTGTTGATTATTATCAGTATAGATGGCAGTTTAAATTGGTTTTAAAAAAAATTTATCATCATAGCCTACGATATATAGTGTCGATAGTTTTGAAAACTCTGCTCAAATATCTCCTTATCTTTTGAGTGGGTACGTTTGAACTTTCGCAAAAATTGAGCAGGAATTTGTGTGATGTTCGAAATCAAGAAATACCCGAGTGTTCTTCTTTGATCTGAACAACGTAAGGTATAATTCGGACTGTATCAAAGCTGACATCTGATTGATCATTGTCGATCAAACCAGCTGCAAAAAATTGTAATAAACGCGTGAAAAGATAACATTTTTTGGGTCAAATTAGGTATTTCTATACAAAAACTATGATTTATATTAAAATCCATGTTTAAATTTTCAGCTGGCTGTTCTTCTTATGGACACTCAAGGACTCTTCGATCAATCAACGCCAGAAGATGTGAATATTTCGCTTCTCACGCTGAGCACACTAATTAGCTCTGTTCAAATTTATAATGGCTCAAGTAATCTGGACACTCGGAATATGGCATATTTGAAGGTACTGTACAACAGATTTGTAATTTCTCTGGGCTTCAACGCTTTTTTCTCAGGACGTCTTACGCGACCCAATTATTAATATTAAATGCATGTATTATATATATGGCCTATATATATTTATATATAAATATATATATATAGAGAGAGAGAGGGAGATTCAAATTTATTTCTGCCTTTTCTAATTTTAGATCTCGTAATTTCTTCCCCAGCTAGTGGTTACGTACAATCCGTAATGTGCCAATAAATAATTTTAATACTTTCATGTTCTTAAACAACTTTAGTAAAACTACACCGAAAGCAAAGTGATACTTCTGCATTTCCTCCCCTAAATCACCAAAAATCTTCCTCGATTAGGAAACTCTTGATTATATGCTTTTTCACGCAAGACATAATTGAGATAGGCTACCTTTTTGTCGATTAGAAAATCGTCCGCTATTTTGTTCGAAAACTTTAATAAATAAGAGTTGATGGACAAGTTTTAAAATTTGTTTCATATTTTTCAAGTAAGATTATTATCCGAGTTAAATGTTGCTACTATAATGTTTATTAAAATTCAATGTATATAATTTCAGACTTGCGTCGATTTTGCTTTGGCGACAGCACAAGTAAATGAACCGTTTTTCAAGGTATGTTATTTGTTCACACGTCGCTTTATACGCCCTTCTGTCCAAACACGGATCTTTACAATCAGTTACTGCTTTACAAGCAATATTGGAAGACTTATTCCGGCTTTCCACGCCGCCAAGTCAGGTATTTGTCATATTCCCATGCATTCTTGCTATCAGCCGACCCATGTCAAAAAAGCCAATCTAAAGTTGAGGAACAAAAATCCGTTCCGCGGAAATTCAGTACGAATCATCTCATTTTTGTTCGTTTATGCCTAGTTTCATGCGTCTTCTGAGTCTCTGCAATTCTTTTGCATGATTTCGATTTGAAGTGTTCGAACAGCAATAAGGTGGGGTTTGCAGAGAGCTAAGCGCCATTGGCAGTTAAATATATATTTGTGGCTATCTCTTTTTTAGCTCCAGACAATAAACTTTTTGGTTCGAGACGCCGAAGAGGAAAGTGGGGTCGAAGAAAGCTTTGGTTACGAATCTGGAGGTAAATATTTACGAAGCATTCTCGAGTCCCAAGAAGGCGGCAAAGATAATATCAGAGTAAGAAAAGGATTGAAAAGAAGTTTCAGCAAAGTAGATTGCTTTCTTCTTCCCCATCCCGGACTGAAGGCCAAAAAAAACGGTTTCAAAGGGAAGAATGAAGGTGTGTTAGCTAGTTGTAAAATAATATTGTGCGTTTGCTTCAATTACATGCGCCATCCTCTTTTAAATCCTAATTTTCTATAAGTGAACATGTGTTGACATCGGAAGTTGCACATCTTGATTTCAAACCCGATGCCCACCACCAATTTGGGTAATGCCTAACCGAAAAAATTTCCGATCCTTCCGTAAATAGATATCGCTATAAATCAGAGATCAGATTATCAGGATTCTTGCAAAAGGCCTTGTTAGCGGCAAAAAGCGAGAATAAGTGTTGTAGAAGTAATAAAATATTTTGTCTGAAGTTGTGCCACTTGCACTATACAAAAATTTTTATTTGTAAAATAGCACAAAGCCGAACCAACAATTTGGTATTACTCTAAATCTGACGTAAGACGCTTGCTTAAGACCATTTGCCAAGGATTTAGTACTACCTGATCCAAAACATACCATTAGAAACAATTTTGCCCACAAACACTACGCTCCAACCTAGCATGATGGATTTCGCTCAGTAATGCTACCGCTTAAAATATTCAAAACGAACAAAGGCACTAGTCTTCTAGACGATTTTTTTAGTTTCAAACGTCTCGAAGCGATTTACCCAGTTGAAGCGATTTTTCCCATCCGCTCTACAACAACGATAATTTTTCAGAATGATCAAATTTTCAATAAATAGTCCAATAAAAGAGTTAGTGGGTCATATTGACATGATTTACTACTCGATTAATAAAGAATTTGTTTATTTTTTAGAACTCGAAGAAGATTTCAAAACATATGTGAAAGTGTTCGTTGAAGGAGTTGCAAGTCCACAATGTCTGCATCCTAAAATTTCCAAGTCGAGAAACAATATGACAGCACGCGAAATATGTAACATGATGGCTGCTTGCGATAAACTATTCGCACAGGGAATGTATAAGGCAGAAAATTTAGTAGAGGTAAAAAGTTTGGCGCATTTGTATGCTTTCAGGTATGTATTTTCAGGTTCGAGTTTGAACTTTGATTCCGGGTTCGAATTCTGCATCGTGTGTTCGGTTTAGAAGTTGTTATTCTGGTTTGAATCCACCTCGTAATTTACGGCCTTGTATTTTGGAATTCATATTTCACGTTCGAGTTCGTACTTGAGGTTCGATTTCAGAATCGTTTTTCCCGATCAGTATATTCGGTTTCGGTTCGGAATCGTATTTTGTGTTCGATTTTGGATTCGTAATTTTGCTTTGGAGCTCTTATTTCTGGGTTCGTGTTCTGAATCTTTTTTCACATTCTAGTTCGTATTTTTACGTCCGTGTTCGTATTTTGGGGTTCGAGTTTGGGATCGTATTTCACGTTCGAGTTTTATCTTTGGATTTGGATTCGGAATCGTGTTTGTTTATTTTATTTAATACCCGTTCAAGCGGTGATTCTGTGATTTGAGTTTTAGCGCGTGCTCGTATTTTCGAGTTCGAAGTTCAGTCCAAATTCACGCCTGAACAATAAAATTAGGCTAATTCAATATAGTGAGAAAGTGTTTGCCGAATTCTAACATAATATAAAAAGTAATATTTATCTAATTGCCAAGTTTATTCTATTCTTGCAGGCCAACATTCGTGTTCATTTTTCCACGGAATGCGAAGAAGCCTTTCTGCAATACAGGAGGGCCATGGAGGTATTAATTAACTGACTTGTTTAGTTTTAGAGCATGAAGTACTGTGATGTTGACCCGATAGTGTGGTCTCAATAAATATATATATATTTTAACATGCACAGATACGTTGTGTGTACATACTATTTTCGCGGAGCACGAATTCACGTTACTGAATCAGCATAAGATGATTCTCAGAACAAAACACTAAAGCAGTATAAAAACGGGGCCCGTTGAGTTAAACAATAGTAGTTCGGTAGTAGTTACGCAATTAATGTGATTAAAAGACGTTTTATGCCATAGAAACACGAACGCCATCAACAAGAAAAACAATTTAGCAATACGATCTAAGACCAAATAATAACCATTTGAAGATGATTCTCTGATACCTAACTTGGCAGGTGACGAACTATAACTTCTACCCCACCACAGCATATATAATTTTAACCTTCACTGTTGAGTGTTTAATTTTACAGCAATCTGTCGATATTTCTAAATATGTCGAAGAAAGCAAGATTATTGAGCAGCACGAAGTGGCAAAGAGCATAGCGATGCAGAGATACAAACAAACGCAAAATATGGGGGATGGAAGATTGCGGCTAGATTATAAAGCATATCTTGAATCAAAGTGTGAGACACACCTTGAAGAGTTAAAAATCAAAAACAGAATCAATAAGGTAGGCCTATATCCATGATTTTAGTTGTGGGAAAATAATGGGTCGAGTTCGGGACAACAGGCTCTTTATAATACTTTTTAATTCTACCTAAAATAACGCGACTTTATTTATAGCAGTTGGGTCGGAGGAAATATTTATATAATAGACTCGGGCTCCCGTCTACAGCTTCCCATTTACGAGAATTCCAAAATTTGACTCCACAATACGGCTCCGGGGAATTTAAGAATTTTACCTCTGACTCTACAGTCGAAACGTGGCAAACAAATTAAGTTCCGATCTCCTGCCATCATTTTTGTAGGTCATTTTGTATATAAGATGCATCTATTCCGTGTGATGCATCTATTCCGTGTGGTTCCTATTTTTGTCGCAGCCCTTGGTCTATTATACTGAACAATAAAAATAGCCATAACTCTATAACTGAATACCGTTGTATTTTGTCCATAGTCCATAGTTTCTCATTTCGATGCTAAAAAGCGTCAAATTTTGATCCCACTCCACCCTCCAACATCGACTCCAGGGCCTTGATTGTCATTGTAAAAGCAAGATTTGGATTTCAATAATGTCTTCGTCCACCCTACTTTTGTGTTGAATGTCAAATGTTGGAAGTGTGATTAAAATTAACAAACAACAACATTACTTCGAAACTTCATTTATTGAAATTGCATTTTTTATAGGAAAAGTGGGAATTGAAAGTTGATCGAAATACAGAAGAAGCAATACGGCAATTTGAGTTTGCAATGAATGAGGTTCGTATATTGTTGGCCATACAAATGGAATTTACTTGTCGCAAACTTGTTTTAAAGTTGCGTTCTATAACAGCAAATGAAAATAACAAGAATATTCAGATTGCTTTTTACATATAAGTATATTCACACTTTTCCATAATGTTTAATATTATTATTATCTATGTACATCACTGTTTGTGATGCAAGAATGATTCAGAGTCGACTCTTGCAGTCGCTCAATTCTACAGCTCGAAATAACTTATTACCATGGGAATGCATTGGTTCGACTGTACCATCCCTCGACTTGACTTGTTATTTGACGTGTGAATTGACTTGCGTCTTCAGGCTCATTTTCTCGAAATGTCAAAAAAGTTTTGTTCTGAGTGCCAGAATATTTCACGATTGTTCATTAGAGTGTGTTGAATGCAATTTTGCATGAATATTTTCGAACATGAAAGGCCTGTGAGGAATGATAATGATTTCCTAAATCTAATTACAAACTAAGATATATCTTGAAATTTGACAATATTATTTTTTCGACTAACCTGGGATCCACATTTTAATATTGGTACTTTCTAATTGGATTTAAGCGCCAGATAATTTGCCCCCCTTATTTATAAGTTTTTAAATCCTTCTAAATATCCAAATCAAATGAGTCTATTCAATCTAGAGTCCGACTCGGGCTAATTCCCATGCCTCCACTGGTCTCCTGCTGGGATTTGAAAGTTCCACCTAGACGTCATTATAGTTACCAGTTGACATGAAAATAAACCGAATCTCGACTCTATTTGAATAAAATGGTAAAAAAGGGAATCCCCCGAGATTTTGTTACAAATTTTGTTGAAAACCAAGAATATCGATTGAATGAAGGCAAAGTATGAATCCCTGGTCGTATAGGTCTTGTATGTAAACCTCAGATCTTTTAATATAACTTTTATATTTTAGTTCACAAGTAGCGGTGTTTTTGAGACAAAGCGTGTGATCAATTGTCATAGAGAGCAAATCGAAAAAATACGCAAAAAACGTGTCTACAAAATTAACGAAGAAAAACTGAAAGTTGAGGCAGATAAACGTCTGGACCAGATAATAGCCATCAATAAAGAGAATAAGGAAATAGAAGAACGCAACAAGAGGGCGAGTTTTTTAATATTCCACGTAGTTATTTGGAACCTTAAAGAAGATGAGTATTTTAGAGTCAATATACGCTTATGTACTGATTTGTCCAACATTTACATATTACCATGGTGACCCGTTAAATCTCTGCAAAAATCGCCCACACAGTTTTGCTAAGAACGAGAATTTTAGTTGTTAATGGGATTCAGAGGTTCTTGAAATGGCACGATAATCCGATAGGATCATTAACGTATTATGCATATACTGCCAAAAATATGCATATACCGCCAACCAAATAGATATAAACTACCAAGACATATGCATACATAGCCAACTCAATATACAAACACAGCCATTAAGGTGATGTAAAAATACTGCCAGATCCTTTCGTAGGAATACAATTTATGTATACGGTTGCATCTACGATATGCACATTACGCGTCTTCATATAATTAGCGCATCAAAAAGCGTAAAAGTGATCGATAAGGTATTAGCATACAAGGGTAAGGCTTTGCTTGCATGTTGATTGCGCACAAAAAGATATAAAACTATGTTCGTTGTACATGATAACTATACAATAGGTACCAATCTATAATAGCATAATAGCCCACAACAGCTGGTTGAACACACACAAGAAATGTGGTGGCTGAAAATCTCTCTTCAGTGAACTATTCATGAATTACTGGCAATAAACTAACCACAAAATAAGCAAATTAAAGCTTGGTGGATAATACAAAACATAAAACTGCCGGTTCGCGTAGTTCTTGATAAATATATATCCAATAAGCGCCAATTCCATGATGTTATAATAACCCACAACAACTGATGAAAATTTGGATGCTGGATGAAAATCTTTTTTCAGAGAAATATTCTTTGGCTATTGACAAAGAACTGTAAAAAATAATCGAATCAACGCTTTGTGGAAAATATAAAACCTAAAACTGCCTGTGCGCGTAGTTCTTGATAAATATCTATTAGACGCCAATCTATGATTTCATAATACCCCTCAACAGCTGATCGTAGATAACATGGGAAATATGCTGGCTGGATATCTCTCTTCAGTACCATTACGTTGGTAGGATGGGTTCCAACACAGCCTGGGACATTTTATTAAATTCAACGAAACATGCCGTTAAAAACTAGCAAGGAGTCAGTATCACCAGGTTTGTCCATGAGACATATTTTTCTGTCCCATCCCATGGAAATTCATGGCTGTCTCATCACATGAAGGTTTCCCTGACCTTCGAACCCCGAAAAATCCTCTACTTCACCATTTCAAAATGTTAGGTGCTTTTGTTAAGTGGTTTCGCGAGTTGGCGCCTCAAAACTGATTTATGTTTTTCATACTATTATTCTGATTAAAGACATTCAGCAACCTGTCATTTAAAAGTATTGATGGGAAAGTTCATCCTAGTTTATTGCATCTATTTTAAGACTACTAATGTTTGATTAATCTATCCAATTATTATTAAAGAGTCCAGCTACACACCAACTCAAATGTATACCAACGTTTTGTCCGACCAAAGTCAGACTTCCTCTGACAAGCAGTTGACAACAATGGCAAGAAATGAACAGTATTGGATTGGATTGTTCATTTCTTGCCATTGTTGTAAACTGCTTGTCTGAGAAAGTCCGACTTTAAACGGACGAAACGTTACAGAAATACCTTTGTGTTAGTGTGCAAATGGAATCTTTAATTAGATAGAATAGTCATTTTATTCCAGCTACAGAGTCTATGCAGTAAACGCATACGAATCTACTAGTATAAAGACATAGAGGAAAGTTAGGGAGGCAGTCTCGCAACCCAATTCAAAGTTAATTTTTGATATCTGCAATTAAACTAAATCTTCTAAGAGACAAGGTTATTATAGAGTTCTATAATTTATACTTAAATTTTCGAAACACATTTAAAAACTAGCAAATAACATGCAAAACGCGAAAATGAGGTTATGTTCACAACCATGCCTGAAAATCTGTGTCTGAGCAGCTGCTAAAACGTCTATTTTCAATTCACTTTTTGCATCTTGCTGAATAGTCACGGTTGCGGAAGTAAACAAAAACGTCGATTTTAGGGGAAACAGCAATCGGAAATAATTCAATAAAAAATGATTAAATCTATGAATATTTAGGTCTAGTGTCTACCAATAGGACTATAGGCACAAAGAGACATGAAAAACGACAAAAATTTTGCCTAACTATACCAATTCAGTATGATTCTGACACTTGGTAATTCGTGAACCTTTTCCTGTTACATACAAATCTGATGTAAACATAGTTATAACAAGAGCAGATATGCCCCCTTCTCAGGCCCGATCGCAATGGAAAAATTCACTGGGTCATGTGGATAAGATCTATGACTAGATTCGTCCGACTCGTCCCATCAGTTTCCCGAAAAAGCCAGAATTCTGATCGCGCTCTAGAATGTAATTTTTTAATAACAGACAAGTGTTCCCAACTCAGACGATCGTGATGTCTGATAATACAAACGGTTGGGAACCACTGGTCTAAGAGGTCTGACAATGCTTGCTCGCGAGACTCAAGGTTAGGACAAGATTGGAAACAATTACAGTTAAAACAGCTAGAAATGAGAAAAGAAAATTTCACGGAGAAGGACAGAATATACAGTTGTGACTTTCTGTTGTTATAATAAAATATTTTTATTTTGACAGGATGAAGAATCAACAAAAAAGTACAATCTGGCGCTGCGTCTCTCTCATCAGTGCGCAAGAGAATGGAGCAAGGTATATCATGCAATGTTGTCGAGCTAGAGTTTGACTTTGTGGTTGAGTTGGAATTGCAGCTGGAGACTAATTTTAGAGCTATACATTAAAGTCGGATTGAAATGTTGAATGCTTGAGTTTAGATGTTTCAAAGTTGCCTTGTCGCAAGTCAAATTGAAACAGAAGATTTAATTTATTGTACCATAGTGTATATTTCAAATCTGAAGGTGGATGCCAAAAGCCAGATTTCTGACAATTCAAAATTTGGAGTCAGTATTTTGTAAGGGCGAAAGTTTTTTGAAAAGGCTTTATATTAAGCAGCAACTTTATTTTGGGAGGACCGGAACCTTTCAAGTTCGGCGTTGCCTATTTTAACATATAAACATATAAAGCCAACATAGTTAAATCTGACGCTTCAAGAAGAAAGCTTTCGCCCAAAATTTTTGGTACTCCCGTGTTATGTGTACCAGATTAGGGTTAGGTCATAATTTTATTCTGATTTTCTTTGTTACTTATCGATCTCGATCGGTAATTTTATATACTATTGTTTTCCGTATCTTTTGAGGCTACTAGCCATTCAATTATTCCAAACGATAGGTTCTGTCAGAGTGCCAAACGGAACAAGAAATGGAAGACCATGCAGCACGGATAGAAAATTTACTTTGGAAAAAATATTGGAAACAATTTCTGACAAATACTGAACGCAAGTATATCGACATGCTTAGGACCAAAGTCGAGGAGGAATTTAAGAAAGCACTAGACGCAAGGGGCAATCAATATGTATATGTATGAACTTTTTTATTTGACATTATTAGTTTATATAACTACATATTAAATTACGGACTCTCGAAAAATATTATTCGTAAATAAGCTAATCAATCATATTTTGTACGCTTTATTAATAAAACTACTATGTCAAGGCTAAAAACTACTGTTACAATACATTCACAAATTGATTCATTTTGTTACAAAAACCAGAATTCGAAAGTAGTACTTGCACGCGGAAAACTGATTAGAAACTCATTAACGGTAACTATAGTGAAATTAAATCTGATGATGTGTTCTGATGAAATATTTCAAGCAAATAACTGACACTGGCTGGAATTTGTCTCGAATTGATGATTCGCGCTAACGGTAACTTGCAAAATACAACATCTTCTTAAGTTTCATTGTCACTTGAATAGCAGATTTCTATCCCGTTAAATAATTCCATATAAATTCAAGGAAACAGAAAATCCAATATGACGTTTTAATCATGTGGCAGTCCACGTTCTCTAATCCGATTCCAATCCAGATCGGGTATGTGAATAGTTTACAAATAAATCGCTACATGTGAAACCAACCAGCAGTTGGTTGTATTGACGACGACGAGTCCAGCAATTTTTTCGCATGTAAATCAATTGTCGAGATTGGAACTTAGTCGCCACACTTCAGTGAGATGATAATCGTGTTCCACCCGTCAAAACTAAATCATTTGAACTGACACTATGGGCATTCTAATGTTAGATGAAACCGGTATCAAAACCCCGCCAATCACGCACGGATGAGCCTGAACCAACATTCGACAACGAAGTAGAAAGAATGCGTAAGAAGCAAGAACAACGAGAGGTAAGTAAATTATTTAACCGAACAGCTATTGGCAAAAGAGTTTACAAGAAAAATTCAACAACTTCACAGCCTTCCACCATGTAATAAATGGGCAGTTTTATCCTCACAAGATTGTGTAAGCTTTAATCCTCGATAGTAACTCTATTATATGGTTCAAAACCCAAGATAGTCAAAATGTATGACAATTGCGATACCGCTCCGGGAAAATTTGGTAGTTTACACATTACAGTAGCCTATTCAAATACAGAATAATACTTTCTATTAAATTTTACAGTCAGAGTTGCCTAGGAGTGAAAGACCCTTCTACAGACTTGTAAATGAACTAATCGAAGGTTATGCTAAGAAGTTACAAAACAACTTGGTGAGAAATTCAAACTGTTTTCATATCGCATACCCCAGGTTTTGACACAACCGCTCAATGGTTTGTGCCAATGTTGCTGAGTGTCTACCATCTCAATTTGATAAAGAAGAGGATCTGAAATATTACACCATACAGCATCTGAATATAAATCTTAGTTGGGTGTTAATATGATATACTAATATAACTATTGTTTGAATATTTGCGCTCTTTACGTATCCTATTTGTTAGTTATTTTAAACTCGTAAATGTCATTTATGTTTTAGGCATGAAATAAGACAACAAATAATCGAATTTATAGGCTATACTTTGCATATCCAAAACGCACTAACGACTAGTGTATTTTATGAAGAGGTTCTAGCAAACACCCATTGGAGCAGTGGTTCTTTACCTTTATTGCATCATTTAACCCTTTAGCGAACATTTATTAAGAATTCGTCAAACGATATATAAAGGAGTGAGTGATGGGAGGAGGTGAATATGGAGTGGAAAGGAGATAGTGTTGGGGTGGGAGAGTGACGGGAGGAGGCAAGAATGGAAATAGGAAGGAGGAAAGTGTTGGGGTGGGAGAGTGATGGGAGGAGGTAAGAATGGTGGGGAAGAAGAGGGTGTTGGGGTGGGAGGGTGACTAGAGGAGGTAAGAATGAAGGGGAAGGAAAGAGGGTTGGGGTGGAGGGGAAGATTGGGAGGAGAGGGTAGATTGGAAGGGGGATACGAGTGCGGGGGAATTTCAGACATTTGAATCTTAAAAGCTACGTTTTTTTTTAAATATTCGAACTAAAAACCTATATTAACAAAGAACCTAAGAATGAACAGTAAGGCTTGGTCAGGAAGCTACTTTCAGGAGAGAAAAAAACAATCACGTTCAATGCGACGGATTTTGGCAACCAGATCTGCAAAGTCTGGTGAAATAACAAAGAGCTCAAAGGTGATGGTTTTCAATTTGAAATATAGGCCTACTGATAACAATAAAGCTATGCTCAAATATATGGAGAGGCACGGAGAGTAAAACGAAATATTTTATCAGTTTCCTGAAAATCTTGCTCGATAAGCTACCAATACCTGTACCTGACATATCGGGGTAACAATACAAGGACTATCCCGACTTACCCAGTAGCAATGACGCTTATTTTTGCGCGAAACACATGTACGCATCACATCTGCAAGGTACCGTTACGCCGCGTTGGAGTGCCTTTACATTAAATCTTGAAATAATTCAGACAAAATACACGTCTCGTTATAAAAATTTTCTAACAGCGCAAATATTTCCTACCGTGCGGAGCTTCTAAAAATAACTTTCAACTTGAACGTGCTACCGATACGAATTAATGATCCCTTCTAATGACACCTATTAAATATCTCTTGCCATGCGTGTTTTTCCCCAACTTTTATGAAGCTTGTTTAACTAGAACTTCGTTCATTCTTACCCGGAACGAATCACTGTAGAGCAAACATTCCCCACTCCAACGCTGAATTTGCGACAATCCGCAGGGGGCCTCGATAACCGTTGCCATAATCACATTCTGCAAGAGACGGAATACTGTGACGCAGTAATAGGTTAATACACATCACCCTATTAAATACAGAGACTAATACATATTTCTCGCAAGTCAGCCTAGTAATAACACAATGTTTCTCGTAAGAAAACAAGCAAATAGATAGATAGGTTTTCGCCTTTTTCGAATCTTTTTTAAAACAACGAAATTTTAACCCAGGTCAAGAACTGCTGCATTAGACTAACTGTTTAGAGTTTCTCTCTGATCTGAATATCTGATCTTCTTTGTCCCAAAACCCCGAGCGCACCACTAAATCCTAAGTTGAATAACTGTAGGTATGCGTAACATATATATCAGTGTTTCAGAAATAAAATCAATATTTCTTACCGATACTGGCATGTAATAACTATTGCCCAGTTTTTTTCAATGAAATAAAATACCAATAATATGGAGGGATTCCATACCGTCCTTATTTTGGCGTGCGTGTCCTTATTAAGTCTTATTTGGACTTCGTAAAGGAAGCTTTGTGTTGTTTGTCTTATCGCCAAAACTTTGTTGTGGCATCATAAAAGCACCACAATCTTATTTGGAACATATAGAAGCAAGGCACAGATAGGCATAAAGCATTGTTAGTGTGGCGACCGTTAGATTTTATTGTGGTGGTGGTTATTTTAGCCTAAATTTAAAAATGAGCAAACGTAAGAACGTTTTTCGTGATGAGTACGGAAAATAATTCAAAGTTAAACGAAGCTTGGAGGGTGAGTGCACCGCACACTGTGACGTCTGTAATTGTGACATTAACCTGCAGGCCATAGAAAAGCGAGCTATTTCTGCTCATGATGCAGAAATTTTTCCAGTCGTCCTTCTTTTGGAATACCTGATTATATGCATCCACTATTGAAATAGATTTCGTAGTTTGAAGATGGACTCTCTTTAATGATATGATTTAGAAATTTTTCTCATCGTATCATTACTCAACGGAGCCCGATGTTTACCCAAAATTTTATTGGTTCGGAAAAAAAATGCGTCAACACACAGGGTTTGCGATAATCAATCTCAATGGACTAGTTTGTAACAAAGTTAGTTAGTTATTTTCGGAAGCATGGACAATAACGCCCTGGTCCATATAGATTATAAAAATAACGGCCCGCGCCATATATTTGCGTGTTACTCAATCACAATCAATCTCCCTGCCAATCAGGAATATAATTTTCCAATGTTATATAAACGCAATTAGAATATGTGTGCTATAGACCAGTGCTCCGCAACCTTTTTTTAACTTGCGGCACACTTATAAAACTTGCCAAATTTGACGGCACACCACAACAAACGAAAAATACAAGGTGTAACTTTGTTTTAGGTTTATATAACAATGAGAGATTTGTGGTTGTTTTAATGAGCACAATTGCTCTATTTCAGGATCATTACGTGACGCGCAATCAATTTTGCAACTAGCTTCTAATGCTTTTTCGGGGACTGTAAAAGACGACTTCACGCACTCTTGCTTCTTATTTTGACTTAACAGCCGCTGGAAATAAATTATATTCCTGCGTGCATGAACAGCATGTTGCGTATTTAAGTAGCGCATAAGTTTACTCGGAAACATTGCTTCATTTGAAAGTTGCCCCCCCCCCCCAAATATTCTCCGTTACCACAGCAAGAAAATCCATATTTGACGTAATCTTCCCTGTATTTTCCTTTGACAAGTTTTTTTTTCCAACGTTGCTTGTGCTAGGTACAATATGTTGCTCAGTATCAGCTGTTCTTTTGAAAAATTTATCCATTTTGCTAAACTTTAACGTTCCTTGACTTTTTTTTTTATCAAAGACCACTGCAAACTCACACTTTATTTGTATTCGATTACTACACGTGCTATGTTTTAGCCTCGACAATAGGCTTTACAATATATATGCTTGTCATATAGGCCTACTCCTTGTTACGTCACAAATGCACAGTGGGGGGCGGCACACCGGTTGCGGAGCACTGCTATAGACTAGTGACATGTGGCCTTGAACCAGTGATTTCCATACACCCCCCCCCCCCCCCACTATAGGGGGTGAACACCCCTCTTAAAATTTTAACCAATTAAGCCAATCACGGCACGAGTGACGATTTATAATGACGATTATTATCACAGTTTAAGCACGTTTATTTCGTAACAATTGAATTATACCGGTATCTTATGTATACGTATGGGTATTAGGATTACACACTGCAGTATTTTAGATATCAGCCGTATATTGAGAAAGCTTAAAGATGTCACAAAACGAAAACTAGGCACTGAAAATAGACGTTTTTTAGATGAATGACAGCGTTTTTATTTCTTTATTGAAAAGAATCAAACTTCAGCGGTTTGTCTTTTTACCAACAAAATATTTCAGTTCTGAAGGAATACAACATTATGCGGCATTATGATCAGTTGACGCGCGTATTTCAAAATTTAATTCATTGCTTAATTCATACAAAAGTCAAACAAACATGTTCAAAAAAATGTGAAATGTGTAACAAAACAAGCCATAAGTAGCCATTCATACAATGCCAGATGAGCAAGTAACTTCATTAGTCACTATCAGTTGCAAATTACTTGTTGAAACGTAGTAGTATATATTTACGATTGAAAGCCGTGCTTGTTATCTATTTCCGGGAATTCTATCAGCTAAATATTATAATTATTGATTTCATTACATAACAAACTGCGATGCTAGGTGTATCTAAAATCAAGCTTAGAGCCTATTTTGGTGCCTATTTCTCAAAATTTTCTCAGGTTCGCCTGAGCTTAAGCGAACCCCAGCCGTGTCGTCCCGCACTTTTCCTCGCTCCCCTTTTTTGGCCCTACAATTTTATTCTGCTGTGGATTTTGGCTAGCCGTCAATCAACTTGGGGGGCCCCTCATGTACATCGTTTCTTAAATACATACCTTTTTTTTAAGAACACAAATAGCCTAGTTTTATCTCTAATAGCAAATTATTTACCACCCCCTAAATTTCGACCCCCCCCCCCCTTCTAAAAAGAAAAGCTGGGGAACATAATGCCTTGAACCTAGTGTGCGGTTAATGGATTAGGGTTGCTGAGATGGATCTTATTTTGCATCTAACGTGCACCCTCTAGTGACAATGATTGGACGAACCAAAACTGTGAAGTCACTGTCGGAATTTGCTCGTATTGAGGGTGAAGTTTTATCTTCATACTGAAGTTGGGGTAAATCTTTCAAATTCACCACATTCGCAGAGCCCATGAGCACGAGCCAAAGTCGATTTTTCAGTGGGGTACGGCAAAGGGGCGGAATCATTTTTTGGTTCAAATAGTAAAATTGAACGTTATTTTGTGGGGCGCCTAGCCGCCTACTATTGGTTGAAACGAAGCGATAAAATACTTAGAGCTGCAGGAATAGACTTTATTTTAGTTTTACTCTCATATAGCCTACAGATTAAAACGATCCTGCGTCGACTCACCAAGTAATGCCAATAATTTAGCATCTCAGTCATAAACCATATTGTATATATATATATATATATTAATCTAATTTTAGGATATCAACACCCCATCTGACATGATGAAAATCATACACGACACGGCCCGAAGCAACCTGGAATCCGAGTACTTGAGTAAAATGTGCAGTCACGTATTGGATTGCTGGAAACAATTGAAAGATATCATGGCTCATAAGTACAAGGAAGCCCTTGAACGCAACGAAGAAAATTTGGTATTTATAATTTGTGTGCTCTATTAGAGCTAACTCTTCCTACTTTTGTATTAGTTGATCCCATATACCATGAGAACTAAAAATCTATTGTCATTTTATAACAGATTAAATCAAATGAAACTCAAATTTATTCAATAAGCAAATTCAAACAATGACAATAGGCCTACTAGATAATTGAAGCCGGAATTATGAATTCCCACCGAGTCATTCCGAGTAGCCTAATTCTTCAAAAATCACCAGACCAGGTTACCACTGCAGCGAAGAAATGCGGCTATTTTCAAACCTGATCTAATTTACGACTACTAATCGTATACTATCCAGATTCCAGAGTATAATATGAATGCCAACGATTTCTATTCGTATGCATACTTTAAACATCTGTGTAAATTATTGTATTCATCAAAACTCAAATATCGTATATATCATGAATGTTCATCCCAGTGATTTCCCTACACCCCCCCTATAGGGGGTGAACACCCCCCCTAAAATTTCAAACACCCCCCCTAATTTTGAGGTGCGATTCCACATTTTATTTCCTAACTCAAGTATAATTGTATTCAAATATAACGACTATGGCATATTTATCAGTGTAGATGAGGGGTTCTAAACCGCAGTCTGCGGGCCAATTACGGCCGGCGTGACGATTTAAAATGGCCCGCCGAACTTGAGTGAAATAGTTTAACGAGCTAACCCTTCATGTAGTACCTTTTGAGTTTTAGATACCGTCTATTGTTACATCATTATCACAGTTTAAGCACGTTTATTTCGCAACAATTGAATTATACCGGTATCTTATGTATACGTATGGGTATTAGAATTACACACTTCAGTATTTTAGATATTTGCCGTATATTAAGAAAGCTTAAAGATGTCACAAAACGAAAACTAGGCACTGAAAACAGACGATTTTTAGATGAATGACAGCGTTTTTATTTCTTTATTGAAAAGAATCAAACTTCAGCGATTTGTCTTCTTACCAACAAAATATTTCAGTTCTGAAGGAATACAACATTATGCGCCATTATGATCAGTTGACGCGCGTATTTCAAAATTTAATTCATACAAAAGTCAAACACACATGTTCAAAAAAATGTGAAATGTGTAACAAAACAAGCCATAAGTAGCCATTCATACAATGCCAGATGAGCAAGTAACTTCATTAGTCACTATCAGTTACAAATTACTTGTTGAAACGTAGTAGTATATATATATTTACGGTTGAAAGTCGTGCTTGATATCTATTTCCCGGGAATTCTATCAGCTAAATATTATAATTATTGATTTTATTACATAACAAACCGCGATGCTAGGTGTATCTAAAATCAAGCTTAGAGCCTATTTCTCAAAATTTTCTCAGGGCGCTTAAGCGCGCCCTGAACCCCAGCCGTGTCGTCCCGCACTTTTCCTCGCTCCCCTTTTCTGGCCCTACAATTTTATTCTGCTGTGGATTTTGGCTCGCCGTCAATCAACTTGGGGAGCCCCTCATGTACATCATTTCTTAAATACATACCATCTTTTTAAGAATACAAATAACCTAGTCTCTAATAGTAAATTATTTACCACCCCCCCTAAATTTCGAAACACCCCCCCTAAAATAAAAAGCTGGGGAACATACTGGTTCATCCCAACCATTTGAATAAACTTTCACATCGCAACACGCAACATATCATGATTCCCATTCTATATTCCTACACTGGCCATTTGCATAATTCTTCACCTCTATTTTAACTCAGAATAATATTATGAATCCCCCTACATACATAATGCTTATCCTGACTACTTTTTTATTCAAAAGTTTTATACATATATATTCGAAACCAGGGCACATTACGAATTCCTTTACGTATGCTTCATCATTTGCACACAAACCCATGTCATATGCTTACCCTCATTTGCATGACGTTTTATATGTACGAGGAATCACAACACTTTTTCGACTTTTTTCATTCTCGAAGATCGATACAGTCCTATTTTTATTCTTATTCAATTTTTAAAATTTATGTTTGTAGTAAACAACTAAAAACAAATATATATTTTAAGAAACATGGAGAAAGAAAAATACAACATTTAATTTCCGAAATGATATGGGAAGAAGAAGAAAGACTACAAGAGGTAGGTTATTTTTCCTGCCTCAGCAACCAAAGGCAATAAGCAAGTATATGAACACTGATATATGTCGTTCTTTGCGCAATCATTTTACAGTAGTCAAATGACAGAAGCGTCCTGCGTAGTAAGGCAATTGCGGGAAAAAAATTGAGTAAGACAAGAGAGCGCCAATAAAATTTAAAAAATATACATTGAAGGAATTTTCATATTTCTACTGAAAATCTAGTTACTGTTGTTAACAAAAATATTTTTACCGCGATTGCAATGTCCATTTTGTGTTCGATAATATTGATACCATATTTCGACTATTTATATATATATATAATTTTTTTTATCTCAAGATAATGGTGGACCGCTGCATCCACAGCGAGGAACTAACAAAGCATTACAAAGATATACAAGAAAGGTTTCTGGAGATTATGATGACTGCAGAAGTAAAGCTCATGTTTACGTCTTCCGGAAAACACTCAATTGAGGCATTGGTCAACAGAAGATTGGAGAAGTCTAAGGAAAAAATGTATCAGCTAAATGAAGCAGCCAAACAACGCCATCACGTAGAAACCGAGTTTATAGAAAAGAAGAGGAAATCGTGGTGGAAAAGGGTTTCAAAATTTTTCACCGCAAAAAAGGGGGAATTTGAATTCTCAGATCCGTTAGAATAGGCTTTCCCTTATGCTCATTCGTTAGCCATCTGTTACTTCTCTTATTGATAACTTGATTGGCTAGCTTGTGAAATATGTAAGCAATTCACGCACAAGCAATTATTGGTCACATGAACGTGAAGTTAAAATCTCAAAACGGCACAAATGTGTTCCGTTTGCCTTATCCTTGATTTTCTGTTCTAGCTTTTTTGTTTTCTAACGATTATCTATACTTAATTGATTCTATGTTTATAACACTACTATATAAATTTATTATTACAATGAGATTGCCTGCGTTATGTTATTCCTTCGGACTTCAATTATATATAGTATAATTGAACGCCATTCATACACTTTCATCCGATCTAGGATTCTCGCTAATGCTAAAAGTCCTATGTACTAATTACTTATTTACTCACTAGTTTATAAATAACGCTATAGTGATATTTTGATGCTAATGGTACATTTTTCGAATTTCTCTTTTAAGTTGACCACGCTCGCCACCAACTATCGTTAACAGTTAGTAAATTCAAACTGTTTCTGGCGGTCGCTATTTAAAATCATTTTGTACGTGCATTGTAAACGGTTCTCAACATCATTTCCGGTCTTAATTGAAACGGCCAGCGTGGTGGGGCCCTAAGAAAAATACAATAGGCCTACAGTTTGCGAAAACCCGCTTTTGGACTATCGCGATAATCAGTTCTTGTTTTATACGTTGAACGACCGCAGAACTTGGGAAACATGTACCCGTAGCTAACGGCGTTACATTTGGTTTTTCAGAACTAATATATTAGATTGCATTCCTTGTTATGAATTTCGTAGTCGCGTTCATGGCGCACTTCTTTACTGTATTTCGGATCGTTTGATATTAAATTATGATATTTGCATGTCTACAGAGGGTGTCTCCAAAATATCGTGTCCCACTTGTACCACGTGTCCTACTTGTGCCATGTGTCCCACAAGTCTCATATTTCTTACGTTGTATCACTTGTCCTAGAGTTGTGAAAATTAACGTATATATTAACTATACCTGATTTAACTATTGTTATAAATATTTATAATAAATGTTTTTAGATTAAATTTTTTAATGGGGATACATACATTAACGATATACCGATACCGCTTTTATCGCCGATATCGGTACTGATTAGGGTTGCCAACTTTGTGTTAAACTATTCCGGGACACCTTAATGTCTAGAATTTGAAAATCGATGCAACAGAAGCTTGTGAAACAGGAAGCACGTCAAAAGCAACAGTGCGCGCAGCGCGTCGTGAAGCGTTATTTTCACAACTGTAAATAATTTTATCATAATCAAAGAAACTTGTGAAATGTTGACTCTTTGACACATAAATGCAAAAAAAAATAAAACAGAGGAAATGTACAATTTGTGCTAAGTAGATTGAATTATTTAACAAAAAACACAATAAATCAGTCTTTCTGGTATTTCAATTTGTATTTTTTATTGTGATTTCGCCGCTTTAAGAAGATCTTCGTTAGTTTTAGTGAGTTTATGTTAAAATTTGTAATCCTTACGGAAATATATTAATTAATGAACTCTCGCTAAGACAAGGGCTGTCAGCAGGCGTCCCAAAACAGACGGCTATGCGAGCCTGAAAATTGACTGAATAATGAAATTATGCTCACAAGAGCCTCACGTGCACTATTAACTTAACAAGAGAGCTATGCACAAATATATGGGCACGTAGCGCCACATCATTTTGATGACGTCATAGCAAAAAAAAAAAAAAAATTCCATCTTTAACCAATGAAAATTTCAAAGCAATTGGTCCAGTAATCAAAGAGAAAAGCGATTTCTTCAAAATGTGTCAATGAACAAGAAGAACATAACAAAAAAAACTTGTCCAAAAACGAGAAACACAAAATATTATTACACGCCGCAACTTTATTGACTAAATTTTTCAACAAATCTCGCTGGATCAAGTTTTTGATTCTTTCAAATTAAGATGACTGCTATATATAATGTTATCGTCCATTTTGCAATTATTCAGCATATTTTAATGTTATGTCATCAGGAGGTCACGGTTGACGAAACAGGTCTTATCCACAAATTTCAAGTCACTCCTATTTGAATGAACCATACAGACGTAATCGTTTTTAATAAAAAATATATTTAATTTGAGTCAACAAATCTCACTCACTGGATCAAGTTTTTGATTCTCTCAAATTAAGGTGACTGATATATATAATGTTATCGTCAATTTTGCGATTGTTCAGCATATTTTGATGTTATGCCTCAGGTTGTCCACAAATTTCAAGTCACTCCTATCTGAATGAACCGTACAGATGTAATCGTTTTTATTAAAAAATATATATATTTGCGTGAATTACATCTGTTTCCAGTTTTGAACTAAGCCGACACGCTTACAATGGCTTTCTATTTTAGAACGCCTTGGTTGTCGTTAAATTCCGGGACACCCGTCATATACCTCATTCACCAGATATTTTCTCCATACATATCTCGTTTTCCTCATGAAACAGTCGCGATGATTATTTGCTTGTTCGATCGACATTTTCAGCGAGACTTTTCTGTTACGTAAAGTATTCAACCCATGGCAATTACCCTAATTGTTTTTAATTCGCGGTAGCGTCTTTTTAATATTTTATTACAATACATTATTACAAATTCAAGGTAGCCGCTGACAAGTAGACCGAATGGTCATTTCCCGGCCATCCTGTCCGTTCTGGGCAAAGGCATGTATATTTTTTCAAATTTTTTTTTTGTGCCCGTTTGCCTGGACGGCTAATAAAAAACGATTTGATTGATTGATTGAAATTTAATACGTGGACATATACACTTTAGATAAACTGCCTGGTTATATTTAGTTTTGATAGGTATGTTTGCAATCTTGCTAATTCGTTATCGCCGTTAGGAATCCGTTTTTGGCTATTCTGCGAATTAGAGAAATCTGTACTCGTATCATCGATCCGCTCTATCGCAATGCTGCCACTCAGATTATTTAAGATATAACCGTTATAATCTCACGAAGTAAAATCTATTTTAGTACAATGAAACTTGATTGGATTAATTAATTTATCACCACAATCCGCGTCGCGTTTACAACTTTGTATAATGTTTCCAAAGCTGATCAACCATAATGTGCGTCTAAGACGAAGCAATCCACGATTTTAGCAAAATTCACGCGGTATTAGCGACTAGTGGGACACATGGGACATGCGGTACAAGTTGGACACGGGGTACAACGACATTTTGGAGGCACGGTATACAGATCGTACCACATTCATAGTAATTCCTTGGTTGTACATCTGTCGTTTTGGAACTATGCAGTTATATGAAGTTTTATCCTGAATTACTCCTGATAATTTTTGGTGCTAATTATTTCATTTATATTTTAGTCTCCCGTTTTGAATATTATCCATAGTATGGCAAAGCGACACATACATATTGAACGCCAACTATTTTCTAAGCAAGTGGAGTGATTCACTATTGTGTTTCAGGCAATGACTGGACAATAATAATGTCAGAGCTTTAGGTTCAACCAAAATAAGTTTTTGAATCGCTGATGGGTCTGCAACAGATTTCCCGTCATCTTTAGAACTTATAGCCATAACTTTCATTTTTTCTCCCTACTAACCTCTGACAGGGGGATTACTGTCCAATGACAAAGCGCATACGCTTTTGAGCCAATTTTTAAAGAAATTTGTTGTTTTGTTCTTGTCTACGCCATTATAAAATGACTTATACAATCAATCGTTTTCAAATTGTATCAGCCAGTTCACAGGAGCATGTGAGCCCAAATAGGGCGAGTCAAACAAAAAACGCGACAATCGCGATGCAAAAAAGACTACATACATGGGCGAGTTGAATAGAAGCACAAAAGAAGTAGTGGAGTCTTCAAATCCTACCTTATAGCGGTAATGAGGAATAAGCATTTATGTGGCCGCACTTACTCAAAATCCTGAATTTTCATCTCATCCTCTACCAGATTAAGAGAACTGTCTATCTAGTGAAACAAATTGATACACACATACACACAAATTTATTTTTACAATCAACGTCAAGAGTACATCTTCGAAGAAGACACAGTGTACTTGGTTAGTCGAATATGAAACTACCAGATAATATACTATATATTTTACCATGAATCAGTGTCGGAATTGGAATCCGGTCCACTCGTCCAACTATCTTCATCATTGTCACTAAACAAAGCGTTTCTTATCGCTGTGGCAGTACTTGGGTCTAAGTCTGTACGACGTGACAAGAGGGTGCTTGCTCGTGCTCGTCTGTGTCTTTGTAAATATCTTGTGGAACTTGAAGAGTAACGTGACAAAAGATTTAAGCTTGTAGTTCGTACCTGAGAGCGGAGACGTTCCACTGCTGTAGCGGCGGCACTCACTGCAGTTCTAACGCCTGATGTACTCGGCTGTTGTCTGGCAATTTCTAAATAGCAACAATAAGTTCGAAATAACGGGCTAAACTGGACAATGTCGATTAGATCTCATTCATTGTTAGTTTCTGCTGTAGTTCAATTACATGAATGAATCCCAAATGTTTAACCTTGCGAGTGTTTCCTACACATAAACATAACTCACATTGGTGACAAGGGCAAATGTTTAACCTTGCGATTGCGAGTGTTTCCTACACATAAACATAACTCACATTGGTGACAAGGAGACGGGCCACCTATGCACCATTACTGGTTGTTTTCAATTTTCGCTTCCCCAGATTAGATATAAATTACCATTAAGATTACCTGTCACTCGTAATGCATTTGCAACAAGATCTTCTAAATCTTCTTCTTCATTTTCACCATTCAAATTCATCCTCGCATAATCATCGGTATCGATTGATTTGCAAAAGTAGATTGCATACTTCAACTTTTCATCCATGATCGCCTAAAACATTATGCGATATGATATACATGAGCAATAAATTTTCTGATGTATCATTTTGTATGCTCATTGGTAAAATGTAGTATTTGTGAAAATGTTTTGTGAAAATGTTATTTTAACCATCGGCTTATTTTACTAAGATTTTTTCAATTGAGAAGTAGAATATGTACAACAAGGATCAACATAACAATAACTCATAAAAATGCAAGTCAATATTTTCCATTTTGAGTTATGTCTCACCTTTGAACTATATCTCGGCAGTTTCAACAAGAAGAAACATGTGTAAGACTCTGGTAGATAATGATCTGCAGGATGGTACTTGTCCAATACCTTGCAGAAAAAAAAGCATATATTAAAAATATGATAAGAAGACTCATATGTTTATAAAATAGTTAATGCATATCAGAACATATTGGAAAAACTGATTTTAATAATTGAAATTCAAATATTGATTACCTGTATGACAAAATCCCTCCCCCTGAAATCTGCGATTGTTCTTGGCAATCGAGTTCGACCCCAAACAAATCTCAAGAACAAAGATTTTTCTTCATTTGTTAAAGATTCCATGATTTCCCAAAACCATTTTTGAAGTTGATCGTCAGATGAGCCACCTTTGAAAGAGGCCACTGACTTGAGAAGCGAAATGGGAATGTCAGGACTACCACAAACCTATAAAAATATAAAAGCAATTTTGAGAGTCAAAGATCATATCAATTTTGACGATGGAAAAATATGAACTACTTCCATATTTGTGCTTTGAATAAGTTGTTACATGACAGACTACAGATTCATGTTCAGTTTTTATTCAGCAGCATAGAGTCTGATAATCGCCCCGCAAATATTTGCTAACCTTTTTTGCATACAGTATTTCATGACATAAAAAACCAAAATCAAACTTATAATAACAGTGAAGACAATATTTAATAAGCATGATTAATATGTTATGGTACACAGAAATTCCCAAGTTGCTTGAAACATATTCGATAGAGAACATAACTTTTGTGCAGAGTCCCAGATTATTGAAACTTTAAGGTACAATCATACAAAAACAAAATTTCAAGTGGTAAATAAATTCTCTTACAAGTAAACAAGAAATTTATTGGTTCCGTTCTTGGATCACCCTGTACATATTCATATATCGTTGATTCCTTAGGCATTTATTTAAGCATGGAAAAAAAACTTTACTAAAATTCTGCGTTGAAATCATTTCTTTCCACAAATGTATCAATTAGTTTGTATATACTTTTGAATATTTACATTCATACTTAGAAATACAATGTTGCAACTGCGTTCAATTTGACATGTGAAATTATCGCACATAATCCTAAAAAATTTTCTAATTTTAAGACATTAAAACCAGCTTATCTACCATTCAAACCTACCATTGTTTCAAGTTCTTGTGCAGTAAATAAGGATATCAAAGGCAGAGGAACAACATGTGCAATACCATCTCGAACATGCTGTACAACATCGTCAAATTCATGCAATCTAAAAACAAATAAAAACTCCTAAATGACTGGAAACCTGAGAATAATTTGGGTATAAAATGGAATTAACGATATAGAAAATAATCAGTGCTAAAAAGATCTTTGATGTAATTTCATGATATAAGCTAACTGTATGTATGTATGTTTATTTATCACGTAATGATAAGATACGTAGACAAAGTGGCATATTAACAATGCTAGAGACGGGATGCATGTAAAAGACCATACTGGCCTAAAACACAAATTTGCAGTAAATCGCACATTAAATCATGGATTAATATGAAAGAAATACATAATAAAGATGTTCGTTCTATAACCTGAATTGGATAGCTTGACGAATATATTCGTTTCTGTTTCCAACAGTTACAGTAGAATGCAATTTGTTCAATTGGACATCCTGCAATAAAAATAAAAAAATTTTAAATAAAGGAACTAAAGGGTAGAGATATGGAATGATTACGGTAACTTTGATTCCACATATATATATTCACTTCTCCGTTATCAGGATATCTTACATATTTTAAGCAAATAGCTTTATGCAAAAAAAAACTAATTTATGGAAAGGTTACTAGGAAGTAAGAATATAAGTCGTTAAAATTCACAACTAACCTTTCCAACAATATTTTGAACTGAGAATGGTAGATTCATTGAATTAAGTTCTTCTGCATCTGCATCTCGTATAAACATGAGTTTGGGCAGGAAATCCTGGAAAAAATGCAAAATAAAAAAATTCAGTGACTGTAAACAAGGATGAAGTTGCTTCACATTGCAGTAAAAATGACCCCAATATCACATTTATGACTTGAAAGGTATTGAAAACAATATTTCAAGGTAATCATGTTTTCTCAGGCAAGAACGCTTCACAGTCAACTAGAGGGAACAGTCACTAGAGAAGAGGTGAACAACCAGAAAAGCAACTAACTAATCTTCCAATGATTTCATGCTTTCATAGATTAAGCATTGGAACACAATAAACACCAACACTAATTTTTTTTTTAATAAAACCGGGACCAAGTACTATAGCTATAACATACGAGTAGAGGGATGAAATTTCACCTTATCGACTTCTGAAATATCAGTCAAACATTGAGATTGCCCCGATATTAATTTCCAAACTGGTTCTGCAAATTTCAAACTGAGAGGACTTCCAGTCCTGATAGCAATTCCAATCAAAATACCTGAATTCATATTATAAACAGATGAAAGTAATAAAATGATGAACATTACGAAATTTCAACAATTGGGTTGTTGGCTTTCAGCAAAGGAATAGGCAATGAGTGAAATGAAGCGAATATAAATCGCAATATGAGCTATTACCAATGATAAGATAGGATTTCCTTATTATCCCAAGGGAGAAGGAAAGCGATGAGAGGGCTTAACCATATGTACTACTACGGCTTCTCGTTTCGTGACCAGTACATGCCAGGTATGGAATTATTGATTGTTTCAGATGTGTGTACCCAATGGAGGAAGCAGGACTAGCGGTTATGTGAAACCACGCCTACAGTGGTGAAAAATCCTCTCACGCATAATTAATCCCTACAGGATTCGGTACTCCCGTCTGGCCATAATTTTATTTCGATTTTCTTTAAAGAGTTCCGGGACTGTCTGTGTTAGCCAAGTGAATATACCCCTGCCCATAGGTTTCCGTCCCTTTACACAACTTGATGTGAGGTAGGCGAAAAAAATTAGTTACCTCTGCGCCAACAGTGTCATTCTTATAAAGTATATTTTTCCAATAAAGATATTGACAAAGAAAAGTTTCCTATTGAAAATAAGTATTTCACTCATAAAATACTAACACTGTATTCTATAAACAAATAGAAAGTAATACCAACCAACATACCCACAAATTTGAAAAGTCTATGATAAGCAGAATGAAAGATGTCTTCACTTTCCGGCAGAGGTGGTTTGAGAACAAAACAGTCTCTGTTAGCTCCTGCTTCATCACGTCCATTTGGAGTCTGCGTCAGAAGAGGAACAGAACCATTTTCAAGTTCATCGCAAATTTCTGCAATTGATTCACTATATCCACCGCCACAGTCATCAACCGATTCACCTATGGTTAGGAATAAAGAGAATATTTACATATTATGAAATGCATTGTATGAATATGTTTGGACAAGGCTCTGATCTGAATAACCAAATTCCTATGGAGGTTAGCATAGTTTATAACCAGAAAGTTAATACATGATTCTGAACATCGAAAAGCTGTTTTTCCAAATGAGATTTCAGCTCTGGGTTGAAAAAAATTCAGTCAGAGTCAGAGTTATTTGTTACTTAAGCAATCAAAAAGTTCCAACAATAAAGTTTTTAAGTAATATAAAAATGACAGAAGTTGTCAAGAAGGGTTGCTCTGTTATCGGGTCTGCAACACCTTTAGATAAGCAAAGAAAAATAAATAAAATAAATTATAGAGATAGTAAAAATACATAACAATAGAAATACATTAATTTTTAGTGGCTCATTGGCACATTCTAGTGGTAACAATATCAAAATTGACCTCTGTAATGGAACGTTTCTGGAAAATCGACAGTTTCATTACGTGATGGTCATTGAAAAACCAGTTTATTGAAATTTAAAAAGTTTATTGTATAGAAAACAAAAATCTTCCAAAGGAAGTTAGAAATGATTCCTCTGCTCTGATTCCCGAAAATATCAGATATTGATTACAAGAATTTAGGCCGATGCAATCCTTATCGTCTGTCAAGAACGATTAGACAACTTAATGCTTTGAGTTTGAGTTCTGGATTCAACTATCAACAATGAACCCAGACTCTTGGATAATTCAAGATTTCAATACAATAGAACAAATATTCAAATACTAATACATTGATGAAGATATTTCAAGATATTTCAATTTTTGAAAAATACCAATACCATAATGCTGTATGTTCGTAACACAATAGATGGGATCATACCTATAAATTTAACTTTCCAAACTCTGTGTGGTAGCAAGACACTGTCTGGCAATAATCTGTCCATATTCTTCGTTGCTTGAGACAAAACAGTTATCCATATATCGTTGCCAGTAAGAGGTTGACCACTTTTCTTCAGACCTTTAATCTGAAGGGTGATTGAATGGCAAAAAATAAACCAGTACTTTTATGAAACTCAAGAAAATTTATTCACTTTCCAAAAGTTTCATTAATCTAGGACACTTTGCACAAAAGTTGGGTTTTCTCCAGAACAGTGTTTACCAAACTTTTTTATAGCAGCGGTTGCTGCTTTCTGACTGCCAAACGTACTTTCGGAACTGCTGCTCTAGAATATGTTCCAAATGACCTGGTTTTTTTTTGGGCCACTTTGTATCTTTTTACAAATTTAGCATTGCACATAAACAGTTTTGGGTCTTGTCAGTTTCAATAACAGCAAAACAACCATATAGTTACTCCATGTCAAACTTGCAACACTCCATATATTAAATATTAAATGATTAATAGTCAAGTTCTTCTTTGAACAGTTAAATAAACAATTTTATTATACAACACATACAAATTTTCTATATTATACTACCTCAATTCTATTCAACTCAATGTTTGGTCCATGATGTTTATCTCGAACCATCGTCGTCTGAACAACTTTACGGAAAACACATTCTTTTCCTGAGTTAATTAATAAGCCTCGAACTTCATCAGGAAAGCATGAGGAGGTTGAGTAAATTGGATGACTAGTCATGAGATCCTTCGAGAGTGATGAGACTGGTGAGTGTCTCCATGAGTTATCAATGAGAGTGAAGAATTTAATGCAAGAACAGAAGAGTTCTGAAAAAAAATGGAATATTCGTTATGATGCATACTCACAACTTTTGCTCTGAACAAAGCCCAGTACTAGGAGCCCATGATATCTAATGATATAGAAGGAGCCACTATTATTCCGGAAGAACTGGAATCTTTCCAAACCTGTATTTATTACCCAATGCATTACAAGTTATTGAATAGGGTGGGGTGCATAGGAATCAAACTCAATCTGCAATGCCAACATGCTTCAAGTCTTACGCTTTAACGACTGGGCCATTGTGTTGCCTGACTGAAGATTGGAATAGGGATAAAAAATTTCCTTATTACTTCGTTACATACAAAAGGTTGATTGTAATATACATGATTTTTTATTTCAAGATCTCAGGAATATTCAAAATTTCATTACTTGTGAGTGACAAGAGTACTGATTTTGAGTGGTACATGAGGGCAAAATGATGTCATTTTATTATTTTACAGTTTATTATTGACGATAGTTACAGAATTTTTAGTTCAGGTTATTAAATTAATCTCATTCTGGTTCATATGTTAAACATGGACTGATGATCCTTTGCGGTGCCGGTCCCCCTAGACCTTTCACCATGATAATTTAAGTAAGAAAATATTTAAAATATTACAACATGCCTGTAAATTGACTGAGCAGGACCAACCGATTTCTTAATATTGAAATATGCATTCCTTGCAGTAAATTATACTTCAGCGGAACAGACATTGGTAGATTATGTTGTTTTGATCCATGTCTCAATCTCGAATTTCCAGTCGACCAAGCGATACTATGCGCTGATCCACAAGCTACTCTATCAACGCCTTGATCTGAGAGTGACTTTATTAAAACTACTCTCTCAGCTGCTTGTGTTGTTGAATCTCCAATCTGAAAAATAGGAATTTCGCATGCAATTTTTATCCGTGAAGATGATAAAAAATTCAATCCAAATTCCCAATTCCCGAATTTTTTCGATGCAATTATGCAACTGGGGGACTACCAAACGCACGGCTGACAGGAAAAGTTAGAAAAATATATTTTCATCCGTCATTAAGAGTCTAATGAGGCAGTTGAACGGTTGAACGCAATGTCACCAGCTTGTTAGGATTCAGCTATATTTTAGTCTCCCTGTCAGACCATGTTAGGGCATCTAAAAGTGTGGTCACAGCACTAAATAAATATGCTTCACCAAAGTTATGAGAAACTCTTTAACCTGATCGCACTCACAAGAAATATTTAAATTAGATTTATTTCTGTAGCAAAAATGATTGATACAAAGCACTGAACTTCAGTTTGAGTTCAATATCGCTGTGCAATGTGATAAGTTCCTCCTCAAACATACTGCTTTCAGAAATATTATCCATAGCTCAAATACGTGAATATGCCAGTGTTTTGCGCACAGGCCTTTATTTTATTCACTACCTTAATGACTATCATCAGAAAACTATAAAAACGATAAGCGCTCATATCCTGGTCACTGTATGTTTCTCATGAATCACATCAGTGCATCGTCAGCATATACGAATTCGCTGCTTTTATGAGTGCAATTAATGGTAACAACAAATCATAGATGAGGCATCGACTGCACATAGTATAATATTGGTTAATGAAATTCCATTTTCTTTTTTCGAAATACTTTTTAACCACCTAATGAATGGAGAATCAATAAAAATAGAGAATGCTATAGCATATAATGCTAGAGCATTATAACTCAACACTATGAAATAGTTAATAAAGCCTGAAAGTATCATGCCAAATGGTTGAGTTTTGCACCAAAACCAAAAAAAAATTAAATCAAATTTAATAACTGAAGTCATTTACACTTGACCACTTGTGACCACTTGATTTGATGTCAAAACCCACAATCATCTCCTTTTAACAGTCAGCATCCATAATTCGTCCCACCCATGTCCAATTCGCAGTCAGTGCTTCGTAAACTCCCACAGAGAAGCATTTTCACTTTGAAAACCGCTAATCATCAATAAACGGTCATAAATACTATAAGATAGTACACAAGTTAAGATAAAAAGTTAATGATGACAATCTACAAACCTGTCCTTCATCATTATCACCCCATGCATAGACTTCTCCTTCCTCTGAACAAACGATAACATGTAATGATCCAGTAGCAACATCAATTACTTTCCTTCCTCGTAAATCTTCAACGACTTTAGGAAATCGAACATGTTGATCTGTGCCATGGCCAAGACGAAAATAGTCACCTTTGCCCCTAGGATTAAAAATAAAAAAATGAAATTATCTTGAGAGTTGAGATCTTGAAGCCTTACTAAAATTTCAAAATAGAACAATGAAATCATTATATTTGAATGATAAAAATATTTTCCATCGATTTTTGTGTAAATATTTGCATATTTTTTCAAATTTTATAACAAAGGATTTTATCACAAATAAAATTAACAACTTCATTTCTACTACAATCTAGACCTAAAATATTGCATCAAAATTTGTCTCCACTCAGACAGGGTGGGTAGGCAGGGAAATTCCCAATCAACTGAAGAGTTGAAAAAATAATCGTTTTAAGTGTCTTAATGCAAACCGGCACTCATGAACAATTCCAACGCAACACATCAACCATAGAAGGAAAATTACAATGAAAATTAGTCTTGAAAAACTCCTAAATTGAAAATGGCCGATATATCACTGTGACATGCAAGGCCATTTTTGTCATATCTGTGATTAAGGATGTTGGGAGATGTTCTCCAATTGATTAATTACCGGTAGTCACACAATTGCCAATAAATAAAAGTCGTCAATCAGCCACTACTACCAGTAACATTGCAGGTGTCACTAAAACATCTATGAAAAGGTTTTATTATGAAGAATTCTTACCATGTATAGACAAGACCTGCTTTTGACAAAGCAAGTGAGAACTGGCTTCCACATTTCACTGATATAATATATTTATTCTTCAAACCATCGATTTGAACTGGAACTTTTGACCTTTAGAAAGAAAATTGTCTTAAAATGACGAGGAAACACTATTTTACATCCTTACGACAGGAACACATGTACAAATTAAGAAGAGAATTTTAGGTATATCACAAGTAAGTATATAAACAATAACATCATACATTTCACTTCCTCCACGACCTAGTTTTCCGTAATCACCATCCCCCCACGACCACACAATGCCACTTTCTTCCATGCTGTCATCTTTATAGGTCACACATAATGTCTGAGCATCTCCACTTCCACAAGCTACACATCGAACATGATAACCATCGAGCACTTCAACCTGGAATAATGATTTAATTTTGAGTAACAAGTCAGTCATATCGAGCTAAGTGTTAGGAATATACTTATCATGTCACCTCCGATTACCCTGCATGGGTGCGCAGATTCTAATTATTAGGCAAATAATTATGTGTAAGGATTGCTTGACTTTCATGCAACCGCTCATCAGTTACGGCTTCCTCCATCAACAAGCCCATGCATGAGAAACAAATAAATGGCTAGTTAATTCCATACATGATATGGGCGGGTAACTGGACCAGAGGCCATGGTATGGCATATGTCTTAACATATTTTTTCTTGTCTGGGATAAATATGTAAATTCAATCCTGAAAATCCTAATTAAACTCTTGTTGACTGTACACCTAAATTTCAATTATAATACAAATTGTGCGACATAACTTGTCAATCCAACAATTTCCCACAAAAACAGTCAGGAAATAAAACCTCTATTACCATTTTGGGTTTCAGTCTATCCTCACTATCACCATGTCCTAGCCTTCCGTATCTTCCTTTTCCCCATGTGTATAATTTACCACGACTTGATATAGCGGCACTATGAGATCCACCAGCCGATATGTCAACAACTTCAACTCCTCTCAGAGACTCAATGATGCGTGGCCTGTCATGTGACCTGCACGGGATGAGAAACATAATAAAAATTTCTGACTACCTATAAATACTTTTGAATATGACCTGTAAATTTAACTTACGTTCTTGAGCCATGCCCCAACTTTCCATCACCACCTTCACCCCAGCTGTAAACTTCACCATCGGAGGAAAGTGCTAATATATGTTTGCCACCTGAATTGACAGATACCTGTAGGAAAAAATAATACTTGTAAATGGCAAGAAGTGCTCTAATTAAGAAACAACTATATTACAAAATTTATCAAAAATATTTAGAAGAAAAATATTAAATATTACCTTGCATATGTGGACATGTTGAATAGATTCCAATAATGTTGGTAAAGCAATGGAGTCACTACTTCCAATTCCCAGTCTACCACTTGCTCCATAACCAGTTGCATAAACCTGCAGAAAAATTGATCACAATTAATGTGGACAAATTTAATTGAATTTATGATCAAATAATACTGGTCGAAAGCAGGGCAGGGGAGCTGGTTTGAAATAACAATGTATTCAAAATCATAGTATATTAAAATTGCGGCACCAGCCTCGCAGCTTCATTTTTTACCTCAGAGATGGGTTCATCACCACAACCATCCGGGTTTTCAGGTTTGAACACTGCAATAAAACATCAGCCCAGCTTTGCTAAAGTAGGACTCAAAACCGTGATATAATGCTTATTCAAATTAAACTAAATTGTGACTATAAGCTGAAAAGGATAAATATTATTGTTTAGAAAATTACAAATGAGTAAAAATTATTAGATGGTTAGGAGCCGGAGCCACTAAATTTCTGGTAACTGCATCTCTAACAAGACACCACAGTTCCGTGACACAAGGGAGCTCTCGTCTAAGATTTTTAATTGTTTTGTATTTATAATTATGAGAGAAGTGAATGAAAATACCTTGCCATCACCAGTCACAGAATATAAGGTTTGTTCTCCACCAGCGAGGCAGACAGGTTGAAGAGAAATCAGCGTACTACATAATGCCGGTACTTTCACCTTTGCCCCTTCTATACCTCCAAGTTGACCTCTGTGATTGTGACCCCAACCAAATATCTGTCCACTTCCTCCCCATGATTTTGTCCAATCGCTTGGACTCCTAAAAATGTTGGTTTTTATTGTTTGTAGCCGCATCATTTAGCTGGTGTGAGTCACAAAATTTAATAAAAGACTAGATGAGTTTTCCCTGGAGCCTTTTAAAATTTCTTTCTGATGTATATTTTATACAGTATTCCTGAATAAATGTTATGTATCTTATGTATGACAATACAGATGCACATTATTCTGGAAAAATGAAGATTCCACTTAGGATTATCATTTATAACATCGGGAGAAGAAAGTCAATAAGGTGACTTAATCATATGACGAACCATGCCAACTCTATTTCGGGTAGTGGATTAGTTAACCGGGTTTTTGTTTCAGATGCATGGATGGATGGTGGAGGAAGCAGTAACACCATACGACATGAGGAGTCCAGAAATCCTTTCGCACATACGTAATTACTTACTTATTAATCCACATGACTAATTGTTCGTCCATTTCTTGAGTAAAAATGAAATTATTTTCATCTATATCTTCATCATCCACATCACCTGTCACTTCATCTAGTTTTTCGTAGACTTTCTGAAAACGTGTCATTTTGTTGTTACTAGCTAACGAACATGGGCCATTAATAAACTGGTCTGATAATCGAACAACATAATTTACTCACCTGTATAAATTGCACAGGGAATTGTGTTCGATTCACTAAAGCATTCATACTTTCTTTTGCCAAGAAATAATCGGAAAAAGTCAGTAATTTTTGTCTTTCTTCACGTTTTGCAATATAATTCAATCGAAGATCGCTTGCTAGTTCTAGAAGTACCTGTAAAAATACATAAAATTAAATGAATAATATTTGCTATTTATGTTATTGCAAGTGGCATATTTGAAGTACGGAAATAGCTACTATGTCCCTGAAGTAAAATAAGTGTAAAGAGAATAGGTATTCCAATAAATGAATTCCAATAAAACAAACTCACCCTCAAGAAAGGACTGTACATCAATTGTCTTCCATTTTTAATACAAGGTTCTTCATACTTGTATTGTGTAGATATGAGGTCAGGCAAGACTAAAATAAAAAATAAAGGTATAATTAGAAACGCTGTCAGAGACTAAAAATTGTTTCAGATTAGAACTCTTTCTCCCAAATTCGTTATATGAAATATTGCTTATTCTCGCTTTTGCCTCTGAACAAGGCCACATACAAGCATCCAGGAACTGCTATTTTTTGGAAGCACCGGAATCTTTCCAGTTCAGCATTGCCGACCAAATTTATTACACTTTGCATGAAGTGGTGAGCATGGGATTTGAACCGGAGATGTGTAACCTCCGATGTCAATACAGTTGAGTTTTAACCTCTAGGCCCTCAACCCAACTGAATATTTACTGTTTGCATATCAGAATAACTGTAATGATGCTTGATACCTTTTAGCAATGGTTGAAATATTGTTTGTAAATCTTCAATGTTTGATATTAACAGACAAAGATTTCTTCTGATATTTTGAAGAAGTTGTAATGCCCACAATTTCACTTCGTAACCTTTCAAAAATGAAAATAAATATTTATATTATGAAGAAAATGATAAGCAAGCAATGTTGGCCGAGCCATAATAATATAATGAATTCATTTTATTACCTATCAGACTAATTCGTACACATCCAGTCAATACCGCAACGATCGGTCTAAAAACCTCTCCTTTTGTTGCGATCAAATTCGAAAGTGTTTTTTCCGACCACATTTGTTGATGATTCAGATCAGATGGAAAAATAACTTCCAAAATTTGCGAAATGAACGAAACTAAAGGACGACAAATGACATTTGAATCGGATAATTTTGAGATGTTTTCTTCTTCCATCTCACCAATGCAACAAATGGGATAAACTATAAACTTCCATCCCCATCTGAAAAATATATAAATTGAAAACAAAATGTCATACTCCGATAGTGTGTGTACCAGGTTAAGATTAGGCCATAATTTTATTTGGATTTTCCTTATTTTAGTTCTATTATGTGAGTTCGAGACTGTCTGTGAAAGCCAAGTGAAAATACCCATTGCCCATAGGTTTCAGTCCCTTGACACAACTTGATGTATAGTAGGCGAACAAAATTAGTCATCGCCATATGGGTACACATACTTTTGGAGCGCCCCAAATGTAACCAAAATGCTCGTCATCACTGTTCCCAGCCCACAATTTGATAGAATTTGATAAATGGATCAAAAAAAGATGTTACCCGTTTACAGATCCATCACTTTTAAAACTCCAATTGATTTCATCTCCTTCAATATTGATTACTTTTGACCAATCAGTCTGATCGCGACCTGCAGAACGCAATTACAATAAAAATTTTAAATAATAGATTATTCTTATTCTGGATTCATTATATTGACGATATAGCGAACCTGATAACTGACAAATCATTGTCGTTTTATCCTTTATTGATAAGACATCATGTCTGCTTTCTGTCGAACACTGACTGTCAAATTCTAAGCGAAGTCCATTAGCTCCTGAAACACAAATCCATCATATTAAACAGAAAAGCAATATAGACAACTGTGCGATTACAATACAATACAAGTGTGCAATACAGAATGTGCAGCATCAGTTTAAAATTCAGAGGTTAATATTCAATCATCCCTTTAAGCATGGTAATTTGAGATTGCACAACAAATTTTGAGGGTCTCTCTATTTCATCATTAGTCATAATTTTATCATTATCAAAACAAAAATTAGAGTTTGTTTCTTCTTTACAATGCAATGAAATGGCAATAAAACATACCGGGTATTTTGACACTTCCAGAAATTTCAGAATCATCGGCATATGGATGAGTACTTTCCTGAACAACGGGTCTCATTTCAAATCCTTTCGATTCAGCATCGTTCGTTACATCTGACAATTCAAGCACACAATTGTTCAGCAAAAGTTGAGTGACCTGAAAATCAAGATTTATATTTAGTTTTCATAACCCCATATGAGATAAATGCTGTTAAAAATACTAAATAATGTTAGAACCCTTAATTTAGAAGTACAGAATGATCCAGAAGAAATTACTACAGTATTCATACAAAATTTATTACACAATTAAACTTTTGTAAGTACCCAAAAGTTTCAGTAATCTACGACGCTTTTCACAAAAAATATGTATTCTTCCGAATGTGTCCTGGCTTGTGTTCTTTAGGGGTTACCTGTTACCCTGTATACCAGTTCTTGAATTGAAAGTGGAATATTCATAAAAAGTGATGTACCTTTGGATTGTGTTTTACAAGATGTTGTATGGCATGACAGGCGGAAACATATTGTTCATCAGTCAGTCTTCCTGCAATACCAAGCTTTAACAAATCTAAAAAAGAAAAATTGGATTGAATGAAATTTCTTCAAATGGAATAGAGAAATTTAATTCTGAAATAATTTTTCAGCTGGAAGTATATTAAAAATTAAAGTTAAAATTAAAAGTATGTGCGTTTGACGTTGCTTTGAACATATTTTCGTTGAAAAAACTCCAGCATAACTAAAATTTATAATTATCATTGAAAAATATTTCTTCAATCAAACGAGGCAAAGAACGAAGGGATGGATAAAAATTAGTACCTATTTGCAACCTAAACTGACTGCTTTATCACTTTTGTCATAATAAAATTTCCACTTTATTTATGGGAACAATAATTCTATAGATAATGAAATATTATTTGTTTAAAAGCTTTTACAGTTACCAGCAATATTCTTTGTGTCTTGCAGTGCAAGTTCCGCATAAATTTCTACATCTTGAATTTTTTTCACTCCCTCTATTTCTATTAGGTCTTCAGTCATATCAACAGCTTCTGTCAGCTTTTTGGGAGTAGGCAAAGTTATCTCCTCTGGACGTGTGATTGTTTCGGCAATAAGAGACGCCATTGCATGATCTGAAATTTTTGCTTCAAGATGCTTTGAGTTAGAAATGCTGTGGGACGACCCACTCGTAGATGGCTCCAATGTGATTTCAACGGGAGACAAAAAAGTTTGGCTTTGTGAAGTTGAAGGCCCTGTAGGAAAGGAATTACTCGTATACAAAATTGGAATTATAATAGAGATATCTTGAATACTTCAATCAACTTTTATATGAAAAATTAAAAAAAACTAGTCAAAAAAATGATTCATCAGATTTATTATACAAAACATAGTAGTACACAACACGATCTTGACATACCAGGTTCATCGTTAATTGATTCGTTTGTTGCAACTCTTGCAGTGGTTGGAACATCACTTGTGTCAATTTTAGAAGGTGTTGGAGATAGTGCTATTGGTTTTAAAATTTCTTGATTCTTCAAAGATGTTTCGTTTTCTTCTTTTACATATTTTGATGGTAGTAATGCACGCGTGACAAGTGCACGAGCAAAATGAATCTGAAAAATTTGATGATAATGTATTTTTTGTTCAGCCAACTTTGACAAGACAGAAGCAGTGACGTAGCATCAGGAGAGAAATGTTATCTTGGGATGTTAGAAAATAGCTTTGTTAGCTATCCGGAAATAATTGCTTCATAAAATATTTGTAGGAATTTCATCAACTGTGTTTATTTTAAGCATTGTTTTGAATTTTAGCTCTTTAAATGAAAGACATCTTATGGCGTCCCGAGTTGTGATTTTAGTGCACTGTTTCAATTTCAGCTTAACCCCCTCTACTTCAAAAAGCAATGCCAATGAATGCAACAATATATAATCACTATTCATTACCTGAAGAGTCTGAAAAACAGTTTTCAGAGCTGACTTTTTTCCTTCATAAGCATTGAGTGACAACAATATTTTGGCCAGAGATGGCCGAACTTCTGGTTTTGGTTTATCGTACGACGAATCTTCAATTTTAGGTTTATAATATCCCCCTATAAACATATAAAGTAAATATTTAAAATATGAATTACAAAGATATGACCAAGTTTTTCCCCAAAAACTTCAGTTAGATTTTCTCAATCGTAACTGTTCTCCAAATCATTTTGGCAAGATCTGCTTCAAGTCTCGATTCAAATGGTATTTACTAACTCAGTAACTCTGCACAATTTAGTGACCCTTGATATAGTCACCCGGAGATCACTGTCATAAATTTCTGAGTGGATGTGCATGACCTTGCATTTCCAACAGATACTAATTCTTACCAGAGATACATAGAAGAGTTTTTCTGAGACTTTTGTTTCTGTTTCTGGTATGATCTGCATGAGGTGCATATGATTCTCCAAGACAATCCTTCATAACTGGAAATCTTATGGGCTCAAACAAACCGCTGTGATTTTCATCAGCCACAGACCATGCAACGCTAGGAAACGAAGACTGTTGTTTTAATAAAAACAAAACTATCTAAGATACTAATTGAAAAAGAAACAACAAAAAAAACTGACCTGTGGCTTGACCCGCAAGCAACATTAGATATTTTGATTCCAGTTAAACCTTCAACAAGAGCTGGTTTTCTGTTAACTGTGGTTGTGCTGTTACCTTGTTGTCCATGATCATTGTCTCCCCATGAATAAACCTGAACATTTGTACATGAAGGATTTACAAGGAGCACAAAAGTTTCATAAATATCAAAGCAAGAACTTTATCTGGCGCTCCAGAAGTGTATGTACCAATATGGAGGTAATTAATTTTGTTTCCTACTTTACATCAAGTTGTATAAAGGGACTTAAACCTATGGGCAGGGGGTATATTCACTTGGCTGACACAGACACTCCCCGAACTCGCAATAGAATTAGACTATTCTCAGTTCGATCGGAAAGCTTAAGGAAAATCAGAATAAAATTATGGCCTAACCCTAACCTCGTACATATACTACAGGAGTACCCTTCATCCCCTCCCATCTGTATATTAAGTTGCCCTGGAAGTCATTGTGTCTGGAGTCTATTTTTTGAAATATATCAGAGAACAAAAATCCTCATGTCATGTCACTTTTAGACATCTTACATTTGTACAAAAGATATAAATATGAAACTAACTTCTCCAGCATCAGTAACAGCTACACAATGCAGGGCACCAACGGCAACTTTAACAATATTTTTATCGGCAAGTCCGCTGACAATAGTTGGATGTCTGACATGTTGATCGTGTCCTTGTCCAAGTCGAAAATAATCTCCTTTTCCCCATGTCCATATTTTTCCTGTTTTACTCAATGCAAGTGAGAATTGTGCTCCACAACCTGTGGGTATATTTTTTGATGTTTAAGACTCTCACTCTGAGAACTGAATCTTCACAGTAAGGCATATATATGTACGTTGAAATGGTGACCATATGCTTTATGTGCAATGCAAATAGAAAGTTGCAAGCCTTTTATTTTCATGGCTCACATTCATATTATTTGTAGTGACAGTAACTCCACGATTTCACAGAAATTCATTGCTTCATTCATCTTACCGATATCGATAATTCCTTTATCATTCAATTTATCAACAATTTGTGGAGTTGAACAACCTTCACTCCCTCCTCTTCCTAATTTTCCAAAATCTCCGTCTCCCCAAGAATACACGACTTCGTTTCTCGATAAACATACAGTCTGAGCATCTCTGCTTCCGCAAGCAACTTTCACAACATGAACTCCATGCAATGCCATAATCTTTTGAAAATTGGAACGTGATCAATGTATTACTCTGATATTGAAATAATTGACAAAAATTCTATTACAGAATCAAATATCTCATGTAACTTAAACACATCCTTGACAACATAATTTTATGTGATTTCAATATATATGGCTTATAATCAGGGTTTGGGTGAACAACTACACCATAGTATCAGTGACGATACCAGGTGGTGGATTTTCAGGTTTGACATTAGAGGTGCTTATAACTAGGGATGTCCTTATCGTTTCCGTTTTCGTTTCGTTTTCGTTTAGAGCTGTATTCGAATAGTTTTTTCCAATTTCGGTTAATCGTAATTTAACATGTATAAAATTTGCGACGTCGCGCACGATCTTTTTCGGTATTTTTTTTTCAAAGTACGTTAGTAAGTGCTGAATCGTCCGTCGCGTGAACCATAGTGACCTCTGCTTTCTATCAAGCGTGACGAAACGGGCATGTCTGGGCATGTCCAGACTTGTGCGATTATTGCCGACAATCTGATGTTGACGGTGCAGGCAACCGGTATCTCTGTTATGGAAGTGATTAGTTTTCTATTGCGAGTTTATCATAACTGCATAACGCACGGTGGAAGTTTTAAAGGTAAAGATGGGTACGGTGTCGTTTGGTTGAATAGCAGTGCAGCAGTACCGGTACCGTACCGGTAGCCTAATGGAATCGGAGTTTATCTGTGCCAGTAGGCTACGGTACTAGTACAGTCATACGGTACTGTGCCGCACAACATGAACATTATTATGTGTACCAGTTTAGGGTTCAGGTTGTGAGCCATGCACATACTTCAGGAGCTCTAAAAAGGAACTGTGGTCCCTGGAGCTGTAGCCAAAGCCACTGTGATTAAGAATCAGCTTCCCAGCCCTGATTAGAAGCTTGTGATGACAACAGTATGTTTTCTTTAATTCAGAGAAATAACTTTCTCACAGAATGCTTCGCATCAGTTTAGTTTGACAGACTATGTCACATGTTCATTTCACCCACTTATGTTGGGAAATAAAGTTACTGAAACACTTGTGAAGTATTATTTTGGTTCTAGTAATTTAGTTTAAACGATATTCGAAATGTTTTTTCAGAAGCATTCTAGAATAGTTTAGTATTCGGATACGGACATCCCTACTTATAACCAGTTGTATATTTTTCGCAACAAAAATATCAATATTGGCTAAATAGGTGACTTCTTTTAACAAATTCAACAAAATGTGTCAATTGATTTAAAAGCTGTTGCAATTCGATTTCTGAATGTCTGTATGAAATTTTGATCCCATTACCCCCCTTTGTTCAATCTTTGAGTAGTATGGTATGCTAAACTGACCAACAAAGAGAATAACTTACAAACTTTGGTTTCAATTGAGTTGCATTATCTCCATGTCCCAATCTTCCATAATTCCCTTGTCCCCAGGTATACAATCTACCTTTCAATGTAACTGCAGCACTATGTGAACTTCCACATGCTATATCAACAATCAGTTCTCCTTTAAGTGCCTGAAATTAAAAAGGAAAATATATTTAAACATAGAAGACAGATATTAGCTTTTATTATATGAATGAAAATTTACCTCGATTAGTCGTGGTTTGTGGCAATCCGCTCTATTACAATGTCCTAATTTTCCATCCTCTCCATCTCCCCAGGAAAAAACAACTCCTGTTGAGGTGAGTGCCATTGCATGTCGTCCACCTATGTTGTGAATGCAATTATTTAGATTAAAAGAAGATAAGAATCTATGTTAGAATTTGCAGGAAGATGAACTTTTACCACTGTGAACAGCAACTTTCTTGACATAATAAGACGATAAATGTGAAACAATGGTTGGTGTTGATACATTCGAAGTCACAAGTCCTAAACCAAGTCGTCCGTTTGTTGATTCACCACAAGTATAAACCTGAATGAAGAAATCAATGTTTTTATTACTCAAAAGTAATAAACAATTTGTTGCTCCAATATAGGGCTATCCAAACGAATCGAATATTTTAAACTAAAATGAAACGTAGATTATTAAAATTGTTTGGCACTGGTCTACATTAGTACTATTTGGATTTGTTTTTTAATTTTCAACTCTCCATAGAGTTTTTGAAATCCTGATTTTTGACCATTTAAATGGAATGAGGCATATGGTCATGATATACCTCTGAAAATGTAGTTCTTATTGTACAATAGAGACAATGTTCACGATTGCGCAATACTATTCAATTACTCGATTCAGGAAAAATACCAGTATTCAGCATATAGCTTGTAATGATCAACAATTATCCTAACTTGTATAATGATGTTATAATTATCATAGACAATTATAACATCATAAAAAAATCAATATCTATATTACAAAAAAAACGCATCTAGCAATGCAATACAAACATATTACATTCTCAAATATTCTCACCTTTCCTTCCTGAGTGACAATGAACAAACTTTTTGATCCTCCAGTTATTTGAGCAACTTTCAGTGATGAGAGTTTTTCTGAGAAGAGAGGAGTTTTGATCTTTGATCCTTTTGGTCCCCCAAGTTGATCTTTATCATTAAGACCCCATCCATATACTTTGGTTGCCACTGCACCTGATGAACGCTTCTTGCCACGTCCAGTTTGTCCAGGTGACTGTAGAAATCGCAACATATAACAAAAAAAACAGTTTTACACAAGAGTTTTATGCATAATGAGGGAGGAATGAAAAGTTCCAAAAGAGATGAAGTGAAACATTTAACAAAAATAGTTGGAAATCAATGCTTCAATGGAGTATAACAAAAATCGCAAAAAAAACTTTGCCTAGATCATTAGCTAGAGGCAAATACTAATTGGATATTTATTAACTTTGTTATACAATAAAGATACTTGTGAAGAACACTGAATCGAACTTTTGGCACATGTTCACTAAACGTCGCAAGTACCTCTATTTGGCGTGGAACAACCCTTTTTGCATATGTTATTCTTAACCCCCACCCGAAATGGCATCTTCGCCAATGATACCAAACTCAATAACGCTAGCGATTTTCTCATATCAGGATTGTTAGGACGAGAAAACGAGATAAATAGCATGCTCGATTTGGGGTGATCGTCTGCGTGTCTTGGATGACAGTTAGTATAGTTTGGAGGGCCTTATTACGTTACTGTGACGTCGTAGAGACCTAATTTTTGAATGACATAGTCAGGTAGGGGTTAGGAATACCATATGCAATAATGGTTGTTCCATGCTAACAAGAAGTACTTATGTCGTGTTGTGAACATGGCTCAAACTTTTTTTACACTATATTATCTTAAAATAATGTAAAAATGAAACCTTTTCACAATCTTCTTCAGAATCAGAAGCTAAATATAGTTGTTGAAGTTTTCTGTCATCAGATGATTGTTTTCCTTTTCCAATAAAATTTTTTGATTTTCCGATCGCAGAAGAAACACGTTTAGGTGGAAGTAGATAGCCTTTGATAAACAGGCTATGAATCTGGAATAAAAAGCATAAAAGATATAGGAATTGTACGCTGAACAATAAATAGAATATCATAAAAAATCATTAGTAAACCTTGCAATCAATTCCAAAGCTTTTGCACTTTTTAATATTGATTATTATTCTGTCATATGGTTTATCACAATCTCGCAACAACAAAACATGTTTGGCTGAAGGTTGGATACGTATTGTTCTTGATTTTTGATCATCGCCATTTGATAATGTGATATTAACGAGACTTGGCATGTAGCTGCTATCATCTGGATCAACCTGAAACATAGAATAGCTATACTTGACATTTTGAATTCACCTTTTTTCTATCAGATAATAGTTATATCAAACTTAAAATATGGCATTTAACATGGGCAGCATAATTGATTATAGAACAAAAAAATGTGCCATTGGATGGGGTTGAGCAGAAATGATCAAATTGGGTTCGATAATTAAATCAATTTAAATTTCGTAATCAACTAATTAACATATCTGTAAACTCTACTCATAACAATTTTAACAGAGGTGAGGAATGTGCAAATATATGAGAGTTGAGACAGCAATGTATGCTAATAAATTTTTGCTTTCAAATTTAGCAGTGATATATTTTGACCTACAATTTTCAATAAAGCATATGTATGGGCATGAACACATATGAATTTTCAAAGAGTCAATTTGAAGTGGATGAAATTATAGTCATCTTACATTAATAATATATTAAGCATACTACATAGAAACAATGACAAAATGAAAAGCAACAAGGATTGCTTTTTCTTCTTTAATTGCATGTCATGTTTTCCTATTAGACTAAAAAATATAGTAAAGTCTGGTAAATATCAAGAAAACAAAATAGTTACCTGCATGACCAAACTTGTCACAACTGCACCTTGTCTCATATGCAATGTAAGTTTATGTTCCCCCAAAGTACCGGTCGACTTCCAGTATGTTTCATCATTGCCATCAAGTAAATAACCAATCGTATCATTACCAGATGACGCTTCCAAATTATCTACTAATTTTTTCCAAGTTGTTGTTTCTTTTGGAAGCGGGGTTGTCTGTCCTTTAGAAGATTCTGCAATGTATTTAAAGCTTACTAAAGTTGTTTTACAAATGTGAAAAACTAATTTTTTTTGGTGTAAAGAGAACAGTATACACATGCCTTTTGAATTACTTCCCGCTGGTGAAAATGCAACATCAAGTTCAGTAATTGAGCGTGCAGACCTGAAAAAGTATTTCGATGTATTTAGGCCATAAATTCTTTTTTTTTCTAAAGAAATTTCAATTGCTCATGCTTATAGCAAGTAAATAGAAAAACATTTGATGTGAATAAATTTATAATTTAGTTTTAATGTTACTTACTAGTACAGGGTAACCCCATAAAGGAGAACCCATAATTTTCCTGCATTAAAGCTATGTTCTCTCTAGAATATGAGATTTTTGATATTCTGATTTTCCTTATTTCAGTTCTATTACGAGTTCGAGGACTGTCTGTATTAATTAAGTGAATATACCCCCTGCTCATAGGTTTCAGTCCCTTTACACAACTTGATGTAAAATAGGCAAACAAAATTAGTTACCTCCATTTTGGTACACACACTTCTGGAGCGCCGTTTTTGGGGTCACCCTGTACTTTCATATAGTTTAGGAAATACCGACGATGAAAGCAAACAAAATCGTGTATTTTCATAATAAACAACAAAATCTTACGCTCGCCTAGGATTACTGGCATCTCCACTTGCAGTCGTTCGAACTTTTGTCGCTCCAGGATTTTCAATCATATCAAATACATGACGAGGTGTAGCATGTTGGAATGCTCTGAAACACTTTTCACATAAATCGTAATCATAACACACAGAGCATTTGTATCTTGCTCCAACAATTGGATTTGCCTAAAAAAAGAAAAATGAAGTAATTAACAAAAAAAAGTTGACTATGGTCGACAAAATAATGCTGAAAAATAGTAAAATTCATCTCTTCGGATTGAAATGGGTTTATGTTATAATCCCAAGGTTAACTCAAAGATAAAAAAAACTTCAATTTTTTAACAATCTATAATTTAGCTAAGATCAATTTGCATCCTACGTTGGCCTCAAACAGAAACTTGCTGTTGAATCTTTTCCGTGAGTCTTTCAACTCTAGGATGGTGATATGTAGATATGAGCTTTACACATGCAGTTCTTGTGTAATTATCAGAACAATTTTATGAAATTCAAGTGTGAAAATATAGATTCATATGAATATAAAGACATGCAGAGCGTGGATAGGGTACTTTGGGTATTTGTGTGAATTCAAATGAGTTTGAGAGTAAATTTACTACCCACCCTTCTCCATTTTTATTTCACATTTTTACAAGTGCTAATTTAAATCTATAAATGTTGTTTTCCAAACAGCAACAGCCTATCATTTTGACTTCCAAATTTAAAAGCCATGCAAACCTGCAGATGTTGTTATAATATATTCAGATGGTCCAGGAAAACCAACCTCATGCTGTGATAAAAACAACAGCTTGGTATGAAAATGACCGGGAAGTGGTAATACTTCACATAAAGAAATACTTCATATGATAGAAGATGAGATACCTGGCAATTATCGCAAGTAACTTGTTGATGACTTTCTTCAACAAGTTCTAATTCTGTCATCAATCCTGTCCAATGTTGTTGTTCTTCAAAGTTAACCACGGCATCTGTTCCAGAAATACTGATCACTTTTCCAACAGAACTATGTTTGACTGAACCCCATTTATATTTTGGAACAGAAACAGACGGTCTCACTCGAACCTGTTAAACAAGATAAAACTGGTTAAAACCAGCTTGAGAAATATCATAAATAAATAAAAAATATTTCAATGATACCTTGTCTCCAACTGTTATTGCTTTTGTATTTTCACTTAACTTAGTATTTGCTTGTTTCGAGTTATCTTCGACCATTTCAACATGAATATATCGAACCTATGATAGAATAGAATTTATAATAAGCAATGTAAATGTACATTTCACTTCTGAAGTATAACTCAAAACAAAATCACACATATTCGCTCATCATAATAATTGAAGATGTTGAACAAGAGGGCAATGCTTGAATAAAAAACATAAAAGTCAACTGACTAATATGAACTCTGCAATGTTAGCAAAATTGAAGCAATATTTCAAAAGATATGTGCTGAATATCCTATAAAGGTATCCCCAAGAAGTATATAAAAAAAAGCAAAATTCGGGGTGAGATGTTGAAAACAGTAGAATTTGAAAATAATTTGAAAGAATAAAAGTACTGTAATAAATTTCCAACCACTTCTAACCAAGAATAACAGAATCTCTTTCTAAAAATAGCAAATATATTAGTGACGTTTCCTTATATCATAGAATAACTTCTTGATAAAAAACACGAAACAAATTAATCAAACAGCACAGCGACATACAAGGTATTTTGTGGAATGAGATTATGCTTTATTACATTTTACTTGAATACCATCCCATCCAAGTAACCTTGTGAAAATGACCCACACCGATCCAAAATATGACGCAAACAAAATAAAAGAACCAGCATTTCATTACAAATGATCTTAGTAACCACCTCTAACTACTTTCCACCTTTGAGTGTGAAATTTGAAATAACCGGTCTACAAGTTCCGAAGAAAAGCAGTTTTCTGACTCAACATCAAAAATGCACCAAAATGTTCCACTCGTTTAACTTTGTGTCCAAAAAATGCTACACAGATGAGGATCTCATTTTTTTGCAATTAGTTATTTGAGATGTGAAAAAAACACAATATTGAATATATAAATCACCCAATATGTTCCTCCTTTTGAAATCCATGCAGCATGAACATTAAGATCATGCAGACCATCATGATCAAGTCTCAACACCGTACCAATGTCTCCTTCCATGACATCTTCATATGATCTACAACATTTTATCAACATTCCAACCTGGGATAAGAATAAATATAATTTATGAATAATTTATATTTCAAAATCATAAGACTCATAAAATGAAGGTAATAAAAGACTTTACACTATTTTTATACGACATATCAACTTCTCCGCTCTGCACTGCCAGGTAAGGACCTAGTATAATTTAGAAGGGCTTGAATCTTGCAGGTTCTGTATTGGCTGCTCAATTTGGTACATCCTGGTTGAGGTAGTGGGATGGGATTTGAACCCAAAATTTTAACATGCGATGATATCATTGTTACCGTAGTTATGCTTAATTGCTTAAAAAGCCACTTTCACTGAAAACATAGCACTGACAGCAGCAGCCAGCGACTTTCTACAAATAACATAATGTGCAAATGCACGAAAACATATACAGTGTCATTACTCTCACTGAAAAAAAAAACTTGAATCTACAGCATCTGAAAAGTTAATTAAATCGTCTAGTACGTAGTTAATTATAGATTTTCTTCCAAAATAACATCAAAATAAACAATTCAGCCAAACAATCCTGGTGGAATTGAATTTTATTATGTAAAGATTGGTAACCTTGCGAATATAGACAAAGGAGACTATTCTGTTAATCTAGTACTAACCTTGATGTTTTCTCGAATATATTTTGCATATTCATCAGAGCTGGCAAATTCTGAAGGTTTTTTGTAATTAATTGTTTGTATGTTTTCCTCTTCTGGTTCATCAATTCTAAAAATAATTTTAAAATAATAAAAACTAAAACATTCTCAACATATATGTTTCAACTATATAATTTCTCTACCATGTTTTTGAAGACTTTTTTGTATCCATTCGACATTGCCCATAGAATATTATTACACCCTGGGTGAGGTGGGGGAATACTAGCAAAATGTCTTCTGTCTAATCACTAAAAATTACATGTTTGTGAGGAAATTAAGAGTACATCTGTACTCAGGTTATGTGAAGAAGAATACGTTCAATTTGGTGATTACCAGTAAAATGGTATAATTTGAATTAAATCATTTCATAAACTTTAACATCACATCCAGGAAGTAGGAACTTTGGCTAAAAGGTTAACACTATTGGAGGCACTGCCACTAGAGAATGAAAAAAAATTTAAGTTTTAATTGCTTTTGAATTTCATAAATTGACACGAAATGCTTCAAGTCTTACATTAATCTGATTTTACTATCATTCTTTAAATGTCAGTAGCTTTTGGCATTTTAGTGGTCGCCCATAGCTACAAGCAGGGAGTGTATGTACCAAAATGGAGGTAACTAATTTTGATCGCCTACGTAAAGTTGTGTAAAGTCCCCAAATCCAAAATAGAACTAAAATGAGGGGAAATCGGAATAAAATTATGGCATAACCCTAACCTGGTACACACACTACAGGAGTACCAATATTCTTATATAGATAAATTAAATTTAATAATTTCTCTCCTCCAATACAAAATACATATAAAATGATCAGACAGAATAAACATTATTACGTGGAAGTAGCCATGGATGGTAAAGCAGGCAAATTCATTTCATCCTCAGTCTTGTCATCAGATGTTGAAGTATCAGATTCAGATGACGATTGCTCAAGTAAATGTTGACGTAAACCGAATGCGTCATTTTCAATAATCGTAAATCCGTCTACTTCTTCTTCGTCTTCCTCATTTTCACTAGGTGGTGTATTTTCAGTGTCTTCTTTTCGCACACAAAAAAGGAATTTATGATATTCTAAGTTAGTAACCAATTGAATATTAGCATGGTATTATTAGTGACAATTACAAAAGATTTAATAATACTATTTTGACTGTTTCAAAACAAATGTGGAAATAATAATTCTCATTTTCCAATTTTTTTATGGAAACTCAAGGTTTGGTCATTTTCTATATAAAACTATCTCCAAGTCTAACGCGTGATCGACGTTTTGGGAAAAAAAACTAATGTGTATATGAGTGGATTATGTTTAATTTAAGACTAAAAAATTGGAAAATCATATTCAATTAATTGATAATAAATTTATTCAAAATCACCTTCCTGCCATGGATGTTCTAATAACCAAGCAACAACCAGCTCCATACCAGGTTCAAAACCACCTTGTGCAACATCTCCTATAACAAAAATATAGGACATTAGAAATTTAATATAATATTGTAATGTTAGCTTATGTTGTCATCCTAAAAAATATTTCAACAGAACTGGAAGGATATACTGAACTTTTTTATATACCTATCCTTTTTTTATTTATCTAAAATCACTCAAACAAAACTGCTGTCAATCCATCATACGCACAGATCATTCATAGGATAACATGGTCTTAGCGAGATGAAATAGGTGTAACAGGGGTAAAAAACAAAGCAGACAATAACGCATTCTTGAAAAGTTAGAGTTATCGTGGAACTTGTTTTACTTCTTGAATATACCAGACCAAAATGTCTCCAAATATTTAAAAATATTCTTTCACTTACTTCTTGAGGGTAGTATTGGTCTTTTCTTTAATTCTTTATAAGACTGAATAATATGTTTCTCTTCAAATCCCATTTCTTGAAGAGTTTGCATTTTGCCTGGTGAAACCAAACCTTGCCACGAATTCTTCTCTGCCTGACCTAAAGAAGGCTCCGACTGTCTTGGAAGTGGAGTCCATCGTGGTACTCTATGACATAACATAACTTTTTGTATTAGAACTTTTGAACAGATCAACATTTGCAGGAACTGTTTATCACAATGAGCCAAAACGTAAAATTATAGTGACACAAAGGGCCAAAACTTATAACAACTAAATAGTTACCAACACGAAGATGACCTCACAAATGCTCAACTGTAAATTTGTTGTGAACAGCCTATGTATCCTTGTTCAGCACAGTCAAAGTAATCAGGCAAATATGACAGGCCACCACACCAGCACATACTGATGAAATTGTCATAATTAATTATAGATACACAAAATACACATTATTCTTAAATATCTTACCTTGGGGTAGTTGAACTTCTTTCATTTTCAGATTCATTATTTCTTCTTCTTCTATGTCTCCTTCTTATCAGTTGTTGTCTCATTGGTTCTCCATGTAAATTCTAAAAACACGAAGAGATAGCACAATGAAGATTTCTCAGCCCTTTATGTTTGACGGTATTAATTTTGACAAAAAAGTCAGTATACTACAAACCTCGTTCTGACGTACTTGTTCGATTTGATGACTTCTTCTTTCACTTCTTTTCTTTTTTAAGGTAATGCTCGAACTCCTGGAATATCAAAATTGTATGAAAATTACGTAAAAGTCGGATCATTTTTCAATTTTCTATAGCAAAAGTATGGTACATCAGTACTCCTTGTTATATACTCAACTTCTATACTTAGCTTAGGCTTGCACGTAATTTACGGATTTACGGAATTATGTAATTATTTGGAGTTACGGAAGGGAAGTTACGAATTACGTAAAGTCGTAATTATTGCAATGAAACGAGCTTTCTTCAAAGCAGTCAATTTCGTCGATTGCGAAAAATGAAAGCTCAACAAGTAGAAGAAGTTAGAGTTCTGGTATTCGCAGCCGTTTTTTCTCTCTTTTCTCTCTCTTGTTACGCAGGTGAAGGAAGGCATGACGCGTTGCCATTTACTAACCTATTATCTAACTTATCTGGCATGGCCAATGTAAATTATTAACGTAGTTAAGGGGGAAGAACTGAGTAGGGCCGTTTGACGCCAATACACCTGGTTTTAACTTCTCCCGCAACTTAACCGTAGATAAGGGATAGAATTGCGTTGAGACCGATTGACGCCAACACACCTGGTTTTAACTTCTCTCGCATCTTATCTAGCATGGACATGGCCAATGTACATAATAACCGTAGATAGGGGGAAGAATTTTGTTAAGACCGATGGACGCTAACACGCCCGGTTTCAACTTCTTCGGGTGAAATGACTAATGAACGCAGGAGAACAATCTATCAAACATGGTCAATCAAACATTTGTATCCATTTTACTTTGATTTATTATTTACTTGTTCCAGTTTTTCGTTACTTATGGTATATATGTTCCGTTTCTATTTTATAGTCACGCGTTTAAATAGTGGGAATTCCCCACCAAGTGTGGATTAGCAATGCTTAATGATTTTTTATTGTTAATATCAACACTTGATATATGAACATGGAATATCATACTGTTTTTGGCTGTTTTATTTCAGACTTGGGGTATAAACAGGAAAATATCCATAACCTTTCAACACGACGATCTTGTGAAATTTAACGAAGAGCTTTCGCGACGAATTGGAACCAAATAAGCGAAAAGAGCGATTAATCACTCGCGCCAATACCTCGCCGTGATAATTAATGTCGCGCTTATCAAATAGCAATATGACGACAAAAGAGAGATTGCGTAATGAACCAACGCAACTTCGTCTTCTCGGCATCGGTAAAGCGATTGAGACGGCAGAGAAACAACAAAACGACGGATTCCTCGCGGACCACTAAAAATTTAACTGCTATCAAATATGAGCCAGTGTGTTTATTCTGTGCGAGATCCATTTTCCAGTACAAAATCTTGATGTTCTGTTAACGGTTTTATCGTTATATATCAGTCCGGACTTGGCCTTGCTCATGATGTTTCTCACAATTCCTCTAAATATTTCGCCATATATGATTAACTGTCTTACCAAATGCGGCAACTTATTTTGATTTATCGTCGACTTGAATACCACCGGCACTCGACCAAATTTGTGTCAATCTTGGCCGATAGGATTGCCGACTTGAGTTAGCAAATAAATGTCGTGAGTGTAAAATAAATGTCACAAAATGCATTGTTTTGCGATATAACTTTGTATTTTCGGAGAAGGCATATCATATAAGTTCGGTATTTAAATTATACGCAAATAAATATTATTTGATCTAAATTAATCGCAAATAATGTTATAAACATTCAGTCCGCGAAATGATTAAAAGTAAAATGAAGCATGGTAATCGGAATATCGTCAATAAGTCGACATCAATAATTATTATTATAAAATGCTAACAAGGCAGTAATATCGGATAATGCAGAAGACGCTGCAAAAACAAGTCTTCGTCGCGAGGAAATCGCAAGTATAATCAACCGAGTGAATACGCTCGTCGTTGGTTAATAAATTAGAAACCCGTAATTTTTATTCAGTACTGAGGTGGTTTTAAAAAACTATCTTTTTCATAAATATCCGTATACCAGTGTCGGTAATGATAAAATAAAATTGATCGCATAAATATGGGACGGTTAATTTGCGAAGGTGATAAAGGAAAACCAAAGCTAACACAAAAGATAAAAATCAGAATAAAATTAATTTGAATTCACTCCTTGATATTTGTCTTTAACATCTGCCGCCGGCGTGTAGTACTGCCAAGAATATGAAAACCCAACTTCAATGTCCCATTCGGAAAAGAAGTGGATTCAATTGGTTGTTATGATAGGTTTAAATGCGTGGAAAAATATAGCAATTACGGGGTCATTACGTAATTGATTTTGCCGTAATTACGAAATTGATTTTTGTCAATTACGTGCAAGCCTAACTTAGCTATACTTATCTTATGACAATGACTATTAGGAATGGACTAATTCAATAAATTAAAATTGAAAAAAGTTAGAAATATCTTCAGGAAGGAAGCGACGACAATGTTCCTCAACATACAGAATGACCAAAAACAGAAGAATATAAGAAAAAAAATTTTTACTTACTGCAAATTTGAAATTTTAGGTTGGTTTGATCCATCGTCCCAGAGTTTTAAAACTGACTGCGGAATTTTTATAGTCTGGAAATAATCTTGTAAAATATCCTGTTGATCAACTGAAGACTCAATAAATATGAGAAGAGCTGCAACAGCATCTTCAAGCTCTTCTATTTTGATACATGGTTTCAATTTAGATGGTCGAACAGCAAGACACAATGCTTCTTGTAAGGTTGTCTGAAGGTACAGTAACAAAAAAAAAATTTTAGCTAGATGAAAATTTATGGTACTTCCGTAATATGTGTTAGGCCATAATTTTATTCAGATTTTCCTTATTTTAGTTCTACTACGAGTAGTTTGCGTCAGCCAAGTGAATATACTCCTGCCCATAAGCTTCCTTCCCTTTACAGAGCTTGATGTAAAGTAGGTGAACAAAATTTGTTACCACCATATTTGTACATATTCTTCTGACGGGCCAAATTTATTAATCCTACATTATTGTCCACTACAGTATCTCTAATGGTCATATTTTTGTAAAATTCGTCATCTTATCCTCCAAAATCCTTATTTCAAACCTTCATTTCAAATTCACTTTTTGAAATTCTGTAAATGCTCATTAATCATTGAAGACTGCATGATGGCCTAGCAGTTAAAGTGTTAGATTCAATGTACTGTGTTAGCATCGCAGACCACACATCTTGGGTTAAAATCCCATGCCACCCACCTCACACAGCACATAATAAATTGGGTAGACAATGTCTAACCGGCAAGATTCCAGTTCTTTCAAATGAAATACTTTCTTACATGTCGTTAGATATCAGTGGCGCCTGTATAGGGTTTTGTTCGAAGCAAAAGACATGATACGTGTCATAAATAAATAAAATTTATCAACCTTGTTACTCTCTTCGATGCCTTCTATGGTCGGTGCATTTACATTAGAATGTTCAGAATCAATTGTATCATCTGTGTCAGATTGATATTCTTCTGTAACTTCTGTAACTTCAGTCGACTCATCTATGTCAATTTCCTTCGAGTCTGAAACTCCAATCGCCCTTGCTTCATGTATTTTAATATCATCTAGTTGATAAAAAAAAATCAAACATTCATTAGTATTATTATAAAACAGAAACTGCACACTGGTAAAGTAGCAGTGATATTCACCGATATTACAGGGTTACCCAAAAAAACAGAACCGATAAATTTCCTAATTACATCTACAAAAATGAAGAAAATTTATTTAACATTTGATTTTGTGTATGATTGTACCCAAAAGTTTCAGTGATCTCGGACGCTTTTCACAAAAGTTATGTTCTCGCTAGAATATGTTCCACATAACCTAGCCCTCTTTGGGCCACTCTGTAAATTACCCCATTTTCAGGTTTATAGTTTAGAATCTGGAATATACAAAGTCATTGTCGATGTCAATTGAAGCAACTTGTTCATACCTAATGAAAAAACACTGTTGTCGCCAGTTTTAACTCTTGTCAAATTCCCTTCTGAAGCCATTTTTCGAATGCTTTCGTTTTGTAGCAGATTATTAGAAGAGCTGGGACAAGACGATGATAGTTGCGATATTACTTCTTCTTCTTGTTGAATTTCCATTCCTTTATTTTCTATGGATGTTTCATCGTCAATTTCTTGTGTTTTTTCAGTATCATAACTAGCAGATATCGGAGCGAATTTTAAAACACTTCTCAGTATGTTTTGATCTTGGAATAATATAGGCAGAGATCTCAACAAAAACAGATGAAGTTGAAGTTTGCACAGTTCAAGTTGTTCCTAAAAACAAATGAGAAATTAAATTTGTTGTAAGACCGAAAATTTAAAATTTTGGGGTATAAAACAATCTATTATACCCTAGTTGAGTTCAGGTACGTGCAAAACATTGATTAAAATATAAAGGTGTATTGAGAAAATATTATAAAAAAAATTTTGAAATTATTATAGCCATATTCAAATTTAACAAACAATTTTACTGGGTAGCCGTGGGTGACCAAGGCTAGTTACGAAGCAGCGACACCCAAGGTTCAATATCTAATGAATTTATAAGGCCAGGAATTTTAATTTTTTTAGCAATGTAATCATTGAAGATAAGCATGGCTTTGGCAGCTAAACATCCAACAAGGAATTATGAATACACGAACTTTGCATATAGTGTGATTATTGTAGTTATGTACTTTAAATTAAGACATCATTGAATGATAAAAACAATGCAAAGGATCTAAAAAAGTTAGAATTGAAATATAAAATGCATTCTGCTACAGCTTTAGAGTTTATTTGCTTCTTTTTCAAATTTTAAAAGCCATCGTGAATAAAGTAATGGTGAATATAATTTAGTAAACTAGATTAAACCACACATTCCAAAGCTATCATGTCCAGTTACATTACTAGATCTTTAACACCTATTGTTAACTAACCTCAAGATTATGGTCTAATCTAGGTGTCAGATGAGATTTATTTTTAGGGCGAGCGCCACTAGATATCTTCGCTATTTCATTTCTTTCCAACAAATTAGCGCTTTGAACAAAAGTATTGATCGGCAAGAGAGCAATCTTCAATAAGTGACTGCAGGCAGATATCAAATCTTGTGACCAATCAAGAGCATCAGAGAGAAACTTTTTTTCTGGAGGTAACGGCTTCATTTCATTGTGATCCATGGTACTCATGTATGTTTCTCGACTAAATTAGAAAAATAGAATATGAAATATGTAACATTATTTATCTGGTAACAATCTGTTCAATTCCTAATAATAGCTTTAGATCATATAAAACAAAAAAATTCATCTGCAAATAGTGTAATCCCATAACACAGAAAAAACATAGAAAGTATCGGGATTAATATTGTAATTCAATTCTAGTTAATGAAAATATTACAAGTCACATAAATTTAAATAAAATTAGTAAATCCACACATTCATGCATTATTGAATAAAAAAAAACATGAAATAATTTTTCATATTCAGGCTTTTTATACTTCCCTTAACCTGATCATAAGGACTTGTTGAATTATTAATAGAATTATGAATATAAAATATTAGAAAGGGTGGTTCACGTAACCGCTGGTCGGTTACGGCTACCTTTACCATCAAGTCCATGCTTCCAAAAACAAATAACTGGCTACCTAATTCCATATCCTGGACTGGTAACCAGATGAGAGGCCGTGGTCTGCCTCCCCTGGAATAAATATGTAAATCCTATCCTATCCTCTTATATACTCATTATTAAAAATAGTAGTTAGCAAGACACCCCAGCCAATAAGCCATCGAAATAAAACTTTTGGGATCATGCTTGTACCAAATGTAAATATTTTACATACCTCCATGACCATTTCATATATCCAGTAACTTTACCATCAGGTTGATCGACTTCTGCAGCAACACCAATTCCTTTTTCTTTGCTGGATCCATATCTAGATTTGTCTTGTTGCAACACGGCACCGCCAACTCGAATCCTTCTATCTGCTTGACAAATCATTGCCAACGTGCCAACAGCAGATGACAACTTCTCTTCATTAAGTTCATGAGCATTTTTTGTTGCTGATAGCATAAACGATGGTATGAATTGGAGATTAGAACAGATTGTGTCGCTGATTTTGTCCTTCCAATGAATATCAGTGTGCAGTTTTCTATGAAAAATACATTCTTTTTTGAGCATTGATAATGGAAGTATAAAAATGGCTATTTTATAATGTAAAGTTAAAATTAAATTAGTGATTTAATGTGTTTTGTCGATATACTTTTGGTACTCCGGTAGTGTTGTACCAGGTTAGGACATAAGGAGTTCGAGGACTGTCTGTGTTAGTCAAGTGAATATAAACCCTGCCCATGGGCTTACGTCCCTTTACACAACTGGATGTAGAGTAGGCGAACAAAATTAGTTACCTCCATATTGGTCCACACTCTTCAGGAGCGCCTTAATTTGCCCAGATTCATTGACTGCACATTTTTGAAAAATAGGATAGTATTTTCATATTTATCTTGGAGAAGGAGTAGATAAAATACCCTTTTATATAGCAAACCACGGCCTTAGGCTAATCAGAGGTGCGATGGCAAGTGTAATATATTAATGATTAGGTCAAGCACAGAACCATGATAATAGTACCAACCTCAATAAAACAACAATATCTTCTGCGATAGTACCAGCATGATCAGAAAATGTTGAAATTCCAGGCATAAATGGGTTTCTCTTCAGAAATGCTGTATTGACATAAAATTTGAATCGTAAGTAACATAATACATTCGTTCACAACTGGTTCAGACTCAAAATTTAGATTTTTAACAATTCAGACTCATATTTTTTCATAATAATTCATGTTATTTGTGATTTTGTTGTAAAATATCGACTTGAATATTTGAAACTGAAATTTTTTTGAAAACAATTCAAAAATATCTGAACTGCCTGGATATGGCATGTCTTTGATTTTTATGATTAATTTGGTGAGAGGGGTAGCTTAGACTTAACTATGATGACATCGCAGGTAAAATCTCAATTTGAAATTCTATGTCCACCACCTCACCCATGGTGTAATAAATTTGGTAGGCAATGCCGAACCAGAAATACTTCGGTCCCTCAAAAACTATAGTAGATCCTTGCCTAGCAGTGGGTGTTTGTGCAGAGACTTGTTAAAAGCAAAAGGCATATATATATATATACATATATGTCAAATAACAAAATCAAGTTTTTTTTCATGATAAATTTTGCATTCCTTATTAAAAACAAATAACCCTCAAATACTAGTTGTAATCAAGCTGTTTTAGAATAATGATGAATCGAGTAATGCCATCTTGTTTATAAAAAGCTGCAATTGCCAGTCACTATAAAAATCTAGTTCAAACAATGATGCTGTGATAGATAATTACCATTTTTGCAGGAGTGTAAGGTCGGATCTTGAAGTTTGAGTCCGAGAACTAATAATCCGAGTGTTTTAAACAAATATTCGACAATTGAGTCTCGTTGTGATGGAAAAGTTTTTGAATCATGAGGGAGTGACGACAATACTTTTCCGAGTAACCACATTGCTTGGATTTGTTCTTCAACATTTCCTTCGTTGACAGAACAATAATCGTGACCTATGACATCTGTAAAAAAAGGTAAATAAGCAAATATTTTCATTTCAAAAAGTACTACAAATCACAGACAATAGATTAAACATAATAATACAACGTCATCAACATTTCACGCAAGCCTTACATGCGAGCAGCAATGCTTCAGGAAGTTCACTTTTTTCAAGAAGCTCAATACTATCAATAGGATTAGTTGCTTTATTCCAGAAGAGCTATCTAGTAGCCGTCCTTGTTGATTTTCAATACATTTCTATACGACTTCGTGCTATAGTATAAACCATACTGTGGGTCAAATGTGGCCCTTAAGGAAAAAGTGTGCGGACTGCGATCGTAAAATGCTACTACAAATGTCCGAATGCTTTTTCAGTAGGGCCTACAAGGGTCATTAATTACGGTAATTGAGAAAAACCAAACTGAGAAAATACGACATGGACCAAATAAATGCTTATTGCCTGCGAGATTTCGCTTCGCTCCTTGTCTCGCCTCTAATTTTTGTTGTGGAATGATAACTTTAATGTACTTTGGGATCAAAATAACTATAGAATTACGGTACGGATAGGTTTAGTTTTAGTACCATAAGTGGACTAAAGACTGGGTGGCATTCCGAAAAACCCCAGTTTGTACACAGTATGGTGAATTGCTTTTTTAAATGATTTGATTGAATTTTTCGAAACAAACAACGCTGGGTTCTAGAATCATACATTTCAAATATAAATTTATTGTGTCAAGTAAAATACCTTTTAATAATTGTAGCCAAGCAGGAGTCGTAAAAAATGTTGCAAGATCTTTGTTTGTCATAAGCATTCGTACAAATTCAAGACTATGCCAAACTCCAATCTAAAAATATATTCATGGATTTAATGCAATTCATTATCAGTTCAAATGCCTGTGCGAAAAGTACCATTATCACTTCAAAGCAAGGTTAAGAATGAACTGGACAGATTGGTGAATGAGGGTATTATATCCCCTGTAGATTGTCATACGCCATGGATTTCAAATTTGATTGTAGTATCAAAGTAATCTGGAAATATTCGTTTATGCCTTGACCCAAAGCCTTTGAATAAGGCTCTTAAACGAAACAATCATCCAATGCCTACTATTGACGATGTATTGCCTCACTTGCACAAGGCAAAAGTATTCACCATTGCCGATGTTAAAAATGGTTTTTGGCATATTGAACTCGATGTTGAAAGTAGTTATCTGACAACGTTTGGTACTCCATGGGGTCGCTATAGGTGGCGAAGAATGGCATTCGGTCTTAAACCGTCCCCTGAAGAGTTTGTGCGCCGTCTGAACTATGCTCTTAATGGTTTAAGTGGAGTTATGCCAGTTACCGATGATATCTTGATATATGGTACATGTTTCTATTCTGATTCTGTTACAGAGTTTCTATTCTGAGCAGATAACAATTAAGTAACGAAACATACGGTACAAGCCGAAGTCTAGTAGAAAATATAATCAATAGTTTAGATTGCAGTTTCCGAAATGAATAAGGAAAATGAAGAATTGAATTTTGTATTCATGATAAAACAATTAGTAGAAGTTTAGGAATAACAGTGAAAGTAAAAAATTACCTTTTGTAACGAATGTCCATTTGAACGATCAATTATATTGTACATTCTTTTGCTGATGATTCTCCCTACGCCATCATTCAGATGATTACACTGAATTGTTGCCAGAAACTGTACCTGAAAAAAAAGTTGTCATCAAAATATCTATTCACATAATTGTATATCTGCATAAGGCAAAATGAAAACCCTTAAATTTCTTGACTACTTTTATGAAAATGAAAAAAACATTTTCAAACTTGAAATTTTGTTTATGTATGATGCCCAGAAGTTTGCCCAGAAGTTTCACTAATCTAGGATGCTTTGCATAGAAAATCTCTCTAAAATATAGTCCAAATGATCTAATTTTTTTTCTCAGATCACTTTGTATTAGGCGAGTAATAATAAATCTGAAATATTGAGATTTAATTTATCCTCATATGTTTAATATAAAAAGTAAAATTTGAGTTATAAGATTACACTGTTATAAAAACATCTAGAAAAAATTTGAGGCAAAAATACAAAATAATGATATTTAGAAATTTGATTTCAAACTATTTTTCAATAAAACATTTTATTTTACCCATCCCATTCAGGTGAACATTATGCTCTCATGGGGAATTGGAAATCAATCACAATCACTAAAGTTTCAGTAAACATTTATCCTGAAACTCGACCATGTTTATCATGTTGAAAATATTGAATAATACCAAAATATATATTATTGATTAAAAAAGACAATGAAAGATAACATGAAAATTAAAAAAAATACAAATTTCAGCTTTGGTGACCACATTCCCCACAAGAGACAATGTTAAAATTGTTTTGTTCACTCGACTTTTCTCAGATGGGATAGGTTTTAAATGCTCATTGAAAAGCTATTTTTGAATATACTCATAATAAAAAAAATATAGCAGCACATACTTGTAAAGATAGAGAAGCAATCTCTCCCAAATCTTTAATAGGTCTCAGTGGTGAGCCTTTACCACTCGTACTAGAAGTATATTTCCATCTTGATAATGTTTTATTGAAAACATCTTTATCTCCACTGTCATCATCATCTTCATATATATTGATATGATGTTCAGGAAATAAAAGTTTTACATCATATTTGTCATCCTTGCCCATTCTAGAATAAGATAATGAAAAAGGTAAAATTAAGTTTAAACAAAAGCAGAAAAATTGGTTTTTATAATATAGATGCTATCAAATACGAATCTTGGCATTTTTGCGAAATTAATAAGAAGTTTATAATTGAATATGCAAAAGTTCATACCACCAATGTTACCCATTAGGAGAGGACTTCCCAATTACTTGTTTTCGGGAGAAAATCAGAAATTTTATCTTTGTTCTAGTTTTACTAATAATGTGCAGTTATTTAATATTATTACAAGAAATATTAATATACACAATAAGTATAACTATTCAAACAGGCCAGATTGTGAGTTGCACATAACACTGCCGAAGGAATTTTTTGGTATAGTGATGGAGAAACAAAAAGATGAAAAACAAGCAGATGAGGTGATAATATCAATATATTATATTGAAGAGGTTGGGAACCACTGGTTTAAACAAACAAATCTGCTTTTGGTATCCTTACAAAACTAAAATGGATTTATGACAAATCCTATTTATCAGAGATGAGAGATTTCTTTGATAAATTTAGTTCCAACAGAACTTAAAATAATACTATTCAAACAAAAAGTTTTTAAATGCCTCAATTAATTCCAACTTCCAAACGTTTTTATCTAAGAAAAAAATTGTTATGATGTTGTTATCAAGTAGAGAAAAGCAAAATATATGAATTCCATTATTTTAACTTTTCGAGATTGCGGCCATTTTCTGCCAACTATTTTATCTTTTTTGCCCGCCAGAAGACAAGATTGCCCACTTTTAGAATCCCTAATCTGGAACATATCAACCAAATATGTAAAGCAGCAATGGTCATTTTTAGATGCTTGAATTAATACAGCAGTTATAATTCGTGCTCTCTTCTCTAAATTGTAAAAGAATTGAATAAAACCAACCTGTATGAATTTGTGATACCAGATTGCCATCTAACTCTAACCCATCCATCATCAGGGAGTCCAACAACTTCGCCAGGTTTCGGAGGAGTACCATCCTGATTTTGCCATTTCCAATCTCGTCCTCTGACAACTTTTGTGCAATAATGCATTGCTTTTACAAGTTGAGGACCGCTTTCCATTTGTTTTATTTTCTCTTTTTTTCTCGCAATACTTTCAGGATCCAAAATACATTGATCCGAAATCTCAGCTGTGAGGTAAAAGAGTGGATAAAAATTGATATAGGAAATTTGAACCTGTTTTTGAGGTTTAAATTAAAAAGCAGTGGTTTCTAACTGGGGGCCCGTGGCCCACCAGGTGCGAAGTGATTGCAGGGGGCCCCCATGACAGACGAAAAACTGAATTTACTTTAATCCTTCCTACTGGAAAACTCTCCGTTCTTCCTATAGTTCCATTGGTTATTTCACAGGGTGTTTTCCCTTTGTTGTGCAGGAATTGTTTGAACATAATGAGATTTGGAATCTACCAATCAGGGTAACACTTTGAATACCACTGGAATGATAAACAGGGGAGCCATGAGTGCTTAAAAGCCTCAGGAAGGGGGCCAGAAGATATAAAAGGTGTGAACCACTGAAATATGGGTTTACTTTTCGAGAGTTAAAGGAATAGGTGTTCTTTGAGCTGGTATCTAATAATTAAGCAATAATGTGAAACAAAGTATTTCATTGAAAAGTTATATAAGTTTGAAAAATTTTCAAAACAGCTTTTTCAAATTTCAAAAATATACAGCTATGCTAATAAAATTCAAATGTGTAACAAAGTTTAACTTGGTGCGACAACGTTAATCAATTTTTTTAAGTGTTGCTGTTTTATTGAATCCGGATAACTAATCAACAGTTACTAGAAGATAAAATTGTGTCACAAACCAGATTTCTTTTCTTTGTCTTTTGTTTTCTGATATTGATCTTGGACAGGAAAAATATCATGTTGATGAATATAAACCAATAATTTTTCAAGCAATGTCTGGCAGCCAAAAAGTATGGACTGAGATAAATCGAAGTCTGTTGTACTCCATGCAAAATGCAACATTCGAATTTTTTCACTCAAAATCCTGAAAAAGTAAATCGAAGTTATATGAGGTGAAAGACCGCAAACGATATGGGGAAGACAACAATCTGATAGCAAAAAAAACGTAGTCTTACAGACAAAAAGTTGCAAGCACAGCATCTAGTGAATAAATAAAAACATCTTGCCTGCTTTTGCTGATCAAGGTATGTCGATTTATTCTTGGAAATTTAGAATGCGCAGAAATGTTCAGCGAAGAGTTCAATAAATTTTTGTCAGAATTAGGAAGAACATCAATCATTTCATCACACAATTCATCTGAAAAATAACAAAGATAATCAAATAGGGTAAATGGAAATAATAAGTCATCAAAATCATAATATCTTTCTACAGAATACATAGCGAGATATTATTAAATCAGAGTAAATTAGTTCTCAAACTTTCATGATAGATTCAAAAGACTGGGCCCTGCTCTTCTATAAAAATACCTAGATTCGACTTAACAGGCTCCCATCAGCCATATTATGCACCTTGTTTCATAATAAGAAAGTAAATATACACGTATTACAGTTAAAGAATTAACTTACTTTAAACAATGTTGTCATCGCGAATGTAACCCAGTTAGGGCCCTTTGCTCATGGCCACAGAAGTGCCACCTCATGAACTATTAGGGGGTGCGAGAACAAAGTTTGAAAAACTCTGGTCTAAATGACAGTCTTTGTCAACATATTTGACGTAACAGGAATCAAACAGTTTTTTAAGTTCATTCAAACAAAATATTACAAAAATAAATTTTATATAGTATATAGTTCATTTATTGACTCTATTCTAAAGAACAAAGCTTTTGCGAAATTCATTCAAATGCTAACCAAAGATTTACCAATAACTCGATACATGAAATGTTTTCTGATCATTCGCAACAAAACCGTCATGTGAGGTCGAACTGGAAGTGATCGATCTGATGAAATAATATTTTCATAAATAGATTGTTTCCTTTCGCATCCAATAAAAGTTGTTTTTTCATTTTCAGGTTTTGCTTCTTCTTCAGCTCGTTTCTTCTGTTAGAAAAATAAAAAACTTAAAACAAACTCACAAAATAAATTTCAAAGAAAGTAAGTTACTTATTATTATATTCAAAGAAAGTATATCAGTGTTTCATAACCCTTTTTGGCCGCGGATCATTTCCTAAAAAAAATTAATCACAAAGGATGCAAGACACACAAATTAAATAAAAGTTGATTTAGAGATTTGTTTATTGAGGTAACTATATCAAATTACCATTTATCACATAATATTTGATGACAAGCTTGTCCCTGAGCTTCTTTTCCGGACTGTGATTGAACGAATAAACAGTAACTTTAATGCTTGATTCTGTGGAAAACTATGACTTCATGTATCACAATTAAAAGTCTGAAATTCTGACTCTGTCCCTGGGGAGCCAGAGGGGACTCTGGAAGGGAAATATGACTCCAATAAAAAAAAACATGCCAAACTCAGACTCTCGACATCACAGCCCAGCCCGATCCTTGCACCTAGTTTGTCAAAATTGAAATCTATGGCAGTGTTTCCCAACCTATGGGTTGCTACCCAAAACTCCTATCGGATAAATCCTATTATAAATTATTATTGTTATTGTTTTGGTTTCCAGTATATTTTGTTGTTAATATTGAAATATTGCTTAGTACCAATTGTATATGTGGTAAATATCACAGCTTATTAAAAAGAAACTTATTATCCAGAAACTCGCATTCTTCATTTTGAACTAATTTCTGGCTAAATAAATGTCATGTAAGAAAATTTTTTTGTATCAATAATTCAATTTTGCGGCCTAAAAGCACTACATGCAGTTGAGTATTTGAACATATCCTTGGGTCGCAAGCGTTTAAAAAACTATTTTTTTAAAAAATTTGGGTTGCTTGAACATATCCTTGGGTCACATATCCTTGGGTCGCAAGCGTTTAAAAAACTATTTTTTTTTTTAAATTTGTGTTGCTTGAAAAATGGATTGGGAACCACTGGTCTATGATATAGTTAAAGTGCATCTGGTGTCTTCTTCAGGATTCAAATAGAACTCTTTTAACTTAAGTTTAAGATAGATACTTGGCTTCATATGTGAATATTTGCTTGGGACTTCATTACCTTTTCAGTCTCCTTTTCTGCTTCTATTTGCATGGTTGATTTACTATTTATTCCACCATATTGATGATGTAGAAGTCCACCCCAAGCACTTCTCAGGCAGAAGACAGTAGAAGGCATTGAAAATGTTTCATCAAAAACATCAGACATTGTTAAAATCGAATTGATACAGTTGGAGACGCTGTCACTGGCTTCAGCCATTGTAAGACGAATATCAGGCAAATTCACGGCTGTAAAAAAAGAGCAATTTGTAAATATGAAATATAGTATAGAATTTATATAATTTATCGCAGGACAATAGAAACTCGAGAAATCAATAAAAAATTCTACAAACCGACAGGTACACATATCCAAATCCTGGAACTCACAATTAACATTATTACGAGCACATTATTACGATCAACACAATGATCAAAGCTCAATGCCAAGCCAAATTACTTGTATAATTTTGAAGTCTTCATACCAGATTACAAAAAATTGAAGCGTTAGACTTTACTATGATGGCGTCACAGATTAGAATCTTGAGTTCAAATCCCATGACCACCTGTTCACTCAGGGTGTAATGAACCAATAAGATTCATATAAGCATATACCATATTTTCTCGAAATTACGCCTATATCGCGAATAGACCGACTCCCTAAAAACGACGATTTTATTAAAAAATCGCACATAAGCTGGTCCTACGAATCGTGACACGCCGGATGCCTCAAGAAAAACGTAGAAAGAGAACAAAATTACTGTAACGCAAACATTTCTCACGTTTATCGTTTCTGCATGTTAACGAGGGCCGTAGGTGGATTATTACCCATAACTCTTACTTGTTAATTTATGTTAAATAAAGTCTATATTGCTTTTCAGTGCATCGTGATTGTGTCGGGAGTTTAAAATAGAGTTCCTGAATCAGCATAAAACAATTTCCTTTGATTGCCACAACAGCGATTAATTTTCTTTCTTGTTCGTTTCAAGGAAAGAAATAACGCTGTATTAACACATTCTTATAAATCGCTACGAATCTTAACACGCCAGACGCCTTAAGAAGGGCGCAGAAAGAAAACAAAATTGCTGTAACACAAATATTTCTCACGTTTATCATTTCTGTTTGCTAGCGACGGCCGTAGATTCTTACTCGTAACTCTTACTTGTAAATTCATGTTAATAAAGTCTATATTGCTTTTCATGCGTTATGATTTGTATTAATGGAAGGGATTGTTGTCGGGAGTTTAAGAAGAGTCCCTGAGTCAGCATAAAACAATTTCCTTTGATCGTCCACAACGTGGTTAATTTCGATAAGAGGCCTTATCACCGCCCCTTAACGGATAACATATCGTAAAGATGATTAAGAGTTGCACGCCGTTAATTGCCTCTACGGCGATAGCGCACCAAATAATAACGTTTTCACCACGAAACAACTGGCTGTAAATCGACACTGTTGCACAAGCAAGCGAAAACAAACCAATCACAGACTGTACAAGCGTCACATGTTAAACAACCAATCACAGACTGTACAAGCCATCAGCTGTATGATAAGACAATCCACCTTCACAAGCGATTGTGTGTGTGCGTGCACGCTTTTTATCGTGAGAACTTGGTATGGTTTGAAGCTTTTGAAATTACTGGCAAGTCAGCATAATATCATCTCGTTGCGTGATCAAATTCTGATGCCCGAATGAGCCGATTTTTTGGTGCAATCTCAGTTATGTGCGAATAAGACGGTCCCTTAGTTTGGCAACTTTTTTTTTTAGTTTTAAACTCGGCCTATTCGCGAGCATATACAGTAAGCCGAGTTTAAAACCAAACAAAAAAGTTGCCAAACAAAATGACAGTATGCTAACTTAATTTCAACAGCTACAACTCAAACCATGCTCAGGTACTCACGATGAGAGCATCTGATTTGTAGGGTCAGCTGACGAGCGAATTTTTATAAATTCAATGATTCATGGCCTTTTTTGGCTTATATGCGAGGATATATACAATACTTACATATCATTGGCTACTTGTTCAGAGCTTTGTTATTAATACCGAATGACATATAAATACGTAACATTTTTCTGAATATTGTCACAGAACAAATGAAAATTTTCAAATATAAAATAATTAAAGACTTATAACCACATACTTGGTTTAAAGACAAAATCGTTGATTGCTGATGTGATGTCATCATCAATGGATTCCGGACCATTCATTCGATCTGACAATATTTTACGAAACTTTTTTGAAGAAGCCACTTGGTAAAGTAATTTCCATGAATCAATAGATCTCTTTGGAATTTGTTTTTCCAATATTTTTTCACATTCATCCTGAAATAGCAATCATTGTTAGAATTAAAATTTGTCATCATTTAAATATACTACAGATTTAGTCTAATATCATATCAGGGACTTCAACTCGATGAGCGAAATCTGAAAACGCTGTTTAATCTACCGGTATGTCTTTGTCTTTATACTCCTGTTACTTTCTATTGAAATACAACAGAGTAAATTTTTTTGTTAATATTCTCGTACAATTCAAATTTTGTGAAAATACCTGAAATAAAATATTTGCTTATTTACATCATTATACAGTTACAATTATGCCTTCATTCAAGTTTTACTATATAACCTTGATTGGTTATTTGAATATTTCAAATTAGTTTTTCATCACTGTTTGATTAATTTTGCAGTGTAAACAAATATATATATTCAAAAGACGAATGTCAAGTTTTGTCCCCCTTTCTCCTTCCACCAGTTGAAAAGTGCGCATTCAAACCCGTTTCCAAATTTTATTTTGAAATTCAATATTCTCAAAGGAATTTTCTAAAAATGTAACTAATTTCACCCCTTTTGCTGTTACCACAGAACGTAGGAAAATGTGCCATTTTTTTTTATTTGAAAGGGTTGAATTATTTTGCAAATAACACCATCTTATATATCAAATTCTATACGACTCTAATTGTATATAAAGTTTGTGTTAGAAACAAAAATATGTCAGATTGGATATAAAATAAAATTGATTTAATTCTGTTCTCTGAAGAATAAAATATAAATGAACCTCAGAATCATTTTTCTTTATTTTTACTTTGGTCAGATTTGCAGGAGATCCCTCTGAAGATGATGATGAAGCAGGTACAATTTCTGCTGAGTCACAATCAATTTTGACATTAAGTTCACTTTGATCTTCTTCACTTTCCAAATGTTGTTCAATCGAATCATTTTGATCACCTGAAGAAGATTCCATTTTCTGTTCTCGCAAAACTTGAAAGGCATGTTTCCATCTTTGAGAGAGAAAAAAAATGTCATAAAATGAATTAACATTTTATATAAATAAAGAATGCGATCTCTATATTCAATTATGACAGTTTTAACAGAAAAGCAAGCACCAAGTTTAAAACTCTTTAGAACCTATTTCTGGCGTGATTTTGGCAGTTTAATTATAAATTTCGGTGTTAATCATGGCTCTATACTAGAACCCACTGATATCTCACGATATGTAAGGGGCTACAATGATACATAGGTAGTCGAACAACCTGAACAATTTGGTAATCAACCAAAAAATGCTACGGTACTGCGGCAAGGAGAAGAGGAAAACAGTGTGAACAACTATCAAGTTAAAAAAAGAAATTAATGAAAATTACGAGAATGGTGTTAAAGAATAAAGTTTACCATTTCTGTGTTTTTGAATAACAAAGGGAATGATAAAGGAAGCTGATGTTGTGCAGCGAGTGAAAGCAATTAAGGTTGTTTAGATACACGTTTTTTTAACATTTAGGGTATTTTGGAATGTTTAAGAACATATTAAAATAATTACCAGTGTATCTTATGGTAAAAAGTTTCGGTACTCAAACAAATCAGTGGTCCAAAACCAATCCTGCACAAATTATGTTCCACTACATAGGGATAACTGTACTTTTATTTGAAAATAAATACTGTAATCCGCAGTACCCCCACAGTTAGTTCCAACACTTCAACCGTCAGGCCGTCACGCTGCTTAACTGTAGAGATTGAAGAGTTGGTGACAAGAAATTAGAAGTACAAAATAAAGTAACAATAATAAGCACCTGCTCAAAGGAGCTCCTACATTATGAGACATCATTTCACACAAATCAGAAGTAGGTGGAAGAATATCTTTCAATAAGAAGTCCAAACGTTTCATCAAAGGTTCACAAATTTGTTCATATGACCTGAAATGAGCATCAATATAGCAATGTTATAAATTAAAGATCACGACTAATTTTTATTGGAAGAGTTCCCAGTGAAAAATGGAGTCTTATCTTGGATGACAATCAAAATTAATTGTTGTTAGCTATATTTCTGGCAACTAGCATTTTCCCAGATGGTTGGGCACGACCTTTGATGTCATCAGTTGCAGATGACCATGTGCACTCAGTAGTCTGGTGCACAGTTCAGTTGGTGTTGCTTATGCCTGTATGTGTTACTTTGGTTATTGCTTTGGACAATTATTCGCTATTTGATTAAAGACATTTATTAAATATACTTTGGAGTCGCTTTAACAATTGTAACCGTTAACCATCTAATAACGATTAAACAGTTGAATTATTCCAGCTACGATATTCAGCAGTGAAAAACATCCACAGTTATTAATAGAAAAAATATTCTTACTTTTCTGACGACTGGTGGTCTTGAATAATTTTCAATTTGGCTCGAACGACAACGAGACATAGTTGATGAACAATGTGTGGAAATCGAGTATGTTTGTTATGAGAACTTTTATATTGAGAATGAGTGATTGTTGCATCTACCAGATTATGATGCTTGAGAAGACATGCTATGTAATACCGACCAAACTGAAAAAAAAAGATTGTGAAGATGTGTCATATTTGCTTCATTTACAAGGCTTATACATAATCAGCTACACAAGTAATGTAAAACACTTATTTAAATTTTAAATTAGGAATGAAAAAATTATATATTTGTATGAACGATTGAACCACCTTATGACATCAAGGTGTGCAAAAATCCTTTTGAAAACAATGTTCCTCCTACAGGATTTGAATCTGCGCATTACCGGTAATTATGATTTTAAATCTATTTATATCATCAGAAAGTCTTTATGGCCCTGTTTGGAAACAACAAATGAAGTATATCACACATCGAGATCGATTCAAATGAAACTAAGCACAAGAGATAGCTGTCCATCTATGGATCACAGCTGGAAAATGATATTTTAAAGATTAGCTATACCTGTTCCAAAACTGCTCTGTCAGATGAATGTGAATGCATAGCCACACCATGCTTTCTGCATGTCTGTTCAAATTTTTTTAAGAAATGTGTTGCAGCTGTACGAGCTTCTTCTAGTTTTGTATTCTCCTGATCAAGTGAAACTTTTTGTTTTGTCAATGTGGCTTCAGAGATATCCAGCTCAATAAGAGAAGTAAGAAATGCTTCTGCGGTTGGATGAGTTCGTGAAATAGCTTCACATAATGATAGTTCAGGGGTTGATTCTAAAAAGTTGACAAAATAATAAAGTGTTAACTAAAGATGAAAGGTTCATATTCTTCTTCTGAACTGTAGTTTCACACAACTGTTTTGTTATAATTGAATTCAATTAATACCGTGCTTCCCCGAAAATAAGACCTAGCCCGAATTTTGAAATGATTTTAATATAAGCCATCCGCTTAAAATAAGACCTAGTCGATAGCTTCTACACGTTTTAAATAATTAATCTAAAACTTGTGAGAAACAAAATGTGTTATCTTTAAGTAAATGGATATCAGTTTTCCTATTTGTATATTTGAAAATCTCGCAATTCTCTGCTTTGTAATTTTGTTTATGATAAGTGAAAATAAAAGACATCCCCGGAAATAAGCCCTAGTGTTATTTTTTGAAAGAAAATTAAAATAAGACCCAGTCTTATTTTCGGGGAAACAGGTACTTGATGCATATTGAAAAAGTGAGAATATTGTAATTTGCGATGCAAGATGCTCGCCAGTGTACACAGCAGTTGTTAATCTTATTAAGTTGTACGGTTCAAGTTTTTTTTCATTTAGGGCACATGCTTGACTGTTTCAAGACCTGGAAAGTCTATGTTCTCCTTAATGACGATACAGATTATGGTATAGGTATATACAAATAGCACGCTGGAACACTTGTTTTGTCACTCATAGATGCAGCTGACCACTACACTCACAATACTGACCTTCCACATAAGCACGAGGTAAAGATTTGTATTCTATGTCATTATAAAACTTCATGGCAGTTCCATGTTTTATCAACTTTCGAATGTTCTTTGGAATTTTTTCCAGTCTTTTGTGAGCCATTTCATGAGTCTGGAATAAATGAAAAACAAAACGTTCCACAGATTGAAAATCTCACAGACAAATAATTGTTACCATAACCATGATTAGTTCAAGCGGATGTTATAGCCTATTGCAAAAAGAATATCCTGTTTGTACAAACTGTTGTACAAACGACAACTCTTTGCCCCTTTCATGTTTTAATTTGTGAAAAATTATATCGACTTAATATTAAATCCAAATTCTACACCTGAACTTTTTTAGGTATTTTCAATTTCTTTCTGGCTATTTTGTCAAGTAAAAAACATATGTAATAACGAAATGTGAAAGGATCACCAAAAAGATTAATTATAAATAATATCATAATATAAACTGTTTCAAATTCAATGCCAGTATTCCATATCATATCAACTTTTTTTATATTCTCATATTGTATAGAAACAAATATAGAATTGACAATGCAGATGAATTTACTTTTAACAAAAATTCCCATTTTTGATAGTATTGATAGTATAGTATTTTTGATTTTATGCAGGGTTTTCCCATGCCAGGTGCTCAAAATCAGAAATTTTAAATGAGAATATCCCTAATAACTAATTTTAAACGAATTTAAATGCTAAATTGAAAGTTAAGAAATTTCTGGATAAAGGTTCACATATTTGAAAATCGCAGATTTTATTTACAAAAACGTTTTCTATCGTAATTACAACAGTGTTTTTTGATCCAAACATAATATGAGCTAGTTTGATAAAAATCAACCTATTTTGACATTATCTCCCTGAATTCTTGGGTGGGGTGTACTAAATTAGGTAGGCAATGCCGATCCAAAAAGACTGATCCAAAAATATTTCAGTCCTCCCAAATATAGTCTTCCACCTTACATAATAAGATATTAGTGACTGCCTATATAACGCCTGTTTGGAGCAAATGTGTGAATAAGCATTATAAAAAAATCAAAAACTCAAAAAAGTTACTTGAAGTTGTGAAAGATGAGTTGATATGAGCACAGCAAGCATTCTTGTTACATCGGTTAAATGTGAATACATTGAATCCTTGTTAAAACTCAACAAATCAATCGGAACATCTTTTTCTGGGGACAAATATTTTCCAACCAACATATGAGAACCTTTTCTTTGGTCTGGAATACAAAAAGAGAAAATCTAAGAATAATGGTCATTAACAGTATTCTTTTACAGTGTGACCCAAAAAAACCAAAGCCATAAATTTGTAAATTACTTCTACAAAAATGAAAGCGACTTATTTAACACTTGAACTTCTGTTTGTGTACGATTGTATTCATAAGTTCAGTAATCTGGTACTCTTTGCACAAAAGTTATGCTTTCTAATATCTGTATACCAAATGATCTACGTTCTGTTTTATTTATGAGTAATATTTAAAACCCTCCATACAGTGCTCGACGAAACTTTTGACTAGAGTTCAAAGCTTAAAATTAAATTCGTACCCTTTGTACCTGCAGTGCAGTCATCTCCAGGTCCAACATCAAATACTTTATCGTCAATAACAATCCAATTTCCACCGTCCAAGTTATGATTTTCCAAATCGAACCAACGAATTATAGGGAGGGATTCCTCGTTGTTTTCGAAGAAATCTATGAAATTCAGAGGTTAATGATGTTTAAATAGTCAGATAGGGAAAAATAAACCAAATACATTCGGAAATATTATTTTCGATTTGAAATATGTAATATATATTTTATACCTTGTTTAACAGAATTCATGTAGAAAATAAATGTATGCTCAAAAATTAGATTTCAGTAATTTGGAAATATCAAAATGAAGTACCACTTGATTGGCCAAAGGCTTTTTACATATCGTAAGACTTTAATTGCACAAAATGTCAATTTCAAATAAATTTATTCTCAATTACTGCCCCTCTAAACTGAATGAAACTCTAAATCAGGGGTCGGGAACCTTTTTGGTCAAGAGAGCCATAAAATATACATATTTTCAATTGCATTTCTGTGCGAGCCATATAACATTTCTTCACTTAATCAGGCCTGAAATGTTCACTCAAAAGTTAACCCATACAATGTCAATATACATTTAATGTGATTTCTGATGCTGCATGTAGTCGCTGCGGGCCTTGAACGGTTGCTCACCTGCAGCCCAATGTAGAAATCTACGAGACTCATCACCGTTTTTCGTTTAGGCATCTCCGTAGTGTTTTTAAAACTTTATCGCTCTGTGATGTCACAATATATGTTCCAGAATCCCCTTGTTTGTCACAATGCCTGTCTGGTAATTATCTTACATAACAAAGACATGTGCTGGACGCGCGTTCTCAAACGTATTGGGAATTTCCTGCCAAATTTGGCTATAAAAGAGTTTGAAATCTCGTAACAATAGTAAGCTTAGTCTTGGGATATTAGATTTTTCTGAGAGCCATATGCCGTCACCAAAAGAGCCATATATGGCTCGCGAGCCATGGGTTCCCGACCCCTGCTCTAAATTAATTAGGTGAGCAATCATACATAAAAATATAACATTAAAAAAACACTATCCATCAAAATTTCAAAAAAGCAAACCTGAAGGTTTCTTATCTGACTGTACATGTGGAAAACTCATTGCATAATCTTCTTCTTGTTTTGCATTTGGTGCAAGAGAATTGAAAGTATCTAAGAGCTTGAGTAGTTTTGATAAAGATTTTGTTACGTTAAAATCGATTCTGAGGTCGAGATTGTCACAGAAGATTCGATTTTCTTCACCATGCTCAATTTGAATCACAAGTATTGCTGTCACCTAATCAGAATGTAAAACGAAGAATTAATTACAAAAATATCTACATAATGACATCAAGATATTGAAAAAAAAAAGGAGAGTTTAGTAGAAAATATAAATGAGGAGTTGTTCAAACTATTTTGAACGCATAAAAAGATTTGCAGTACGCGTAACGTTATTAGTGATTTTGGGTTCTTCATAATCATGCAGTTCACACTCGAATATGAGCAATTGTCTCAGTGTTGAGTACTACATGCGTGAAGCTCAAAACTTCAATTCAGAGTTGTGAGACTTTCAATAATAGGCAACAGCAAGACTCTGATTGATGCAAACATTAATTAAACGTATGAATGTCGAGAATGACATTATATTTTTTCAACCATTCAGTAAAAAAGGTTCGCCGTTCCTGAACTAGATACATAGCTTATAATATACTGACATCAGTAATACCAACAATTCATCTATATCAGTATCAACCAAATCGGTACTCCCGTAGTGTGTGTACCAGGTAAGGGTTAGGCCATAATTTTTTATTTCTATTACAAGTTCGGGAACTGTCTGTGCCAAGTGAATATCCCCCCTGCCCATAGGTCTCAGTCCTTTTACACAACTTGATGTAAAGTAGTCGAACAAAATTAGTAGCTCCATATTGGTACACACCAGTGTTCACTATTAGCGCACTTTTTTGCGAAAATTGCGAAGCACTTTCGCAACTTTTTTAGGGACTGCGAAATAGCACTTTTTTCCGATTTTGAAGAGAAATAGCACTTTTTTCCGATTTTGAATGGAATAAAAATTCAAAGTTAACAAATATTTTCGAGTATTAAGTTGACAAATAAGTAACATACTAGTACTTTTGTAACTCAATTCTGCATATCATAACGATATTTACCGGAATTCTAACCTATGAGATGCAGACATAGTAGATAAAGCTTTTGCATTAACGGCAAAATTCTTGTTTATAATATGATTATTATACAAGCACACCGATTCCGCTTCTCCGGCAAAAACGCTCCCCGTCTTTGAAACCAGATGTTGGAATACTACCAGTGCCTTTCTTTGAACGAAAGTGGTCATGTGACCATCAATGATATCGTTGAATTCAAAATGACTATAAAAGTGTTATAGTCACTTTGGATGTATTGTGACCAAAGTGCACGATTTTCAAATCAGACGAAACTTTTAGCAGCATGTCACAGATTTGCAAAATCACCAAATTCACAAAATACCATTAAGTGCCATTTTATTGTAATCACAATGTTGAAAGCACGTGGCATTTTGCGATATTTACACAACTATTTCTCATTGATATGCGAGTACGGGTGGGCAAAATTCTATATTTTATTGAATTGAGTATTTTTAACGAGTACCGAATAACAAATATTTTTGGAACGTCGGTTGAAACATTAAAAAATCGGCAACAAAGCCTTTTTACTGGTTAATTCCGTTGTAATCGCTAATTGTTCTTGTCACCGATCGTTTTGGCGGCGATATCCAGGTTTTGTTAATCTATATTCCCGCCCTCTCTTTTTTACAAATATGAATTCTTGCGGGTCGGCGGACATCGAAGTTTTATATTTCGGGTTTACCCGTTTGTTCACATCGGCAACAGCTGTTGAAGACATTGGGGACTCAAATTAACATTTGCGTTGGCTTTAATATTACCTATCAAAATTTGTAAATGTACGGTCCCAATTTTATGCGAATGGTAATATTATTGTCGATACCGTGATGCTGATATTTATTAAGACGATAATTAACTTTCTCATGTTTTTCTATGGTGATAAACTTGGCAAATCTGAAATGTGCCAATCCTGAATGTTGATTTAAAATAGTGATTGAATAATTCGGCAATAAAGGCATTTCTGCGTGATCATAGGACGAGATAACGTTAATGAACAGCACTTCTTTTACAGGATATTTTACGTATGCGACTTAATGCTGAAAAGATTGGACTCGAGTGCTTTTTTTTTCGAAGAGGTCAGGCGCTAATTGTAACTAATTCCCTCAAGTTTCAACATGTTTTCAACAAAACAATACCCCGGCGATAATTATAGCTAAAATGTTACCGAGCAATTCACAATTTTATTTATGGAATTTGAAAATTCACCAGTTTCTTGACGATATTGATAATGTCACGCTCTAACTATTAGTGCAAAAAATACTCCCCTTCTTCCGCGGCGGTTTGACCAGTTCTTTGTTCCAATCTTCAGAAATTTCTGACACGGGGATATAGAATACTGAATCCTGAGGGTTGAATCCCTGTCGACTTACTGGTGATTTTTCGTTTTGGAATGCGTGGAACATTCTCTATTTTAAATTAAATGACGTTTCGCGGGCTAGAGTTCTCCCCGAAAATGATGTGTACCAGACGTTAGTTAGACGATAGATAAAACATTAGATTAATATATTTCATGACGCCCCGTTTTCGAAAATACAAAATTATATATATCGCAAAAAAATGCGTTTTGATACATTTGGAATGAAACATTATTTACGGTTAATTCAGATCATATTTTACTCTTCATGACACCCGGTATCCGAAAATACAGTTGTATTGCGAAAAATGTGTTTTGTTACATTTAAAATAAAACATTTTTGCGATTAATTTAGATCATATTTTATTTTCAGGACACCCGTTTTCGAAAATACAAGGTTAAATCGCAAAATGTGTTTTGTTACATTTAAAATAAAACATTTTTGCGATTAATTTAGATCAAATTTTACCCTTCACGGCAATCCGTTTCCGAAAATACAAAGTTTTATCACAAAAAAATGCGTTTTGTTACATTTATTTTACATTCCCAACAAAATACATATTTTCCCTAATTAACGTCGACGATGAATCTGTTCCTGTCGGTCAAGCTTGACACACGTTTGGACGAGTGTGGGGCGGTTTTTTTGGTCGACGATAAATTAAAAAGTTGCCACACGTTATTTGTATAACGATAATAACTGAAAAATTAGATTTTATAATAGAAGTGAATTTGTCTCAAGATGGTATTTTACGATTCTTGCCCACAGAAAATAAACACGCTGACAGGCTTGGTTATAATTGATATTCGTTTAATTTATTTTACACTATTAATAAACGCGCCACACCAAGTGCGGCCATATAAATTGCAGTCGCATCGGTATGGACTGTATGTTTTTGGCGCTCTCACATTAATTATAAATTTCAACAAAACAATACCCCGACGGTCATTGAAGCTGAATTCGTTACCGAGTAATTCACAATTTTATTTACGGAATTCGCAATTTCAAAATCTCACTTGACGATTTTGATGATGTCATGCCCTAATTATTACTGCTTAAATGCCTCAAAATACAACAAATGTAATCATTTTCGACGATAACAGGCGCAACAAAACGAAATTCGCGATTGTTGCGACTCTCTCTTGTTTACAATTTTAACATCCCGCCGGCCATGTATGGTCGAATAAAATGTTCACATATTCGAAACATGACTTGGCCAAGGATGGAAGGGATCACTAAAGAGCTAATAGAAAGTACATACGCGAGGGTATGATATTAATATCGAGAATATTTGTGAGCATATCACAGGACGGAAATATTTTGCACCCGGCTGTTTGTTGGCAGAACAACGATACGCTAAAGTTAATTGCTCGAATACAGGGAAGTATTTATTTATCATCTCACTTGCGAACATCGAGGTTTGGGCGGAATTGTACGATCATGTTGTCTTTCTTAAATAATAACTTTTTCAATAAATGTTCATTTTACTTTTGCGTCTTTATTATATGTCGGGTTTTCATTAATTTTAAATTCGAAATTGTCCGAAATACTCCAACAGGTGTATAAGTACAATAATAATAGTACTTACCAGGGAAGTTTAATACACACGATGTGTTAAGGGCGTCGTAACTCCCGTTTTTTAATTTGATTGTTTTACATTCTGCTTAAAAAACAACGTCGTTTTGCAGTCATCTAACGTAACTCTCGCGACCAAATCTTTTTTGTTTTGTATGGCATCGTCTTGGCGACGAATTTATTGCCGACTGAGTTTTAATTGTGTTTTAGGATAAGTTATTTTCTGTTTGTTGGTTTCTAAACGTTTCTAAACCTGTTTGTGGGTAGCAATTACTATTAATGTGAGATTTGTGCATATGAACGATTGAACATCGCGACTGGATGTCCGATATCTGAGAATGCGTATATCAGCGTTCATGTGGTCGAATAAAAATTATTTATCAAATGAATTGGTATTTCGAGACACTCTCAAAATTATTTGGGATCCACTATCATATCATTCGTTTATTTATTATATTCATGTTTTTTTCAAGATTCACCCTCGTTATATTTCGTGTACCTTCGCAAAAGAAGACTCTTTGGTGTCATCGTTCTAATTAGTGTAATTGGAATATATGGAAACCTCGCAAGTGGCGTTGTGATGCGAATATTTGATACTAGGTCAGCAGCATTACATGAATGCTGAAAGTACATGACATAGCTAAACATTTTGCCAATATATGATGTTTTCTGCCTGATTTAAACTAACTCGCACGCAAACCAAGGCACGCCGACATTTAAAAATTACTTGTCTTTGGGTAAGCTCTGAAATAGTATAATATAAATGTAAATGAGAAATTAGGTCACGCTAGCTCAGGAAAGGGGAGGATTTTCAAAGTGATCTTGTGTAATATTTCGGAGAAAAAAGTAGGTCAACCTATCTCCTAAAACAGGGGAGTATCCTGTGTAATATTTCGGAGGGAACGTAGGTTAACCTATCTTTTAAAACAGCGGGTGGCGACTTTCAAAGTGGTTCAAAATCACAAATTAATATTTATCAGATTAGGTTTAGGGATAAATCGAAAAGTTGAATTTCCAGCGCACCTAACCCTAATTAGTTGATTGCTATTTATATTTGGGGGGGGGGGGATTATTTTGCACGGGATTTGTACAAATGATCCACCCTGTAACTAATATGGTTTCCAGCCTACGTGTATCAATCGTTGTCTGTTAGATGGAAGGAGTAACAAATGTGAAAGCCTTTGCTGTTCAGGCGAGTAAGCAACTGACACCGTGATACATTGCATGAAAGTTTTGTTCGCGGCAAGTGTTAGCAGATGTCTTTTCGTTGCCGATGAATTCGCTTGTTTTAATTAAACATGAATTCGCTTAAATGGAACTCCGTTAACGGAAAGGCTTCTCTTTAATTCATAATATTAACCGGAGGAGCGCTTTTTCGAGTATCTATGCCGTGTTAAATGGGTTATATGAAAGGCTAGAGCACCTAACTTGTTAAAATCGGCAAAAGCACTTTCGCACTTTTTTTTTCGACTGCGAAGCACTTTCGCACTCATAATTCGCTTAGAGTTAACACTGGTACACACACTTTTAAAGTGCCACTAAATCAGTATAAGAGCTTTTATAGTGGCAACGTACATCGACAAAAAAAGCTATATCCATACATCTCTACGCTTACCAGAGAAGAAAACAATGAACATCCAGCATCAGTTTCCAAAACTTGTGACACAAAATAAAATTTGGAAGCATCTACTTCTTCACCGATAAAAGATAAACATTCGTTCAATATAGATGACATATGGTTGCACATGAGCATTGTATAATTTCTCATCAAATTGGCGCTTCTGACGTTGTGCTGGATTATATAAATCAATGTAAGAAAAAGAACTAACAGAATTTCTAGATATGACAAAATTGACATTGCAACACATAGTAAAATGCAGTCATGAAATTGCCAGTCACACACAAGGTCAAAAGATTAGCAAATCAATTGCTAAGAATCCCCACAAAAGAATGGTTTCTTCATCGGAGAGGAATTTTGAGGTTTTTGGGAAGAAATTTGTACTTAGCATTTGCATGTAGTATTAGTAATTCAATATTATTGTAATATGTATAATTTATAAGCGCACACTGTGACCTATTCAAACTATACAAAAGCCAGAGTGCTATTTGCGCATATCACATGCTAATGATCCATTAAAGATTGAGTTTTTATGCATAGTGCTGAAGGTACGAGGAGTTTCAAAATATGACAAAAGAGGTATCTATCAAAAAAGGTTAGTACCCACTGAGCTGCAGGATTTAGAGCTGATATGGGCAAACTACGCCCGCGGGCCAAATCCGGCCTGTTGGGTATTTCAATCCGGGCCGTCTGATGCTTTCACAACCAAACTTGAACCAATCTTTGATGTTTTAGTTTAAAATAGCTCACGGAATTTGTTGAGATTGCAATTAAATTTAGTTTTGGCACAAGACTTATTGTTTTCCACTTTTAAATTTGTAACACTGTAAATATTGTTCATATAATGTAACTTTCAACGTAACACCTACATGGCCCGCCAGTCTAGTTGTGCACAATTTTTGGACCCCGGTCCGAAAACCTTGCCCACCCCTTTTCTATAGTCATGTTTAAATGTACCTGTCAATGAAATGCATGAAAAAAGCCAAAAATGAAAGCATTTATTATTTGCAGGGTAAAAACATATTTCTGTGAGCATTTCAAATACATATGCAAATGATTATCGTCTATCCTCGCATATAACACCCAAATGCCCCCCCCCCCCCTAAAAATGGTCTTAAGACGACGAATTTAAGAAAATTCGCATATAAGCCGACCCTATGAATCATAACACGCCATACACCAGAGGCGCAGAGGCTAAATTAACAAAACGAGTCGCTGCACTTTATGCAAAATTAGGAATTGAAAAAATATGAACGGCGCAGAAACAAAACAAAATCACTGTAACACAAACATTTCTCACGTTTATCGTTTCTGTCTGTTAGCGAGAGCCGTAGGTGGATTTTTACTCGTAATTCTTACTTGGAAATTTATGTTAATAAAGTCCACATTGCTTTTCAATGCGTTGTGATTTGTATTAATGGAAGGGATTGTGTCGGAAGTTTAAAAAAAAGTCTCTGAATCAGCATAAAACAATTGCTTATGATGGCTCATAACGGCGGTAAATTTCGTTCAATGTCTATGTCAAGGAAAGAAAAGACGCCTTATTTACACATTCTTATAAATCGCGGATTCGAAAATCTAAGACTAAAATCTAAGACAATCACACAACTGTACAAGCGATCATGTGTATGGCAACTAATCCCAGACTGTTTTCGCTGCCGAGCGCTGCTTCGTGTGCGTGCATGCACGCTCTTTATCGTGAGAACTTGGTGGTTCGAGTTGTAGCTGTTAGAATTACCGATAAGTTAGCGTAATGTCATTTCGTTGAGTGATCAAAATTATGCGCATATGAGTCGACCCTTTTGTGTGATCAGGGTTACGCGCACAGAGGCCGACCTTTTAGTTTAGCAATTTTTTTTTTTTTGAGTTTCAAACTCGGCTTAGACGCGAGGATATACCGTAGTCACAACCAGAGATAAAACTAACCTTCTTTGGATCAAACAAATGGCCTGTCAGGATTGTTTGAAATTTAAATAAAAATTTCAGAGCAGGACAATTTCTTGTTTTCTTCTTTGAACAATATGGATTTTCTGTCAGTGCTTCATTCAAGTCTGTCCCTTCATTTTTGTCAGAATTTTTCTTTAAAATTTGCAGTGTTTGCCTAAAGAAAAATCATATAATACAAATGAAAATTTGATTGATAGGTTTTCAAAAAAAAAATCTCGATGAATAAAATTTATAAATACATTCAAAATCCAAAATTGCCTATTGAAGATGACAGTTTGTTTAACAACTAGCGACTACTTAATAAACTTGCCTAGAAACTGCTATCAATATCAAGTCTATAAGCTTTATGAGAAAGTTGTCACATGCAATAGGACTTTCCTTCATGCTTATTTCATCTTGATTGTCTTCATCAAAATCTGCAAGTTTTCCTTCTAGTTTTGCTTTTTGTTCCTTCTAAATGAAAATAACTGAATTTGGATCTAGCAAGCCACAATATTATTGAGGAAGTGTAGTATAAAATGTTTCAAATTATTCTAAAGTTAGAAATGTCCAGATGTACATGGGGTGTATTAATAAATTACTATTTTATATATGATTAGCTAATTCAAATCTTATGAAATAATTACATTCAGATGTTTCTGAAAATGAAATTATTTACATGCTGGATTCTTGAATGTTAAAATAATTGAAAATTGACATATGAAAATAAAGACATACAAAAAAGGTTCTTTTCAAACATTCAAACAGCAAAATAAAAGTTACAGAATGGTTTTCTGCATAACTGAATTACTTTTAAGCATTCTGATATCAAAATATTTGCAGATAAAAATTTCAATTCTCTAGAATACTGTGTATATAGACAACAAAAGTTCAAATTCAACAAGACCAATTTCGAATTGACCTCGTGCAGACTTCAACTCACCTCATTTTTCGAAGGATCAATTGCTTCAGATTTATCATCAATTGCAGATTTTATCAATATTTCTATATCTTCTCCTATTTGAAGGCTGTTCAATAACAATTCAACTAGAAATACCTAAAAATACAGAATCCGCTGAAAATTTTTCACTTCAAAATCTCGCAAAATTTCCTTGGAATTGTTGGAATACATTTTACAGGTCGTCTCATGCACATTCGCACTGCTCAAGACAAGCAGTTATTTTGATGCTATGGTTTATTTAGTAATATTTGCTGGTTACAAAAATTGAAATCGAGGCTACTCTATACATACCAGAAAATCCAGATTTCAATATTTTCATCACAAAATTATATCATAACATTTGCTTGGAAATTGAAAAGATTGATTATGAAATAGTAAATCTGCAGTTTGTGGGACTTAGTGATTAAAGCTTTAGACTAAGTAACTACAATGTCATCACACATTAAAATTTCAGGTACAAATCCCATTTCCACCACATCATCAGGGTGTAATAAACTAGGTTGGCAATGCCGAACCAGAATGAATACAAATCTTCCAAAATAAAATAGCTCCTTGCTGCTTGTACGAAGCCTTGTTTGGGGGTGAAAAGCATGTAAAAATGCTGTATAAAAAATTATCCTAATACCTGTGCAAGATGAGGCTTATCTGTCTCGGAACAACATCGCAAAACGTTCATTAGTTCTTCCACTCGCTCTGAAGCAGATGGAATCAAGATACACCACGATGATTCCAGACAACTTTGAGCACAGGACTGGATAGATGTGGTTATCCCTTAATTAAAAAATTTATGCCACTCATAAAAACTAGTCAATAACCATGTTGCTTCATATCATACCTGGTGTGCTTGCAAGATAAATAATATTCTTCTTTAAACTCTTGATGCATTGATTCGATTCCATTGTACCATGCTGAATATAGACAGAAATGTGAAAATATAAATAAAGTTGGGAATCTATTTGATCAGTTTTGTCAAATTTGCACTAGTCATTCTTCTTATATCAGTATCAACTAGGGCACACTTTTTACTGTTTATGAGAATAGGTTAAAAAAAAATTTGCGGTACTCCCGTAGTGTGTGTACCAGGTTAGGGTTAGGCCATAATTTTATTCTGATTTTCCTTATTTCAGTTCTATTACGAGTTCGGGGACTTCTGTGTTAGCTGAGTAAATATACCCCCTGCCCATGGGCTTCAGTCCCTTTACACAACTTGATGTAAAGTAGGCAAACAAAATCAGTTACCTCCATATTGGTACACACACTTCTGGAGTGCCAAATTCGCTATATATTCAACAGCAAATTCATTGTATAAAGCCAAGACAAATTATAACCCACAGATTGAAAAATTCAATGCCAAATTTCAAAATACCAAAGTTTAATATGATCATGTTTTGTTGTGTAAATAAATTTTATATTTCAACATTTTTGTTTCCAAATGATAATATCGATTCTATCGATAAAAGAGTACTTACAATTGTATTATCTTGTATAAAATGACAAATTTTTTCTTGCAGTTGTAATCGCAATATATTGAGAATAGCAACAGTCATACATTCCCTTTCTTGAGATGGAGGCCAGGACAGATCAATATTTGTAGACAACTAGATTGAGATAAATACAATTTGATAGAATATTTTAACAAAACTCAAAAGATATTTTATTACATTCAGCAATTTGATATAAACTAAAAACCATATAACAAATCATAACTTTTTGTTCTACTTTCTTCGATTGTGCTCGTCTTATGCACATCTTAAGCTTTTTCCACAGGGTGACCGAAAAACAAATTTTAGAGAGAACATAACTTTTGAGCAAAAACCTCAAAATTACTGAATCAAATTACTGGGAACAATCATACACAAATAGAAGTTAAATTGTTAAATAAATTTTTCTACATTTCCATACATGTGAATAGGAAATTTACGAGTTCGGTCAATTTTGGGCATGGCTATTGATTCTTATGAGGTTACTACTTACCTTGGTTAAGAATTGATCCAACTGAAGCAACGTATCATCAGTTGCTTGTAATATAAAAGGTAGATTTTGTGGTAAATTGCTTTCAGGAAAATGGCTGATCCCCCAAGATATAGTGTAGTAAGGTCCAATCGCAAATCCTCAAAAAATAAACAAGAATATTTTTTTATTAAAAATAACAAACTTGTCACTACTGATTAAGTATAAGTTTACTTGCTTAAAGAAAATTCAAAAATAGATGAATGAAGCATACCTGATACTTTCCTCCCAAAACAGGATGCAAAACTATAATCATTTGGTTGTCGTGGACATTTCAAAACCTTGTAAAATATAACAAAAGTATGCAAGACTATAGGCTTTCAAATTAGCACAGTAAGGCAAAGTAAAATTAAAAATAGAGATTATGTCTGTGAACCTACTGCACTGTGAGTGTAAAAACTAAGGTCCCGTCACTCCCGTGACACAAGTCACATATAGGAAATTGCCGCTTTTTAATATGAGCAAATATCACAAGATATTACATAAAAATAAATCATACCGAGCCATTTTCACAAAGCACATAAGCATATGTGTTATCAGATAGGATATTTGATATTTCTGCTATACCTTCAACCATAATTGGCATTTGAATGGTCACGGTTTGTTGTTTCACTAAACCACCAACATTGGTACCTGCAATAAAGACAGATATGATGAAACGACAAGAGGTTTGAACAGTCGACCTATAAAAAGCATACTCATAAACACAATTTATTATTTCACAAATATTTTAATAATTAATAACTAATACAAATAATTTAATCTATGAGGCCAAAATAAAAAACATGATTTAGCTGTAATTTAATTTAAGAATACCAAGACTTTTGTGCAACGATTCTTTACAACATTCACTCAGACCAAGGGCCTCTATGAACATTGAACAGTACAGCAATTTAATACAGGGCACTAAAACTGGCAAACAAACATACACGCAGCTGTTTAATAAGTGTATCGCGAACTCAGTGATGACGATCGGTCATAATAAATAACCACCTGTGACCTAATACTATTTCAAGCAATAAACTTATTCATTCAAATTATATCAGGAAGGCACATATACCGTCCCAATAGGTGGAGCGAACATCCAACTACAGTTACATAAAAAGTTGTTATTTTTGAGAGGGCCGGAATCTGTCGAATTCCAGTTTAACTGCTCCATTTTCAAAACTCCATGATTGGATTATGTGAAATTCATAAAAGCTAATGATAATCTCATATATGAAAACGTTATTAGAAAACACATACCCCAGATATACATTTTTCCTGTGTTTGTTATTGCAGCAGAAAATTGGTTACATGCACAAATTTTTTTTATTCGTACTGTTTCATATGTTTCTGAATTTTCATCCAGATTTAATTGGACGCTTTCTTTCAGTTTTAAAACTCCTCCGCTCTCAATATCAAATGTTATGATCTGTCATGAAAAGGTATTTAATTACTTGCAAATGCTACTTAATATTTATAATAAAAAAAAAATAAGAAAACCACATCATGGTTGCCTGGAACCTAGGAGTACCAAAGTTGTTTCTGATTGAACCCTATTTGGCAATATAATGAGAATAGAAAATCACAGAAAATTTGAAAGAATTCTGATATCGCTTGTTGAAAAAATAACAATACTGGTAAGAATGAATGGCCAGTTTTGAATTTGGCCGAAGCGTGAATTGTTATGAATTTTGGCAAAATTTGGCACTAAAATAAGGTTTCTTCTTATTACAGCCCATTCAGACAAGGCCGAAGAAAGCATGAAACATTTTACACACCGTTCGTCAGTTTCATCAATTTTAACAATTCTATTTTGCACATTTTCATCCCCATCAGTCAATGTACCCTGCACGTTTAGAGAACTTAGAGAACACACATCAATAACAAAGTTCCTTGTTTTCATGAGTTACTATTCGTGATGGTATCAGTAATTGCTTTCGCTCAAGATACACACACAAATGCGCAACATTGAATATAATAATTACAGGGGAGATATTTCAGATTCATAGTGTGAAAATTTCAATTCATGAAACTGACAGGGAGGGCACATCCTTTCCTGTATTTTCTGGTCCAAAGCCAACAATAAGCCCAGAAAAGGGCACCCAACCCAAAAAAGCAGGCAAAAAAAATTAGGTCCAGAAAATCAGGTCATTAGCCGAAAAAATCGGCAATGAGGATGAGACTTGAAGAATCATGGTGCCAAATAATAAAGTTGTATCATACTGGAGATGCACATGAAAAATAGCATAAAACTTGTAACAAAAAAATATTACAAGTTACTGGTAATAAAAGCAATAAAACTAACTGACCTCATCATCTACGGTTAACGCTAATGCATGACTATCAGATGGACTGCTGGAAAAACTGACGATGTATTGCTTCTTCAATTGATCAAATGTTTTTGGTCGATTTGAATCTTTATTCTGAGCTATATTCCAGTAATACAGTTTTCCTGTTTAAATGGATAGCAATTTAAAACCTATTAGACCAAATTGGTCAAATAATAATAAAACAAATGAATAAATATATTTTGCATTATGTTACATGTACAAAAATCTCTCACACATTGAGTTAAATCTACACAGACACACACTTCAATTATTTGCTCAGTATATTTGATATGCTGATATAAAAATGCACTGGACACTTTGGAAAAATTTCATGCTGGATTAACATGACTTAGGAATCCACAAATGTATTTAAGCCTTCCAACCAAAAGTGTGAATTGCGAAAATCTTCCTATTAAATACTTCAACTATGAAGTGGTATTACTGTTACTTCTCACAGTTTGAAAGTTGGTTTTAAATCAATTGAGAGATGCACTGCCAGATCAGTACTGGTCCGGTCTAAAACAATTTTTATAATAAAAACAGAAAAAAATCCTTTACCATTTTCAGCAATCATTGCAACATAATATGAACCGCATGCTATGTCAATAATTTTTCCCAATCCTTTCAATGAGACAAAACTATCAATATTGGTAAGTTCATCCGAGAATTTTTGACATTTCAGTGTAATAGGGCACAAAGACACTGTACCACATATGTAAACAACACCTGGTATAAAAAAGGAAGTAGTCGGTGGCAAATAAATATCTTATTTCAAGTTTGTAGTTTGATGAATGTAACCACAGATTTCAGAGCTAATTATATTTCAAATAGTATTTAACTCTACTATGTTTTATCCATATATGATCATCCGAGCTTTCATAAAAAATAAAGCAAAGTAATAAAAGAAACTCAATTTTAAGCAAATTTTAAACCATTGAAAAGCTGTTAATGACAGCAAACTTATTAATTAAATATGTACCTTTGTCTGATAAGGCTAAAAAGTATGAAGATATTTGATTCATAGATATTTTTACAAATTTCACTCTGTCAGTTTTCAGCTTAACAACCTTCATTCTGCCATTTTTTCTGAAAATAATTTTTGATTGATTAAAAAATTTTGAAAATAAATCGCCAAAACAAATATTCAATGACTTACCTTGCATCACATATACCCGCTTCGGACCATTCATGGAAATGACCAAATATGAGTATTTCACCCGATCGCGTGAGTGCAACATTAAATAGATCACCAAGTAGAATATCTTTTACATCGTTGAGACCATTGAGCAGTTTGGGAGAAGCAAAATTGCCATTGTTGTTCCACTCTAATACCTTCATATCAGATATCAGAAAAAATATCAGATAAGATTTGGAGAAGATAGCGGCGTTTTGGTTCAATTATCTTATCTGCACCAGTGTACATTTGAACTCGTCACACGCAACCCAGGTATCTGCACCTCATACTTTTAAAATCATAGATATTTAAACCCACATACATTCGCACTTTTAACCCACTGGCCACTAGTAAATATGCATCCATCAAATTTTATTTATAATTGTATTACGTAGATGAAAGTTTGCTCATGTCAATATGAAATGTAGACAAATGACAGTTTTTATGATTTTTCAATTCATGACAAACATAGGAATCAATTACAAAACAATTTTCTGTGTCAGATTTTAGGAATTTTAGATAGATACCGGTACTTACTTTAAACTCCTTGTCAAATTTGCCATATTCAAACAATTTTTCCTTTTCATAATTCACATTAACAATACATTTATTCCTCAGTAAAGGTTTTGCGAGTTGACTCAAATAAGCAAGAGATAAAACGACAACTTGTTGAAAATCTGTAATAAAAAAACAATGCTTTCGGAATATTTCAAAATGATCTATTTCAGCGGTTCCCAAACTATAGGTCGCGACCTACTGGTGGGTTGCTAAAGGAATCTTAGTGGTCGTGAAAAGATGTAAAAAGCTTTGATCAACATTATACTGGTTATTGGGATTGGTGGTGACTCAAATACGTAAATCTTCAAAAAAACAAAAGAAACTAAATTGAATTTAAATTATAATCTCTGAAAGTTTCCTTTTTACGATCTTCTCAAAGAAAAAAAAATTTGCTACACAAAGAATGACCATGTGGCGTATTTACGCATAGTAGTTTTGTACACTGCACAGCACTTCTTACCGTGTTTCCCCGGAATTTAGACAGGATTTAGATTTATTTTATTTTCAAGAATAACCCTATGGTTTTTTTTGGAAGAGGTTTTTGTGTTCATTTATCAAAAATAAAATTACATGGTAGAAAATCACAAGATTTTTTAATAAACTTTATATAAAAACCGACATCCATTGTTGTTATTTGTATTTCCTATACAAAAATCAAGTGACAAATATCATAATTATGATTGTGACATCACACAATCTGGAATAGTGGTGTGATTTTCACCTCAGGTCATTGAACCTTTCCTCTCCCACACATTTTGAATTTATTTTAAGGGAAGGGTTCAATTGAAATCATTTTTAAAATACAAATTAGGTCTTATTTTCAAGGAAACATGGTAGTTTTGCGATGATTAGCCATTGCTGTGTTTTGTGTTATGTCATAAAGAGTTAAATGGGTCGCCATGAGCTCAAGCCCCTTAATTGCTCAAACCAATATCATGTGCACTGAATCAAAAGTATAAGAGCTTCATCTCTGAGAAAAGTTGTGGCCGACCGCAGAAATTCCAAAACCCAATAAACTATATTCATGCAATAGTGCAAAACAATTTGACATATACAAAATAATAAACTGAGTAATACTCCAAGAAACTGATTTATCCAAAAATTAGTTTAGAAATGAATAATAATAGGTCAAGGTCATAGGTCAACATCAACTCTTCAAGGCATGGCAATTTTGCCAACTGTATAAGTATACTTTTTAGTGAGGGAGAGATGTTCATTTGAAAAAAATATAAATACTACCTAGAAACACATCATCATTGTCAGGAAAATACAAATTCTCAAGCAAAAAGTCATTCACATCAGTCTTGTCATCATTAGAAGATGAATCCTAAAAATAATAGCGTTTATATCTGAAATTACCCTCATCAATAAAATCCTGAAAAACAATCCTAAGACCAGAGCAAAGGTCAGGAGAGATATTGACTGTTTTAACAACTAGAAAAATGTGTTTAAATCTAAAATACCTGGATATATTTAACTTCTTCAAACAAAGCATTACTCAAGAATTAAATTTTAATTTTCATAAAATACAAGCAAGGATATAGTAAGCATACTTGATTATCTAATTCAATTTCAGCATAGATCTCTTGTTCCAATTTCAATTTCATAATCGAAGCTCGAACTCTCTTCAGAAATGATGAAAGAGGACCACTAGTTCGTTGATGATTTTTCCTGAAGAAATATAACAAAATGTAAAAATTATATTTGTACAGCTTCACCCTGAACAAGTACCTAAACAAGCAGTCACTTTGATCTAAAATAAAACTGTAAGCTCCAAATGTCTTTTGGTATAGCCTACCCAATTTCTTTCTAGTATTTTTTGATGGTTTTTCACCGTTTTTGAACGTTTTAGCAAGGTTTCTAGTGTTTTTTGACGGTTTTTCACTGATTTTGAATGTTTTAGCAAGGTTTCTAGTGTTTTTGGACGATTTTTCACTGTTTTTGAACGTTTTAGCAAGGTTTCTAGTGTTTTTTGACGGTTTTTCACTGTTTTTGAACGTTTTAGCAAGGTTTCTAGTAATTTTTGACGGTTTTTCAGTCTTGGGATGAATTAAAGATGAGGGACTCGGACTCAAACAGAGTCTCTCAACTGCTGTAATGTGATAGCTACCGTAAATAAAATCAGCAACCCCGAATTAATTAATTACTAAATATTGTCTGGTACTGGTATTTAATTAAATGATCAGAGATTGATTTTTGTTTTAAACCCAATAACAGATATTCGATAATGTACTTTTGAATAACTTTTTATTGGAATTATTTATGAATATGGCTTCAAACTTTGAATATGCAATCAAAATTTGAAAATAAAAAAAAAAGTTAGTAGGTCGAAACAAAAAGATTCTGGTTTCCTCAGAAAACAATAGCCTAGCTCCTTTCATATCATAATTATGATTTTACATAAGTCTACATGAGTCTAGTTTGAAGTAAAAGCTGTGAAAAACATTGTATAAAATATACTTTTGTTCCGGATGTTGTTTCCTCGCTTCCCACATGTTTAACAAATAAAACAAGATTTCCAAAATGCTGCATAAAGTTCCTTTTTGCAATGATATTTCCAGGAGTAAATCTATTGCTAAATGTTGATCTGATATTGGTATTGTATGAACAGAAGAACCCACATCATGTGTGTTGCCCAAGTCCCTGAATAAAAAAAAAAAATTGTGAAACTGAAATTGTGTCGCAGGCTTATTTTTTTCTTCGACCAAAAAGTGCAAGTAAATGGGGACAATAACATGCCTTCTCCTTAATTCTCATATTCAGTTCCCCCACACAGTGAATCGGAAATATCTCGACCGTGATTAGTATATTTGACGTTGCTGCATTTGTGTGCGCATCACGAGAAAAAAGAATTACTGATATCCTCAAGTGCTGTAAATCATAAAAAGCAAGACGCTTTTGTGCTTGTACTGTAAACGTGTCAAAGAGAGAGAGAAAGCATTGCCACATAACTGAAGAAAAATGAGACAAATAAAATCAAATTTCATTCGCTAACACTGAATGATGCTAATTACAACGTGAACTTGTTAGACTTTGAGTTGGGTTGCGCGAGACTAATTCCCTATCCTTCCCCTATGCTTTTATGCTAGTGGATCCGTATGCGTGTACTGCAAGGATACTGTAGCTGGAATAAACATGATTATTATATCCAATCAAAGAGTCCTGCTGAACACTAACACGAATGTATTTCTGTGACAGTTCGCCTGACCAAAGTCAGACTTCCTCAGACAAGCAGTTCACAACAATGATAAGAATGAAATCCTGTCATGACCATGAAAGATAACATACCCACAAGCAACCGATTTTAGAAATTCTTTTGTTCTGTCGACAACATTAATCCAGGTTTTGGATATTTTTGAAACATCATACATGGATGCTGGTGGAAGAGCACGAAAAGCAAATAGAGTGTCCTGAATGCAAAAAGGTAAAACTAGTTACTTTTCAGTTATATATAGGTTTGTCATAACAGCTATCAAGTAATAGATAGATTGACTGGCAACATTATTTGGGTCAGATGATTAAATTCAATGCAAGAAAACTTTCAGCTCAGCGGATGATGAGTCGTGTGCATCATGCTAAGCGTTAAGACCGCTAGCCATAACACTTCTGATTACCATGCACATTTTCACAGACTGGAATCCTGTTGTGGAAGGATTATGTGCAAGAGGATTGCTCAAGTCTGTAACTGCAGGTCTGCAGGCTTATTTCATCATCAAGTCTATGAATCCAAAACAAATAAATGGTTAACTATTCACATGCCCGACATAGACTAGTAACCGGACGAGACACCGCAGTTTGTAATATTAAACTTGTCACTTGTCGGCTTTCCTTTTCCCTAAGGATATTAATAAAATCCTATCATTTTGTCATACCAAGCATTCAGTAAATAAGTCTGATCTTCTTCAACATAATAAAAATACCTGTAATAAATCTGTGCATAAATCAGAATCTTCGCTTGATCTCCATGCTCTTTTGAGGAATGTAAAAGCAAACGACAGAGCAACTTTACTTCCAACTTGAGCCAAATTATCCAAAGGTGACTCTAATTCAGTAGAAGCAGCATTGTCATCAGATCTGAAAGGAAGGCAAATTTCAATGGAAAAAAATATTTCAGAAATATTAAATGTATATGGATTTTTTGTCGGAGTGACAATTTAAAAAAGATAGCCTATAATCAAAATTTTAAAAAATGATTAATTTACTCAAAAATTTGGGAAAAGTTTGAGAACTAGGAAAAATTGTCAACTAACAAATCATACCAAAATGAATGAGTAAGAATTTGCATTACTTTTTAGTCGAACTAACTTTCAGTGAATGAATGACAAGGCGCATCGCATCCATCATCTCATTAAATTTATCAATTCCACATGTTATAGCAAATTGGAGCATTTGCTGAAATATTGTTTATTATTAAATAAATTCACAACACGAAAATTGAAAAAAAAACATTTCAAATGATTTGAACCTTAATTTGTAAGCGGTTATTTTTGATTTTATTCCTCTATGATCCTGTGATTTGCAATCTCTAAATCTCAAATGATCAGCAACTGCTTCATAATATCTTTTGTTAACGTAAAGTTTGTTGAACATATCAATATAAAGAGGAGATTGACAAGCTTCTGCTTTAGCAACCTCATCTAATGATCCAAAACTGTTTGCAAGATGCAATTTCAAGCTTTGAAGATCTGAAAAAAATGTTATTGGCTTATTGCTGGTGTCAATTCTATAATCAGTAATGTAGGTGGAATACCGTCTGCTATATGTTAATGATGTTGAAAAAAAATATTCAGCAAATTATAAGCTGGGTTTACTCATATTACCCACTCATAAGCCAGTCTGAATTCTGTGGCAAGTGCACGTCCAAGGGTCTTAGTGCTACCTTGAAATACAATTTTGGAAAATTTGTGATTGCTTATTATCAAAATTATTTTACAATTTGAAGGGTAATGTAATGAAGAATAATACATTCAATAATAAAGAGTGCAGCCAAATTTAGACAATTTGAATGACGCAGTCTCTGATTGCACGTCGAGACCTCAGATTGCATGCCGGATTTCTCTTTGAAAGTTCATGAAATTCAGACCAGCTCATAACAATTCAATGCCATAACAAAATGATACTGGTGCCTTACAGATAAAACAACAGAAAAAGGATTGAATTCTCAGTGTTGATTTAATAATTACTACGACTTGTGGTTAATGTTTTCAAATTTCATCAAATAGTATTCTGCAAATTTTTACATTAAATATTAATTAACATGCAAAATAGGACTAAAAGATGTAGTTACAATGAAGACAAGTACCTGGTTCTTTGCCCCATCTCCACTCATTTCTCATAAAATCTAAACTTCTGTTTTGTCCATATCGAAATAAAATATTTATTTCTCCTTCTTCACCGCTCATGGAATTCCAAATCTTACATACTTCATCTTTGTCATCAAGTTCCTATAATATAAAGGTAAGATGAGAAATGCAACTATTGTATGGCTGTATGGCCTAATACAGTAATATATCTCTTAAATATCATGCACAAGTTCACAGTCCAATAAAATGTGAGATATTTATATAAAAAAAAAATGTTGCAACGGATTGCTGGAATTCTCGCATTGTACAGTTTTAGGGAGGTAGGGTGGTTGCATAACCCAGTACAGAAACAGCTTAAGCAAGCTTCTGTATACCGGTGCAAAAAATAATTAGTCAAAAACGAACACAAACAAGTTCAATCTTAATTCCGAAGCTACCGGTACCGTCTGACCGCAATTCAGCCTCGGCTCGGCGGTGCTGCGGTGTGGCGGATCGTGCTAAGCGTTAGGAATACGCTCGTCACCGCATCTCTGATTACTGGATTAGGTACCCTTCGTGGGATCGCAAGTTCGAATCCCATGCGTGGTCATCATGTGCGAGAGGATTGCTGGACTCCTCGCCGCGGTAGGGTGATTCACCTAACTGCTGGTCAGTTACGGCTTCCTCCACCATCAAGTCCATGCTTCCGAAAACAAATAACTGGCTAACTAATCCCATACCCGACCTGGACTAGTACGGTATCGGTACTGTAGTAACCGGACGAGAGTCCGTGGTTCGCCATATGATTAAGTCGTCTTATCGGATTTCCCCCTTCCCCGGGATAAATATGTAATTTCTAATCTTAATCATACCGGTACCGTAGCCATTGCTGCATTGCTGTATTGGAAAGTCAAAAGTCTGAAGTGTTACTCACAAAAGGATTTCTTTTTATCCATTCGCCAGTCTTTCCTTTGTCAGGAACCAGCTGCGATGAACGCACGAACATCTTCATTAAGATAGGTAATTTTCCGAAGATGGATCATTAAACTTGAATTTGTACATCCCTTAAAACCGTGGAAAACCAGTTCGAAAGATTGACTGAAACAAAACAACAAGTTGCAGATAAAAAATTTCAGCTTTTCAACCAAAATTCCCCTAATTTTTGTTACGCATGACTGCGCGGGTTGTCACAACGTTACCACGATGGCATCATAGATTTTACATTACATATGGACCTTTCCCCGAGCATCGTTTTCCTTGTTTACTTCGAGACATTGGCCAATCAGCAAGATGCAAAAAGTGACGTAACAATGCCCCCTTTTCGCATCCGCTCAGACACTTTTCTCACTCAGACCTGCTCAGACCAATGACATTAAACAACATGCTCATTGCTCAGACAGATTTTCAAGTGTGGTTGTAAACATTACCTCGTTTTCGCGTTTTTGAACTCTATTCGTTAGTTTTCAGTCGTGTTTTGAAAATTTAAATATAAATCAAATAATTCAATGATCACTCTGTCTTCCTAGGAGTTTTAATTTGATTGCAGTAATAAAAACTAGTGTAGAAGCTGTGATAGACTAGCCTGAAATTCTTTACCGGTACTTTTAAAAAACAGATTGTTGTATGCGATGAATCATAATGATGGTTTGAAATACATACCCCATTTTACAGGCGCCAACTCGCAAAAGCACTCCTAAAATAGCCCCGAAAATTTTGCAGTGGTAAAGTCGTTGGGTAAAGTATAGGAAGAATTTTTCGGGGGTCAAAGGTCGGGGAAAGGTCCATTGTTGTTATGCATTGTCTCTGATGGCATCTTGTTCCATGCATGATTCGCATCTGCTCAGACACTTTTCTCACTCAGACAGATTTTCAGGCGTGGTCGTAAACATTACCTCGTTTTCGCGTTTTGAATTCTATTCGTTAGTTTTCAGTTGTGTTTTGGAAATTTAAATATAAATCAGATAATTCATTGATCACTCTGTCTTTCTAGGAGTTGTAATTTAATTGCAGTAATAAAAAATTAGTGTAAAAATAGCTGTGATAGACTGGGCAGAGCCATTATATGGCTCTGGACTGGGCTAAAATCCTTCACCAGTACTTTTAAAAAACAGATTGTTGTATGCGATGAATCATAATGATGGTTTGAAACACATACCCCATTTTACAGGCGCCAACTCGCAAAACCACTCTTAAAATAAGGCCCGAAAATTTTGCAATGGTAAAGTATAGGAAGAATTTTTCGGGGGTCAAAAGTCGGGGAAAGGTCCATTGGATAAGATTTAAATATCGATCTCGGGTGAGAGGAAAGCCGATAAGAGAACTCAATTAGTTAGCCAGTTATTTTTTCTGATGAATTGACCCATATTTACGATTGACCTAATGGTGGAGGAAGAATCAAAACTTCGGTCCAGACTGACAGATAATCACTTGAATGCGGTATTGCGAATACAATGTACCAAATGGAAGCCACGGTTTGAACATCTGATTTGAGCAAACCCCAATTACACGTTTGTGGAAAATACACAACTAAATTATTTTGGCATTCCTTTTTCATATTTATATACACTGGGGTGATTTTTGTTTAACAAAATAAACCATAAGTACAGTAGTGATTTATACGAGGCCGTATGCCAGATGAGTAAGTAACTTCATTAGTCACTACTCGCTGTGAGTTGCAAATTCCTTGTTGAAAGTCCTGCTTGTTATTCCTCGATTATTCTATCACCTAACTATTATAATTATTAATTTTATTACGTGACAAACTGCGATGCTAGATGTATCCAAAATTGAGCTTGCAGTCTATTTTAATTAATGCCTATTTTTTCATATTTTTTTCCCGTACCGTTGCGCCCTATTGGCCGCTCCCCTTTCCTGGCCCGCGAATATCCTTTTGCTTCAAATTTTGACCTTGGTTCTTGTTTTTAATTGTTATGGAACATCGAGCCGATACCCATCCGACTTCATAAATATTGCGAGTTCAGTCTGCAAGGTATACAGTATATGGCTTTGCGGATATGTCTATTTGTTCCTTGCGTGCAAACTTAAAATCAGTGGTTTTCCAACAGGGGTTCCGCCACTACAGTCCAGACTCCAGGAGTCGCAACGCACTAACGCACTGCAATGATAATCAGAAGCCATAACACATGATGTGAAACCTAATATTTTCATAGAAGGCTTTCAGTAATTTTGAATCCATACAAGACTCAAGTTAGCGATAGTCGAAGTAAGCTATAGGTGACCAAATCTTACTGGTCGATTCACAACATTCTCGGAGAAGCGGTGAGTTTATTTCGACAGTTTGCCTTAACAAAACGATACCTGTTAAATCACTGATGATGGCTTATTTATAAATATTGCCAAATTATTACGTCATCGCCCACATTAGTTGATGGTTTCTCAAAACGTCATAATTTGTTTTCGTCACGTATTTTCGTGGAATTCAGTAATGATTAAAATCATTAGGCCTACATCTACCATTGGACATACCAATTTCAAATCGTGTTCCTCTATGTTATCAATGTTTTTGTTTCCCCTGGCAAACTACTGATCCGTCTCCGAAAGTGATTTCGATTCATTGATGGAGCCCTGAAATTCCGAGAACTTATACGATATTGGTAGATTGTGTGTTGAAATGTAATATTTTTATTGTTCATAATGATCTCTCGTAAGTTTTTAGAAATCGGAGTTTTGGAGTGATCGAAGGTTATATTTTATAGACGAAGGTATGTATAACTTATACCGAATGTTTGGTATACTATATTACGTATATCCTTGGTATAGGACTTCGAGGTAAACCAAAGCGTAATACTTCCGTGTGATAAAACTTACAGATGATTCAAACCCACGTAACATTGTTTATTACAGGGTATTATGTTTTATCTTGAATTGCAGAACCAGCTTCTAATATTTTTCCTGATAAATAATCTTGACTACGCAAACTAAAGAAAGTTAAATTGAATTCGCATTTTATTCTTATTGCGCAATGGCTTATTTGAATAATCGACGAAAAGTATATATATATATACTGTTTCTGATGTTAAATCATTGAACAAATATGGTCTGTAATTGTTATGCACCCCTGAGGCGACATCCATTTATAGTCCACATATTCTTATGTGTAGTCGTGTACGTAGTACGTACCACAGATGAAACAGAAACCCAGGGCGCAAATTACACACGGCCAATGTCGCCGTAACCAAAACAAAATCATTCCAATATATTGCAACTTTTTCCATCGGACTTAATTGTTATCAAAATAAACATTGGTAATTTGACGTTCTATTTTAGTAAAGAACGATTCACGTTTCATGTGTAGTTTCCTCTGAAGTTGCGATATGTCTCGAGCTATATTCTGCTTTTATCTTATCGAAAGTTAGTGTCTGGCATATGGCTTACAACTTTTAACTTAAGTACGATTCGATATCTGATGTTTTTATCATGTTGCTATCAGCTTGTTGATATCTACAAACTTTAGCTTCATATATTGCTCAATATATAAGGAAGTGATTACGTCTTATAGCAGTGCATCAGAGGCGAAAGAAGAATGAATACCAGTCGCAACTGAATATAAAAACAGAGCAGTGAAGATAAACTACGTGAACAAGAATGAAACTCGACTAGAAGTTCGGTTACAAGACCGTCGTTGTTAAGTATGAATCACGAATAATATGAAGAACAATTCAAAGCGTTTATGCAGTGCGTTTTCAGCAAGGTCAATGGGTGTGAAGTCATGCTTCCCACATCATCGCGTCTTATGTGAATGACGCATTGCGTCACAGTATGGTCTTTAAGCCGGAAATTGGCTGCTATTCAAAATTTTCTGGCGCTTCAATGTACGGTACTAACGATGCAACGAATCGACATAGTTTCAGCAGCGATATGATTTATTCTAGCTACGTAGAAGACGAGTAAGTGCACGAAATTAGAGTCATTTGGTAGGTACATTATGTGGAAACCAAACCACCTCAGCTAAACTAAGTACAAATCACCCATAAGGTAGTGTGAGACCAGTGCAGAAACAGTGTGCATTATATTTTATTGTAATTGCCAAACGTAGTCACGAGAGGCAATTATCCAAATCCAAAAATTTGGATTAAAATTTTATTAGTCATGCCGTGTCTGTTTATATTGCTATGTACCGTAAACCAGAAAATGGAAAAGGCAAAACAATTGTGCTTATCAGGGCATGTTCGATTGCAAATCCTCATGCGTAGTATTAGTATCATATTAGAGCAATTGTCGCAGTTTTATAAATATTGCAAGCCATAAACGTAGCTTATGTATACCGAGTATTGTTCAGTTTACAAAGTATATAGCTTTTGAAATTGTTTTCAAACTTCACAGTGATGTAACATGGAAATTTCACTTTTTAATAATAATTATAATTTTTACACCATTAACTTCATGGAACCACAGAAATATATGAATTACTGATAAAATAACGGGGACTGTTAAAAATGCCAAAATCAAAGAAGGTAACCGCCCTCCATGTAGCAATCTTGGGTGATAAAAGTGTCGGGAAATATTCATTGAGAGAACAGTTTATTAAAGGCTGGATCGCACCTAAAGATTTTGAAGGTAAAGTATTAATTCAATTTAAAAATATATAATAAATAGCAATCATGAAATTGACGCAAGGTACAACTGAATACAAGAGACGGTTTCCCAATGTCAATTCGTTCCGAATATAGAAAACAATCACCAGGTTATACACGTTAATTGATGTTGCAGATATATACCAGTCACAAAAATTTATTTCTATGTATTTTCATTCAATGGCAACGAAACCGCATTCCCAGATCTTACTCAGGCAGCGTGTAGCTTCAAACATAATATATAAAGGGTTTCGCCCGTTTAATTTTCCCTCCCGTTTAATTTAACCGTTTTAGTAACCCCGAGGGGACATTATCATCTCTTTATCAAAACTTAAAATCCTATCAAAATATATATATATACAATAAAGTGGATATGTATATGGAGCAAAAAAGTAACATTCCGATCTATACGTTTTCATTTTATCACAACCGTTGCCTATTTCCATTAGATATGTTTATAAATAATACAATGTTTACTTACGAAATTATCTCACAGGAATACAAAATTACCAGTTTCGGCTATTGAAAGTATGAATTGTAATTGAGAAACAGAAATATCTATCTGACTTTAAAATATGTAATATATATTCATAAATGGTAGCGTAAAATTATAGATCTCATTACATCATTATTTCTTAAAATCTTCAGTCATGAGACACACTCTGTTTTAGATATAGAATAGGTTTCGATATAATTGAACCTGTATTCTGAACAGCATAAATCTTGCTATAAATAGCGCATTCGCGAATGCTTCTTCTAATGTAGTATATATAGGCTACATTTATTTATATATTATTCTGTTGTCACGGTATTTTCGCTCTCAATTTATTTCACCAGAATGATACAGTTTGGGCAAATCTCACTAAACGATAAAATTTGGGGATAGAATGGAAATATGAAACTTTCGATAATTCTTTCAATAATATTTGATCATGATCATTTACATATATTCGAACAACATTGGTTTCTTACAAACCAAGAGAATCTAGTACTTTCATTAATGACAGTTACAAAAATAAGACTAGTTGGTTATTAATCAATTGTTCTTATCTGGTATGTGCGCCATTTTGATTTATTCATCCTTTTCTGATATATTTGCGCGACACCGATAAATCTAGAAACTTGTGTAACCCATATTGTTAAAGCGACCGGTGCCAATTTATCGATACCTTTGGAAACGTGGCACTGTTTTAAATATTCGCATTTTACTGGACAATCTTGGAGGAGAGAGAGAGACAATTCATTCGTTTGGCAACACAGGAAAAAATTCAAATTTATATACATTAATTAAACAAAGACCTAAATTTCGGCAAATGAATGGGTGATAACGAGACGGCCATTGAGGTCATTAAAGTCAAATTTTCTTCAGTTTCCATTGGAAAAAATGTCTCGTCCTATTTCCTCCTTTTTTTAAGTTTTGAAGAGAGACAAGTCAAAGTTTAATATATATGTTAACTAACTTCTAAATAAAATTTAATATATTTTATTTTAGCTCCGCCAGGCCCGAGTACAAAAACGTTGGTAGTGAACGGAACGAAGGTTAAAATTTCTGTTTCTTGTCATCACGATTTACAAAACTCCGATATTTCATCATGGAACGGAGTTATTCTTCTGTACAATATATCACAAAAGAATTCACTGGAATATATACCAAAAGAAGCTGTTCCATGCTTGCAAACTTCCCAAAATGGCGATAACACGACAGTCGCTGAGAATGGCCAAGGCAATGAAACAAACAATGGAGAAAAATCAATAAAACTTCCCACTGTTCTTGTTGGAAACAAAGCAGATGAAGCAAAATTGAGTAGGAATGTAGAGGTAGATGAAGGTAAAAAGTTGTCATCCGAACTGGGCTGCGTAGGATTTTTTGAAACATCTGCAACTTGTAATGAAAACGTCACAAAATCTTTTGAAACTCTGATACAAAAAATGTTGGAGGATTTGGCCAAAATTGCTCCGGAGAAAAAAACAAAGCCCAAGTCCAAATGTATTATATCGTAGTTTGGAAGAATTCTCGGCATACAAGAAATACATAAATATGAGTGTTGAAGATTCATGCGCAGCCCTGGCATAAATTGCACACCAGGACATTACGTATTCGCGGCAACAAAGAGCGTTTGAAAGCGGCCCAAAGCAATGCCCGAGCAAGTGTGTATTTGTATACATATTATTATCTGTATTAGGTACACGTCGAAATCGTGTAACCTTTTGAAATGTGATCCTATTTGTCTTTTTAAAGTAATGATTCTTTTAAAAATTCTTGAGTGTCCAATATTGACTATGCCATTGTTGGTCTTGCTATACATAGCTACATTATATAATTCAAACTAAAAATCAAATATTATGATGATTTCACTGTCATTCAATAACGATATAATTGCAATATAATTTGCTTCTTTCAGCCTATTTGTCCTTTCATTCTGTCTAAAAAATTATTTATACATAAAATGAGAGCAGCAGATTCCAAATCGACTGCCGCATTGTTTTATATAATATATCATTACTCATCCTGATTCAATTAAAATTCTCGAATTCTGTCGAACAAGAATAAGGCGTAGTTGTTGTGTTATTTGATATGGGTCTTTTGTGAATCGTTTACAAATTCGATTGTTAAATCAATCAGAAAGGTGTTTGATGCTGTTTGGAAGTGTCGTGTGTATGAGTAAATATAATACTATTGACATTACAAAATGTACTATTGACAGTATTTAGATCACTAATATTTTGTTATTTTCCTATTCCACCGCGTAGAATAAATATTTTTGGAGTAGGTTGCTAGCAGTGTTTTCAATCATTAGTTCTTGTAATGTCGCGATATTAGCGAACCCGTTCTGGGTAAAGTGACTGCAGCTTACACCCAGCGTTATATTTGTCGTTCCGAAAGTTGAAAATGTAATAAGTGTCGTGTTAATGTAGTATACGTAGTGCCATACACAGATTAGGGTTGGGCATTCCGAATCGAATAGTAAATTATTCGAATTGGTACAGAGCCAAATTTCGAATCGCCGCCATCTTGTTTTGTTTTCCTTTTCGCCAATGGTCGAGGTGAATTCCTCAATTTTTTTTTATTGAAGCAATATTTTTTCAACGCATCTCAGACATATATATGACTATTTTCTGTAGTGAGTTTTTGATAAAACGTGTTTTTTATAGTGTGTGATCTGTCTGAGTGAGAGTCTATGTTCCCAGTAATTCATTTGTCGACAGAACCAATTACAATAAAAAATCGCACACAAATATATATCTCCCTAGTAATCGAGATTCGATTAGAATAAATTCTTCGATTCGATTCTGAAATCATCAGATATTCAAAAATGCCCAGTCCTAACACAGCACACATCTTCTGAAATGAGATATGTTGATAGTGAGTATACGATGGGATTTTAAATGCCACCACTAGTTGCTATTACATGCTCCATTTCCGTGTTGTTTGTGTTATCCTGCATTTCATATTTTTTATTAGATTTAGTAATGATGCAAAATGAATAAATTATCAAAGAAGGAGTTGAAAAAACTGCGAAAATTGAAAAAGGATTACCAGATATTTTCTATCAAATTAGTAATGGCTGGGGATACAAGAACTGGAAAATCATGTGCACTGATTCGATATTGTGAAAATATATTCGAAAAATTCAATCCATCTACCATTGGAGTCGATTTTAAATCTTGTATCATTAACATAGAGAACATGACAGTCAAATTACTAATATGGGACACAGATGGTAATGATCAACAACGTAAAACTGTCGGAAATTATTTTCAAGGTTGCGCAGGTATATTCTTGTTTTATAATTCCTCGAACCGCCGTAGTTTTGAGAACCTGGAAGAATGGTTGAATGAAATCAGAGAACGACAAATTCATAGCGGGGCGATTAAAATACTTATTGGAGGATGGAGCGACAATGAAGATGATAAAGTAGTTTCCACCGAGGAAGGTAGATTCTTCGCGAATGTTAATGGATTTATATTTATAGAGGTGTCTTCGTTGACTGGCAAAAATGTCGAAAATATGTTCGTATGCATGGGGAGAGCTGTTTTGAGAAATTTGGCTGCCGGATTCGTAAACGTTGGGATCAAGTCAAATGGAATTTCGTTAGTTGGGGAACCAAGACAACATAAGAATTAAAACAAAGAAAAGTATATGTCAAATCTTATAAAATAATTAATCAAATATCCGTGACGTGCAATAAATAAGCAATTTAACTTCTGATACTTGAGCTCTAAAACAACGTGGTTGAGTGTGAACTATTTTATGTATCAGTCAAACCAGCTTGGGTTTCAGTCCAACCTTTGAGATATAGAATGATAACGTTATACTATTGGGAGTAACACATTCCACATATGTAACAAGTATTACTGTTTTATAGACAACTTAATGTGACTTGGAGTTTCTGTTATTCATTCGGCCCATGATCGGCTGATACTAAATTAAATTTGAATCGTTCAATTCTCTTTAAAGTGGGATTAGACAGTCTGGAACAGTTTTTCCTCAACCTTTGCGAGCTTGCCGAACCCCTACTTCACTCTGCGAACTTTCGTCGAACCCCAATATTTCGAACAGTTATATATACATCAGAGGCACAACCAGAACTTTAATTGACAGAGTATGAATTTGTTGCGTCGTTATTGCGGAAAGGTTGAGTTTTTAGGATTGTATCTATTGGAAAAGCAATATCAAAGGGATATAAAACACCAACCCCCTGGGTGGCCACTAGATACAGCAACATAAATTGCATCAAGAGAACAACTACTAATAAAAAATGCGTGCGCTCATATCCTTGCGCCGCCGTCCACGTTTTGATTTAAAACATTTTTGCGGCAAAATTCGGTGAATAGACGATATTACGATAAAAAAAATAATAATGAATTGGATATCGTGTGTGTGTGTGCTCATTTCCGTACATTACATCCTCTCTCAGTTGTCAACTTTTGCCGCCTTCTCCAACTTTCCGTGCCCTTCGTTTAGCCTAGCTTAGTCGGCCAACGCTTCGTAGTTTTTATTCGGCATTTATCTATTCTTTCTTTTTTCCATTTGTACCTTTTCTATTTATTGCGCCAAAATGTAATTCTAACATGTATATATTTGTTACGGGTTATACCCATTTATCAGTGGCGGCGCGTGGTCATTTTGACAACCGGGGCAAGCTACTGCGGTACCAAGTCACCCCCATCTACGGGGACAGGATGAGCGCTGTAAGTTCTCCCATCATTTTATGAGTATAAAAACAATTCCATCGGTAACAACCAATCGGCAAAAGCGACAATTTTTAACGATAAGAAAGTGTCTTTAAAAGCGGTCCAAGTCAAGGGATTAATAAATATAGACAACTCACGAAGTTAACGATTTGTTTCTGAATCAGTTACCAGTGTTTGATATTAGAAAGCAGAGTTCTCCAGCATATTGCCTGTGCCTTAATGTACTGTCCCAATGAAATTCAACTTAGAATCGGGGTAGTTTGTTCAAAACAGTCAACACGATGGAACTTGGAATAGAATCAGGAACATGGCATCTGCTGAAAACAATGAACATAAACTAAATATTCCATACGGCAAGACAATTTTGCAGTATCATAATATCACAACTCTCTATATTTCAAATCAATCAGCACGATATAGATAAATCAAACAAAATTTAACATTATATATATACCCAATGTTTCGACTTTCCAAGTAACACAATCAAATGAAATATGCTCTAAACTAAAGTGACTAAAATCCAAGTTTTATGACTAAAATATTAAAGCAGTAGTTATTGTGCTAATTTGACAGTAATACTGCCACAAATTATATTTGTATTACACTTGAGAACCTCAATTCTTATTGTTATTTCCAACAGATACATAACGAGTACTACCAACAATACAGAACCTGTAAACACTGGTTCACACCGAATACTGAGCTAGACTGAGACAAGACATCCAACTATTGCGCTTCCAATTTACTAATTATCCTAATTAATCTAATCATACCATTGTGTAGTGCGTCAGACGCGCCTTTGCAGTTTACGTAAAAACGTCAATATTTACCCTGGCCAACATTGGGATGGAACAGTAACAACCTATGATGATTTAAGAATGCATGTTAGTAGAGATTTCAGGATAGAGGTTACATGAATATGATTAAGTACTGCTTGTACCGAGCTTTATAGGGTAGATCAGGGTGGTCCGAACCGCGGCCCTAGCACACATTCCTTGCGCCCGTAGAACAATTTTAGCGTGTACTAAACTAAACCATTGGTAGATAAGTGTATTTATTGGCAGAGTTATTTCTAAACTATTCCAACTGTGATTGGCCTTTTTCCTAATCCCGATGTCGGGATTGATATTTGATAAAATCACGGAATTTCAATGTTGTATCTATAAACGTCAAGACTCAAGACCAGGATGGAAATGACTTCCCGTGGTCGGTACGAGGAGAATAAATTGTCTTGTGCAGACATGACCAAGCTGATGAGATGAATCGCGCTTCCATCCAAACTTCGTACATGAAGCTCGCCTTGAGTAACTTCTCAATTTTAGAGACGTGACCATGTGACAGCAATGACGAAACGCAGACCTGACTTAGTCTCATCTTAGACATATATTTTGGTTGTTATTTGACGATACCACTAGACCTGATCACGCTAAAAGTAATGAAATTAGTCAAATTTATGAATTCATCATACAATAAGTGTAGAATAAGTGAACAAGAAATAGGAAACGTATTTACCTTTCCCCAACAACGTTCAATGACGGGGTCTGGTGTGTTTCCAAGTAATTTCTACCACGATAAAATATAAGTTTAGCGGACATTACAAAATCAAACATGAAGAAAAATGCTATAAATATCACCATATTTCTCAAGAAGCAAATGGGTAAACTCCCGATGTTTTATCACTTCTGGGTTTTCTCCTACTGCGGCCCGCGAGACCTCGCCAAAAGTTTTTGCGTCACGCCAACCTTGGACCACCCTAGGGTAGATCTTATATAACGAATTCTGCAATTAGTAGAAACAAAAATGAATGAAGCCTCGATAAAACATGTAGGGAAACCGATTTTCAATACGATTCCAGAAAATCTGTGGATTCCACACATATAAAAATTTAGATTCAAAGCTCGCTCTATCCCAATCGCTAAGACAAGTAGTAATTTCACAACGTATTCATATATCACAGAGTTGGTTTAGGATTAAATGTAATTACTTTAAGCCACATAACATGTATTTGGAAGATTGCCAATCATATCTCCCTGTCCCTTATTTTTCTTTTATAGTGCGAGAAAATTCCATTTGTACAGGCATTCAGTGAACGAGAGTAAACTTTTTTCCTATCCTAGGTAACATTCGGGACACGCGAAAGACCACTCATTTAACCTCATTTCTTGACACGTGTGGATACCAAGAGATAACCACAAAAGACTTCTAAGAGAATGATAACAGCAACAAAATATGTGGATAATAAAATATGTAAATTTAGCGTTCTTTGACTTGTCAAATAATGGCACTATGATCTTCAAACCTCCCTTTCACACTAAAATCATAAAATCAAACATTTCGTACAGTACATACCGGCCCCGGTAATTTTATGAACTGTTTTTTGGATAACATAGGGAAATGATTTTCAAAAAAAAAAGAAATGTTTGCTCAACTTCCAAAAACAATTGATGAAATAAATACAGTAACAAAACCAATGAAGATAAGCAAATTGCCAATGCAAGAAATTCAAAAAAGGATAGAACCAAAAACTAGCCCCCACTCAAATATAATTCGAATTATACACCTAATATTCCCATAGTGAGAATGTATGTGTGACTGTGTATGTGTAGTGTGGATGCTATTTATGTAGTGTGTATTTTGTGCGTAAATGTACTCAAAAAGCGTAGACAGAGCTTCATTATGTCGCGCATATAAGTAGAATTGGATATGCACACTTTCACTTTTCACTCCTTGATCATCAGGGTGACAAGATCTCCAACTTCAAAGTTGCGTTGAATCTTGAGTCGGCACTGTAATTGGGGAAGATACTCGTTTGTCAAGCGATGACAAAATAAATCATGTAATCACTGAACATGTCTGTATTCCTCTTCAGTATTCATGTTCTCGAAGAACAAATCAGGTGGCAAAGACGGTCCTAATCTATTTATCAAAATTGAGTTTGCAGAAAAGGGCATTCAAGTCTTTCGGATCGTCGCACGGTGGTGTGAGTGGACTTTATTTTTTGACGCGTGTGGATTCCAAGAAATTCCTTCAACGAGAATGATAATAGCAACAAAATGTGGGGATAATAAATAATGTGAGTTCAGCTTTCTGTGACTTCTCAAATACTGGCTATGTGATCTTCAAATCTTCCTTTCGTATTAGCCGATTCTTCAGGACTCTAGCAAATGCAATATTTGTGCATACTCTACATCTTTCTATCTGCTTGTACCTAGTTACTTCTCAGTGGTGTCGATTTGAAACCGGAAAAGTCACAACCGTTGGTTACAGGGAAATTAATGAGTAAACCAGCGTTATGTTGCTTTAGTCAAATGTAAGTTGTATGTTCTTGAAGTTGTGGGCAAAAGTTATAAATATACCACTACCGAGTTTACAGCTATCATCAGTTTTGTGCGAATCGGTTCTATTACAATATTTCCAGGATGTAAATTATTTATTTCTGCATGTTGCAATTTCAAGATTGGGAAAAGTGACAATAGCACAGCAACTAAACGCCAGTTCTTTTTTAATGAGCAATTCGAGAGTCCTTCTGCACGCTTACACAAATGTATTTCTGTAACCTTTTGTCTGACCAAAGTCAGACAAGCAGTTTACAACAATCAACTTTTTTATTATTCAGGGCTAGGCTTTTATTAGTTTTAAAATGCATCCTCATTCTATTTTATGACGTCATAATGGATGTTACAAAGCATTTAAATTTTGTTCTTTTAATTCAGATAAAAAGCGATACAGGCAACGTCCGCACATTTACCCACATTACTTGAAAATTATGGAGGATAAAAATCAACTCAAATATCTTCAGAGAAGAGGAGATTGGCAGAAATCAAAGGGTTAACAGATGATGTAAGTTTAGCTTTCTGCTTAGATTGTTTTGTAAATTTTGTAACAGTATTTCATTTCATTTAGAATAACTGAATATTTGAACACATGCTCAAAACATCTGTTCGTGGAACAGCTATTGCTGTGCTTGGTTGATTCTATGCTATATTGCTTCCACGACTACCTTGCCTGATGCGAGTAGCTCAGATTATCTATTAACCATTCTCAGTTTTTTAGCAGTGTTTCTTAACATGGGTTCGATCGAACCTCATGGGTTCTGTAGGGCTGTTTAATTGGGTCGACGAAGGTGCTGGTTTGAAACATTTGTATTTCATGGACTTCTTTCTATTCTACCTATATCAAAGTTAGACCTTTATCTCAGGTATCGCTGCTCGATAACCAGCATTGTTTTTTTCGCGTCACCCTCCACCATGAAATTCCTTTTTTGTGTTTTTTTCCCAGTTTTGTTTGCATTAATTATATGTTCATTTTGGTGAAAAATGAACTTCTGACTGGTTGACTGATGAAGTATTTGTGTTACAATGTTTTGTAAACATACCTACAGTTTTCTGCAGATATTGCAACTTATAAAATAGCTTAACTATTTGCTGTTATTCAACAGTAATGCAACGACGTCATACTGTATCAATTGAAGACTTTTGCATCCTTTCGAGCTTTCTACAAAATTAACTTTAACCGTTCAATCCAAGAAGCAGTTGACGCGTGGATTGTTCACCTGGAACCAAACTAGTCTGGTAAATTTGCTTATTTTTTGATAATGTACACAGTTGTCTTGACGACGACGGTTCACATATGCTTCGGCTATTCGCGTCCTTGACGGGGTAGCAAACGACATGTCGACGGCCTAGGTACGATGGTAAGTAGTTATGTAGTTGCAATGAGTAAATGTGGCAAAGATTCAGGAATTCAGTAGCCGCAAAATATCCGATTTTAAGTCATACTTTCAAGCATCCACAAAAACGTAGTTGCTTCTGCAATTGTTTACATTCTTTAAATGTACATGTCCAATGACGTAAAAAGGAGATTTTCACTAGAATTAAGTTTATGTTTCAATTGTCTCGAACTTGGACAGTTTGCCTTTTGGTGTAAATTTTATAACATGTGTCGCGCTTGTTCGGGTAAGCATTATTCAGTGATCCATGGCCTGAGGATCTTTACAAGAAGATCAAATGCTAACAACCATCGCAATGTCTCTACTCGTAAAACAGCGTTGTCAATGCAAATGTTTCAGACGTGGTGTCCAATTTCAGCCTTTGCCAGTTGTAGTAAAAGGTCTGTAGGCTTTTCTGAATACTTTATCGCTGTGCTAGACTTTGCTATTCAAATCTCAATTATATATACATCATCAATCGAAACGAAGACTTGGTCTAATAAAAATAAATCGTACCTGTGTTACCATTGACACTTTATGTAACAAAGGCGTTTCACAAATAGCAGAGTTAGTAAAATTGTAGGTGGAATCTGGTTATGAAGAATATTGGCATTAAACAACGTGTTTGCGATGGAGTCACGCATACAACATTCAGCTAGAATGTTTAAAAGAGATCAATATATGCCTCGCCTCACTTGCAGGATATTCCGTTGGCCGATATTGAAGCGAATCAAGCTATGATTTTAATCGCGGCATAAAATCCCATAGCGCACCCATCGCAACATGAACCAATACGAATTGAAATTCCTCATGGTTGGACTTGATCGGAAATTTGCGTACAAGTATTGACAATAAGACAATTTCAAATTTCATGCATTGTGGTTTATGTGACCATTATAGTCACGTCGTTCAATTTACCGTGTAGCGAGTCGTTTAATAATAGACGAGAATATTTTCCACGAACAGTAAAATTAAATTATTTTACCGTCCTGATGAAGTTGGTTTTATGGAGATGAATGGAAATTGCGAAAAGTCACTAAACGAACACGCAGCTCGAATAAGATTCCAAAGTCTTACAAAACAACTTAAAACAAACAACGATTTAATAAATAATCGCGTCAAGGTGCTTTTTCAATTGCAGAAAAGACCGACAGCTATAAACGTCAATATAAAAGCCATGCTTCATATATTCGATTTTTGGAAGATTATATTAATTCTGCAATTTTTAACTGTTCAAATAATGATTCTTCTTGGAAACAGCCATTTGCGTATAAATCACTGCTCCGTTCTTTCATCGCACAGTAGTTTTCGAATTTGTCAAACAGAATGTGCAGTTCTGCAATAAATTGAAAAAAAAAAACTGACATCGATATTCAACAGAGCGCAAGACTTACTAACGCGTGATTGAAAGAAACGACATTTGGATGTCACGCCATAATACGAAACATAGTTTAGCCATATATAAAATACGGTACTAAAATTTAAACCTTAAAAAATGTTTGCTCATGGACCAGTATGTTCCCCAGCTTTTCTTTTTAGGGGGAGTGTTTCAAAATTTAGGGGGTGGTAAATAATTTGCTGTTAGAGATAAAACTAGGCTGTTTGTATTCTTAAAAAAATGGTAAGTATTTAAGAAACGATGTAGGCTACATGGGGGCCCCCCAAGTTGATTGACGCGAGCCAAAATCCACAGCAGAATGTAATTGTAGGGCCAAAAAAGGGGAGCGAGAAAAAGTGCGGGACGACACGACTGGGGTTCAGGGCGCGCTCAAGCGTCCTGAGAAAATTTTGAGAAATAGGCACCAAAATAGGCTATAAGCTTGATTTTAGATACACTTAGCATCGCAGTTTGTTATGTGATGAAATCAATAATTATAATATTTAGCTGATAGAATTCCCGGGGAATAGATAACAAGCACGGCTTTCAACCGTAAATATATACTAGGGCCCTACTACGTTTCAACAAGTAATTTGCAACTGATAGTGACTAATGAAGTTACTTGCTCATCTGGCATTGTATGAATGGCTACTTATGGCTTGTTTTGTTACACATTTCTATTTTTTTTGAACATGTTTGTTTGACTTTTGTATGAATTAAATTTTGGAATAAGCTCTTCAACTGATCATAATGTCGCATAATGTTGTATTCCTTCAGAACTGAAATATTTTGTTGGTTAGAAGACAAATCGCTGAAGTTTGATTCTTTTCAATAAAGAAATAAAAACGCTGTCATTCATCTAAAAAACGTCTGTTTTCAGTGCCTAGTTTTCGTTTTGTGACATCTTTAAGCTTTTTTTAATATACGGCTGATATCTAAAATACTGCAGTGTGTAATCCTAATACCCATACGTATACATAAGATACCGAAATATTTCAATTGTTACGAAATAAACGTGCTTAAACTGTGATAATGATGTAACAATAGACGGTATCTAAAACTCAAAAGGTACCACATGAAGGGTAAACTATTTCACTCAAGTTCGGCGGGCCATTTTAAATCGTCACGCGGGCCGTAATTGGCCCGCAGACTGCGGTTTAGAACCCCTCAGTGTGGAATCGCATCTCAAAATTAGGGGGGGGGGGGGTTGAAAATTTTGGGGGGGTGTTCACCCCCTATAGGGGGGGGGGGGTGTAGGGAAATCACTGTCATGGACTCATTGCTTATGAACGCGGCCCGCGGGTTGGGCAGCCATAAACTTATCTGTTTTTTATTCAACTTCGTTTTCTTTTAGACATATATTCTTTATGCGGTCATAATTTTGCCATTTTTAGCGTCTTTAACCACCTTCAACTGCTAAGATATAAATTTTGCATGATGATTACAACAAAACCTATGAATTGTGTTCTTTTATTCAGATAACAAGCGATTCAGGCCAAGAATGCTCATTTGGAAATATTTCTTAAATATGTGGAGCGTGAAAAATCGACTCAAAACTAAAATACCTTTAGCGAGAAGAAAACAAGAAATCAAAAGTTTAATGAAAGATGTGAGTTTAGCTTTCAGTGTATATGATTTTGTAACTTTCGGAAGGATGATGAAGGAAGCTTTTGATCTTTCTCTAGAAACATTAGTAATGTTTCATTTAATTTTGAATACTTGAACACATGCTCATTCTTCTGGTTTTCACGTTAGGATATTCTTCAAATGCAATATTTTAAAAATGTTTCCGAGAAGAAGAAAAATTTACATTCGTAGCTAATTATTAGTGGATAGAGATCTTCGACAACGCGCCCCCAATAAACAAGTCCTGTCACGAACTAAACGATTTGTTTCTGAACCAGTTACTAGTGTTTGATATTAGAGAGCAATGGGTTCCAGCATATTATCTGTGCCCTAAAGTGTCCCAATGAAATTCAACTAAGAATCTGTGTAGTTTGTTCAAAACAAAAACAGTCAACACGGTGGAACTTGGAATAGAATCAGGAACATGGCATCGGCTGAAAACAATAAACGAAAACTCAATATTTCATACGGATAGACAACTCAATATATTCTCTATATACACAACTCTCTATATTTCAAATCCATCAGCACGATAAAGATTAAACACATACAAAACCTAATTTAGTATATACATACGTTATGTCCTGGCTCTACAAGTAACACAACCAAACGAAATATGCTCTGATGTAAATATATAAATCAAGTTTTATGACAAAAATATTAAAGCAGTAGTTACTATGTTAGTTTAACTGCAATACTGCCCTGAATTATATTTGTCTTACACTTGAAAACCTCAGTTCTTACAAGAATTTGTAAATTTACAAATTGGTATTTCCAACAGATACATAACGAGTACTACCAACAATACAGAACCTGTAAACACTGATTCATACCGAATACTGAGATAGACTGAGACAAGATATTCAACTATTGCGCTTCCAATTTACCAATTATCCTAATTAATCAACAAACTCAAACCATACCATTGTGTAGTGCGTCAGACGCGCCTTCGCAGTTTACGTAAAAATATCAATATTTACCCTGGCCAACATTCGGATGGAACAGTAACAACCTATGATGATTTAAGAATGCATGTTAGTAGGGATTTCAGGATAGAGGTTACATGAATATGATTAAGTACTGCTTGTACCGAGCTTTATAGGGTAGATCAGGGTGGTCCGAACCGCGGCCCTAGCACACATTCCTTGCGCCCGTAGAACAATTTTAGCATGTACTAAACCATTGTTAGATAAGTGTATTTATTGGCAGAATATTTCTGAACTATTCCAACTGTGATTGGCTTTTTTCCTAATCCCGATGTCGGGATTGATATTTGATAAAATCACGGAATTTCAATGTTGTATCTATAAACGTCAAGACTCTACCAGGATGGAAATGACTTCCCGTGGTCGGTACGAGGAGAATAAATTGTCTTGTGCAGACATGACCAAGCTGATGAGATGAATCGCGCTTCCATCCAAACTTCGTACATGAAGCTCGCCTTAAGTAACTTCTCAATTTTAGAGACGTGACCATGTTACAGCAATGACGAAACGCAGACCTGACTTGGCGCCGCGCAATCCAGTTTTTTTTAGCTGGGTCCGGAGTCTCATCTTAGACAGATATTTTGGTTGTTATTTGACGATACCACTAAACCTAATCATGCTAAAAGTAATGAAATTAGTCAAATATATGAATTCATCATACAATAAGTGTAGAATAAATGAACAAGAAATAGGAAACGTATTTACCTTTCTCCAACAACGTTCAATGACGGGGTCTGGTGTGTTTCCAAGTAATTTCTACCACGAAAAAATATAATTTTAGCGGACATTACAAAATCAAACATGAAGAAAAATGCCAAAAATATCACGATATTTCTCAAGAAGCAAATGGGTAAACTCCCGATGTTTTATCACTTTTGGGTTTTCTCCTACTGCGGCCCGCGAGACATCGCCAAAAGTTATTGCGTCACGCCAACCTCGCAACCTTGGACCACCCTACGGTAGATCTTATATAACGGATGCTGCAATTAGTAGAAACATAAATTAATATTGTATCGGTAAAAGATTTAGAGAAATCGATCTTCAATACGATTCCAGAAAATCTATGGACACGCATGTAAATTTAGATTCGAATCTTGCTCCATCCAATTCACTAAGACAAGTAATAATTCCACAACGTCTTCATATATATATATCACAAAGTTTGTTTGAGATTAAATGTAATTACTTTAAGCCACATATCATGTAATTGAAAGATTGTCAATTATATCTACCCGTTCCTTATTTTTTATATTGTGAAAAATTCTAATTTTACGGGCATTCAGCGAATGCGAGTATCGGCTTTTCTAATCTTATTTCTCATCATTCTATTGCTAGGACATCGGTGCTGTATGCGATGCAATCACGAGAAAAAAAAGCGTATACATTGTGTTATTTTTATCTCATATAACATTCGAGACACGCGAAAGACCACTCATTTAACCTTATTTCTTGACACGTGTGGATACCAAGAGATACAAAATATGTGGATAACAAAATATGTGAGTTTAACTGTCTTTGACTTGTCAAATACTGGCACTATGATCTTCAAACCTCCTTTTCATACTAGCCCATTCATCAGAAATTGAGCAATTGTAAAGGTTGTGCATGTGGGATAAGTAGTTTGAAGTAAGGTTTCCCACTACGGTTACGAGTTACGAGCTAACTAAAGTATCCTGTCCTTTGGTATCCAAATTATTGTCTTCAATTTATGCACCAACAAGAAACTTTGAAAGAAACTTTGTTATCAGCCTGAAACACATCTGATGTTGACATCAGTGTTAACAGTCTTAGTACTTCAGTATTGGTGTTAATAATAAATTGACTATTTTCGACAAGGTCTCAAAGAACAGCCGCGAGTATGCTAGGATACAAAATAAGACAATGATAAATATAACATTGCATATATTAGAGCAATCCTCAAAACCTATTCGGGTAATATATGAATAAACCTAACAATATTCGAAGTATCAAATTCCCACCTGATAATCATTTTGCAACGTATGGCATGAGTCAAACGCGAATTAGGAAATCCCATCATTAATAAAATATACAATTGCACAGCAGACTCCCTGATCCGCATTGTGCGACGTGCATTTACCTCGTGGCAACAAAATTTCGAATTTTCTAGCGAGGGGGGGGGGGGGGGTGAGTCATTTATTCGCCCCAGTAAAAGGAGGGACGTTGACTAACTTTACAGTGCTTAAATTAAAGGGCTTGAGATTCCATAAAATGGGCAAAATAACATTTCGTACATACCGGCCCCGGAAATTATATGAAATGTTTTGATGAAATGGATAACGGAGGGAAATATTAAAAAAAAAAAAAGGTTTGCTCAACTTCCAAAAACAATTGGAGTTAAAAATACGGAAACAAAACCTATGAAGATAACGAAATTGTCAATTTGTATGTGTGGTGTGGATGCTATATATGCAGTGTGTATTTTGTACGTGAATGTACTCAACAAGGTTCAAGTAGGCCAGGGGTGGGCAACCTTTTTCGGCTCGCGTGCCAAAATCGGCTAAATTTAACAACGAAATTCTTCTGCGTGCCGACCAAAATTAAAATCAATGCTTTGCTACTTCCAAAGCAAAAATACATAATAATAAACCTTTCAAACATGTAGGCCTACAGACGGATTCACTATTCGGATATATTATCAGTCCTACAAATAGATTTGATTACTTTTCTTATTCTATCTCAGTGAGACTTCTGCTGCTGCATTACCGCTGATAGAGATTTTACATTGGGTTTATATTTTGTAACTTTCAAAGAAATATACGAACTACTGGTTTCAACGTCCAGGCTACTCCTGTTACGAGACGACTTATTAAAATTCCAATCATAACTGAGAACAAAGATTCACAAGCATATGCAGATGATGTAGAGCAGTGGTCGGAAAACTTTATGTACTTGCGGGCCAAATATACACATTCCCTGTAGCGCGCAGGCCGCAATTTTTCCGCCTTCGAACAAGCGCTAGATTGAATTTCAAATTGTGGCGCATTCACACCTTCTATTATTGCGTTAAAAGCCTGCTACTATGAGATGTGTATGTGCCGTTTCTTAATATATATCTATTATTCAACAACATATCGTTTTTATTTACTTGTTATTAATGTGAAGGATGATGTTTTTTTGCCACTTGCCCCCACGGTACGTCTTCCAAAGAAGACCTGACAAGCGAGTACGAAGTTTATTCCAAGTGTAATGCATTTTAGATGAAGCTGTTCGCAGCAATATGTGCTTCCGAACGTGCCCATTACTTGTTTTGCACTGTCGCATAGATCAACTGTGGCGCAGTCCTGGGTCTCGGCTCGAATTTTTCGTCGAAGCACATTGGAATGTTCAGTCCTCGTCGCGAGCTATCCTGCGTTTTCCAAACATTTTTGAATTTTAAAGATCACAATTAACTCGAACGACATGCAACTGACGCTACATATTTCAAAACAAGCGTCATACAGCAGAACTTGTTACCACATAAATCCGCGTACATACAATAATAAATTTGGGATCAATTTTTGTTTCATTTAATAAATGTCGGGTTGTTCGAGGGCCGCAACAAATTAGCTCGCGGGCCGCATTTGGCCCTCAGTTTACCGACCCCTGTTGTAGAATAGTGCATTGCAAAGTTTTCAAGTTTTAAAAAAATTCTCGGGAATGGCATCCCAATCATGTAATAGTTCGTTTTCTGCACTTCTTTCTTGTATTCCCTTTCCTAATAGCTTATATTTCTTTCGAAATCAAGTTATAACAGTAAGTTAGCAAGTAACTCTAACCAACATGAGTTGCACCACTTCATAAATCAATCAGAAATATATATTACGTAACAATGTAGCAAAACGTTGTGTTAATTCCAACAAAATTCGTCGAGAGCTCAGTTGCTACGCCATGATATATATATTTCTTTGAAGCCATGAAAAGACAAAAAGAACTTAAATAAATAACAGATTGTTAACAAACGATAATGAATAAACGAACACCGAGTTTTATCAAATAATTCAGTCTCGAAACTTTTTATCTGAAATAAGACGATCTCGTTTCTGAGGCCTCGCTCGCATGCCGAATAAATGGGCTCGCGTGCCAAAGGTTGCCCACCCCTAAAGTAGGCAGAACTCCAATCTCCAATTTAAGTCAAACGTTCAAGCTTCCACAAAAACGTAGTTGCTTCTGCAATGGTTTACATTTTTCAAGTTTTTTTGTTCAATGACGTAAAAAAAGAAGATTTTCACTAGAATCAAGTTTATGTTTCAATTGTTTCGAACTTGGTCAGTTTGCTTTTTGGTGTAGATTTCCTAACATGTGTCGCGCTTGTTCGGGTAAGCAGCATTCAGTGATCCATGGCCTGAGGATCTTTACAAGAAGATCAAATGCTAACAATCATCGCAATGCCTCTACTCGTACAAACAGCGTTGCCAATGCAAATGTTTCAGACGTGGTGTCCAGTTTCAGCTTTTGCCAGTTGTAGTGAAGGATCCATTGGGCTTTTCTGAATAAGTTATCGCTGTGGTAGACTCTGCTAGTCAAATTTCAATTATATATACATCATGAATCGAAACGAAAACTTGGTCTAGTAAATATAAACCATACCCGTGTTAGCACTGACACTTTATGTAACAAAGGCGTTTCACAAGATACAGAAGTAGTAAAATTGTCGGTGAAATCTGGTTACGACGAATATTGGAATTAAACAACGTGTTTGTAATCAAGTCACGAAGACCACATTCAGATAGAATGCTTATAAAAGTTCAATATATGCCTCACTTGCAGGATATTCCGTTGGCCGATATTGAAGCGAATCAAGCTATGATTTTAATCGCGGCAGATAATCTCATAGCGTTCTTCCAGCTTTTGCATGGAGTGGGTCGACAACGTGAACCAATAGGAATTGAATCTCCTCTTGGTTGGACTTGATCGGAAATTTGCGTACAAGTATTGACAATAAGACAATTTCAAATTTGATGCATTGCGGAATACGTGACCATTATACCATGCTACAAGAACAAATCGGATAAAATTGGTCCAGCGAATCTGTAGGCACGGCATATAATTTGTCGCATAGGGAGTCCTTCGAAGATAGACGAGAATATATTCTCACGAACAGTAAAATTAAATTATTTGACCGTCCTGATGAATTCGGTTTCTCGGAGTTGAATGGAAATTGCGAAAAGTCACTAAACAAACACGCAGCTCGTATGAGATTCAAAAGTCTTACAAAGAAACAACGATTCAATGAATAATCGCGTCGGGGTGCTTTTTCATTTTCTGGAAAGACCGACAGCTATAAACGTCAATATAAAAGCCATGCTTCATTTATTCTATTTTTGAAAAATGATATTAATTCTGCAATTTTTAACTGTACAAATAACTGTTTTTCTTGGAAACAGCCATGTGCGTATAAATTATTGCCTCGTATTGCTTTCGTAGCTGTTGATTCATCTTATGTGGCGAATTTTTGTTGTTTAACGGGAGATACGTACGATAGCGGACATAAATTTCCTAGTAGCGCATTATCAATTATCGATATACACTTTTACGTTGATTTACTTACTTCGAAATAGAGTTCGATTCATTGGTATCAGCATCTAAGAACGTGATTGAAATGTTACACAATAACGGGTTCAAGACGACAGATTGGGTTTCGAATTCCAAATCAGTTTCACGTGAGATATACATTCATCGTCTCGCCACAAGTATTGATTTAGATATCGAGAGACTTACTCTGAAATGTGCTTGGGGCTGAACTGTGGAAGCGAGAGAGATTGCTTTATACTTGAACACCAGGAGTTCACAGGTTTTGTCACAAATAGAAAAGCCCTTACTGTTGTAAGTTCAATACTTGATGCTTGGGATGAAAAATTCAACAATAAGAGACTGAAGTGTTGGTCAAAGTGGAGTAATTCTATAAGTTTTCAAAATATTTCAATTCCTCGTCAATTCAAAGATGTGGAATGTAAATATTCCCTGTACAAATTTGGCATATTCTGTCATATGATATCGAAGCATCCCAAGAAGAATTGCCAGGGTCGTTCTACTTAACGCTGATTCCGCGCAAACTCCCACAGATTACTGCGATAGAAGGATGAATATTCCTCAGTTTTTAGAGAATTCGGACATTGGACTAGTTTTTGACGCTACTCCCCCCGCATCAGGATTCCGCCTCATTGATGGATGACTTCCTGTGAATAGTCATGAAGGTGCCTTTGTCGGCAGTCCGCGTGGCTATAAATGCTAGTTTAGTTCGGGTTGGGAAAAATATTCGAATATTTGAGTAACAGTTTACTGCTCTAATGGCCGTTCTCACGTGACCTGGACACGGCACGTCACTTGCGCATCGTTGAATCAAACGCTTGGACAGTATAGCGCACGATACACGAGCATCAGCCTACAATCCTGGCTAACGGACAATGGCGTCAAAATTGGCTGTTATATTTGCGTTATAATATTTTTATTTATTTCCAGTGGATATGATATTGTTTCAATTTCTTGATGAGCATAATGTGTCCCAATTTTGCATGATTTTTAACTTTTCAGAAGGCCGTTTTGTAAAATTCGAAACATTGATACAAGTTCATGAAGTAACATTAGGTCAATAATATTAGAAATGTTTACCGATCCGCAGTGACGACATTTCATAAGTTTTATTTAATGCAAAAACATAGACACGACAGAAAAATACAACGAATCCAGGGGCCAGTAGCAAAGATATTGGTAACTTTTCAATTTTACAGTGGCGATAAGGAAGATCAAATCCAGAACGAAAGAAAAAATTTAAAATAAAGTTGATTTGGAGATGGAAATTGCAATTGGCCAGGGTAAATATTGACGTTTTTACGTAAACAGCGAAGGCGCGTCTGACGCACTACACAATGGTATGATGTGAGTTTGTTGATTAATTAGGATAATTGGTAAATTGGAAGCGCATTAGTTTAATATCTTGTCTCAGTCTATCTCAGTATTCGGTGTGAATCAGTGTTTACAGGTTCTGTACTGTTGGTAGTACTCGTTATGTATCTGTTGGAAATACATTTAATGCAAAAACATAGACACGACAGAAAAATACAACGAATCCAGGGGCCAGTAGCAAAGATATTGGTAACTTTTCAATTTTACAGTGGCGATAAGGAAGATCAAATCCAGATCGAAAGAAAAAATTTAAAATAAAGTTGATTTGGAGATGGAAATTGCAAAATCATTTCTATAATTTTTCGCAGCGCCTCGTCGCCAATGATCGCACAGTAGTTTTCAAATTTGTCAAACAGAACGCGCAGTTCTGCAATAAATTTTAAAAAATTAAACATCGATATCCACCAGAGCGCAAGACTTGATACACGCGTGATTAAAAGAACCCACATTTGTATGTGGAATGCCGAAATAATCACGCCATAATCGTGAAACATACTTTAGCGGCAGTGGTTCCCAAACTTTTTAGAGTTGGGACCCACTATTTTTAACCAAAGCTTATGGCGACCCACTTAACTTTAATTTCATTTTGTTTTTTTAGGACATTATACAGAACACAGCAATGGCTAACCATCGCAAAACTACCGTGTTTCCTCGAAATGAAGACCTGGCCTGAAAATAAGATAATAATTTGAATTTTTAAAATTATTTTAAAATGACCCTACCCTTAAAATAAATTTAAAATGTGTGGGAGAAGAAAGGTTCATTAACCTGAAGTAAGGTGAAGATCACACCACTATTAAAGATTGTGTGATATCACAATTATGATATTTGTCACTTGATTTTTGTATAGAAAATACAAATAAAAACTATGGATGTCGGTTTTTATATAATATTTAGTAAAAAAATCTTGTGATTTTCTACAATGTAATTTTATTTTTGATAAATGAACACAAAAGACCTCTTCCAAAAAAAACCATAGTGTTATTCTTCAAAATAAATAAATCTAAATCCTGTCTAAATTTCGGGAAAAAAAACGATAAGAAGTGCTGTACAGTGTACAAAACTGCTATGCGTAAAAAAGCCACGTGGTCATTCTTTGTGTAGAAAATATTTGTTCCTTTGAGAAGATCGTAAAAAGGAACCAATCACAGATTCGAATTTAAATTCAATTTAATTTATTTTGTTTTTTTGAAGATTTACGTATTCGAGTCGCCACCGATCCTAATTACCAGTATGATTAACCAAAGCTCTCTACATCTTTTCACGACCAACTAAGATTCCTTTTGCGACCCACCAGTGGTTCGCGACCCATAGTTTGGGAACCGCTAAAGTTTAGCCTATATAAAATACGGTACTAAAATTTAAACATTTAAAAGTGTTTGCTTATGAACTCATTTAAGTGCGGGCTGAACGCGGCCCGTGCATGGGGCGTTGGTTGGACAGCCTAAACTATGTTTTTTTTATATGCGGTTATAATTTTGCAATTTTTAGCGTTTGCTAAGACATAGGACATCTCTAGAAACATTAGTAATGTTTCATTTCATTTGGAATACTTGAACACTTGTTCATTCTTCTGTTTGCACGTTAGTATATTCTTCAGATTCAATATTCTAGAAATGTTTCCGACTATTCGAAAGAAAAAGGAAAATTTACATTCGTAGCTAATTATTATTAGTTGGAGATCGTTGACAACGCGCCCCAATAAATAAACAAGTCCTGTCACGAAGTTAACGATTTGTTTCTGAATCAGTTACCATCAGTGTCTGATATTAGAAAGCAAAGTTCTTTAGCATATTGCCTGTGCCTTAATGTACTGTCCCAATGAAATTCAACTTAGAATCGGTGTAGTTTGTTCAAAACAGTCAACACGATGGAACTTGGAATAGAATCAGGAACATGGCATCTGCTGAAAACAATGAACATAAGCTAAATATTCCATACGGCAAGACAATTTTGCAGTATCATAATATCACAACTCTCTATATTTCAAATCAATCAGCACGATATAGATTAAAATCAAACAAAATTTAACATTATATATATACCCAATGTTTCGACTTTCCAAGTAACACAATCAAATGAAATATGCTCTAAACTAAAGTAACTAAAATCCAAGTTTTATGACTAAAATATTAAAGCAGTAGTTATTGTGCTAATTTGACAGTAATACTGCCACAAATTATATTTGTATTACACTTGAGAACCTCAATTCTTATTGTTATTTCCAACAGATACATAACGAGTACTACCAACAATACAGAACCTGTAAACACTGGTTCACACCGAATACTGAGCTAGACTGAGACAAGACATCCAACTATTGCGCTTCCAATTTACTAATTATCGTAATTAACAAACTCACATCATACCATTGTGTAGTGCGTCAGACGCGCCTTTGCAGTTTACGTAAACACGTCAATATTTACCCTGGCCAACATTCGGATGGAACAGTAACAACCTATGATGTTTTAAGAATGCATGTTAGTAGGGATTTCAGGATAGAGGTTACATGAATATGATTAAGTACTGCTTGTACCGAGCTTTATAGGGTAGATCAGGGCGGTCCGAACCGCGGCCCTAGCACACATTCCTTGCGCCCGTAGAACAATTTTAGCGTGTACTAAACTAAACCATTGGTAGATAAGTGTATTTATTGGCAGAGTTATTTCTAAACTATTCCAACTGTGATTGGCCTTTTTCCTAATCCCGATGTCGGGATTGATATTTGATAAAATCACGGAATTTCAATGTTGTATCTATAAACGTCAAGACTCAAGACCAGGATGGAAATGACTTCCCGTGTTCGGTACGAGGAGAATAAATTGTCTTGTGCAGACATGACCAAGCTGATGAGATGAATCGCGCTTCCATCCAAACTTCGTACATGAAGCTCGCCTTGAGTAACTTCTCAATTTTAGAGACGTGACCATGTGACAGCAATGACGAAACGCAGACCTGACTTAGTCTCATCTTATACATATATTTTGGTTGTTATTTGACGATACCACTAGACCTGATAACGCTAAAAGTAATGAAATTAGTCAAATTTATGAATTCATCATACAATAAGTGTAGAATAAGTGAACAAGAAATAGGAAACGTATTTACTTTTCCCCAACAACGTTCAATGACGGGGTCTGGTGTGTTTCCAAGTAATTTCTACCACGAAAAAATATAAGTTTAGCGGACATTACAAAATCAAACATGAAGAAAAATGCTATAAATATCACGATATTTCTCAAGAAGCAAATGGGTAAACTCCCGATGTTTTATCACTTTTGGGTTTTTTCCTACTGCGGCCCGCGAGACCTCGCCAAAAGTTTTTGCGTCACGCCAACCTTGGACCACCCTAGGGTAGATCTTATATAACGAATTCTGCAATTAGTAGAAACAAAAATGAATGAAGCCTCGATAAAACATGTAGGGAAATCGATTTTCAATACGATTCCAGAAAATCTGTGGATTCCACACATATAAAAATTTAGATTCAAAGCTCGCTCTATCCCAATCGCTAAGACAAGTAGTAATTTCACAACGTATTCATATATCACAGAGTTGGTTTAGGATTAAATGTAATTACTTTAAGCCACATAACATGTATTTGGAAGATTGCCAATCATATCTCCCTGTCCCTTATTTTTCTTTTATAGTGCGAGAAAATTCCATTTGTACAGGCATTCAGTGAACGAGAGTAAACTTTTCTCCTATCCTAGGTAACATTTGGGACACGCGAAAGACCACTCATTTAACCTTATTTCTTGACACGTGTGGATACCAAGAGATAACCACAAAAGACTTCTAAGAGAATGATAACAGCAACAAAATATGTGGATAATAAAATATGTAAATTTAGCGTTCTTTGACTTGTCAAATAATGGCACTATGATCTTCAAACCTCCCTTTCACACTAAAATCATAAAATCAAACATTTCGTACAGTACATATCGGCTCCGGTAATTTTATGAACTGTTTTTTGGATAACATAGGGAAATGATTTTCAAAAAAAAAAGAAATGTTCGCTCAACTTCCAAAAACAATTGATGAAATAAATACAGTAACAAAACCAATGAAGATAAGCAAATTGCCAATGCAAGAAATTCAAAAAAGGATAGAACCAAAAACTAGCCCCTACTCAAATATAATTCGAATTATACACCTAATATTCCCATAGTGAGAATGTATGTGTGACTGTGTATGTGTAGTGTGGATGCTATTTATGTAGTGTGTATTTTGTGCGTAAATGTACTCAAAAAGCGTAGACAGAGCTTCATTATGTCGCGCATATAAGTAGAATTGGATAGGCACACTTTCACTTTTCACTCCTTGATCATCAGGGTGACAAGATCTCCAACTTCAAAGTTGCGTTGAATCTTGAGTCGGCACTGTAATTGGGGAAGATATTCGTTTGTCAAGCGATGACAAAATAAATCATGTAATCACTGAACATGTCTGTATTCCTCTTCAGTATTCATGTGCTCGAAGAACAAATCAGGTGGCAAAGACGGTTCTAATCTATTTATCAAAATTGAGTTTGCAGAAAAGGGCATTCAAGTCTTTCGGATCGTCGCACGGTGGTGTGAGTGGACTTTATTTTTTGACGCGTGTGGATTCCAAGAAATTCCTTCAACGAGAATGATAATAGCAACAAAATGTGGGGATAATAAATAATGTGAGTTCAGCTTTCTGTGACTTCTCAAATACTGGCTATGTGATCTTCAAATGCAATATTTGTGCATACTCTACATCTTTCTATCTGCTTGTACCTAGTTACTTCTCAGTGGTGTCGATTTGAAACCGGAAAAGTCACAACCGTTGGTTACAGGGAAATTAATGAGTAAACCAGCGTTATGTTGCTTTAGTCAAATGTAAGTTGTAAGTTCTTGAAGTTGTGGGCAACAGTTATAAATATACCACTGCCTATTTCGAGTTTACAGCTATCATCAGTTTTGTGCGAATCGGTTCTATTACAATATTTCCAGGATTTAAATTGTTTATTTCTGCATGTTGCAATTTCAAGATTGGGAAAAGTGACAATAGCACAGCAACTAAACGCCAGTTCTTTTTTAATGAGCAATTCGAGAGTCCTGCTGCACGCTTACACAAATGTATTTCTGTAACCTTTTGTCTGACCAAAGTCAGACAAGCAGTTTACAACAATCAACTTTTTTATTATTCAGGGCTAGGCTTTTATTAGTTTTAAAATGGATCCTTATTCTATTTTATGACGTCATAATGGATGTTACAAAGCATTTAAATTTTGTTCTTTTAATTCAGATAAAAAGCGATACAGGCAACGTCCGCACATTTACCCACATTACTTGAAAATTATGGAGGATAAAAATCAACTCAAATATCTTCAGAGAAGAGGAGATTGGCAGAAATCAAAGGGTTAACAGATGATGTAAGTTTAGCTTTCTGCTTAGATTGTTTTGTAAATTTTGTAACAGTATTTCATTTCATTTAGAATAACTGAATATTTGAACACATGCTCAAAACATCTGTTCGTGGAACAGCTATCGCTGTGCTTGGTTGATTCTATGCTATATTGCTTCCACGACTACCTTGCCTGATGCGAGTAGCTCAGATTATCTATTAACCATTCTCAGTTTTTTAGCAGTGTTTCTTAACATGGGTTCGATTGAACCTCATGGGTTCTGTAGGGCTGTTTAATTGGGTCGACGAAGGTGCTGGTTTGAAACATTTGTATTTCATGGACTTCTTTCTATTCTACCTATATCAAAGTTAGACCTTTATCTCAAGTATCGCTGCTCGATAACCAGCATTGTTTTTTTCGCGTCACCCTCCACCATGAAATTCCTTTTTTGTGTTTTTTTCCTAGTTGTGTTTGCATTAATTATATGTTCATTTTGGTGAAAAATGAACTTCTGACTGGCTGACTGATGAAGTATTTGTGTTACAATGTTTTGTAAACATACCTACAGTTTTCTGCAGATATTGCAACTTATAAAATAGCTTAACTATTTGCTGTTATTCAACAGTAATGCAACGACGTCATACTGTATCAATTGAAGACTTTTGCATCCTTTCGAGCTTTCTACAAAATTAACTTTAACCGTTCAATCCAAGAAGCAGTTGACGCGTGGATTGTTCACCTGGAACCAAACTAGTCTGGTAAATTTGCTTATTTTTTGATAATGTACACAGTTGTCTTGACGACGACGGTTCACATATGCTTCGGCTATTCGCGTCCTTGACGGGGTAGCAAACGACATGTCGACGGCCTAGGTACGATGGTAAGTAATTATGTAGTTGCAATGAGTAAATGTGGCAAAGATTCAGGAATTCAGTAGCCGCAAAATATCCGATTTTAAGTCATACTTTCTAGCATCCACAAAAACGTAGTTGCTTCTGCAATTGTTTACATTCTTTAAATGTACATGTCCAATGACGTAAAAAGGAGATTTTCACTAGAATTAAGTTTATGTTTCAATTGTCTCGAACTTGGACAGTTTGCCTTTTGGTGTAAATTTTATAACATGTGTCGCGCTTGTTCGGGTAAGCATTATTCAGTGATCCATGGCCTGAGGATCTTTACAAGAAGATCAAATGCTAACAACCATCGCAATGTCTCTACTCGTAAAACAGCGTTGTCAATGCAAATGTTTCAGACGTGGTGTCCAATTTCAGCCTTTGCCAGTTGTAGTAAAAGGTCTGTAGGCTTTTCTGAATACTTTATCGCTGTGCTAGACTTTGCTATTCAAATCTCAATTATATATACATCATCAATCGAAACGAAGACTTGGTCTAATAAAAATAAATCGTACCTGTGTTACCATTGACACTTTATGTAACAAAGGCGTTTCACAAATAGCAGAGTTAGTAAAATTGTAGGTGGAATCTGGTTATGAAGAATATTGGCATTAAACAACGTGTTTGCGATGGAGTTACGCATACAACATTCAGCTAGAATGTTTAAAAGAGATCAATATATGCCTCGCCTCACTTGCAGGATATTCCGTTGGCCGATATTGAAGCGAATCAAGCTATGATTTTAATCGCGGCATAAAATCCCATAGCGCACCCATCGCAACATGAACCAATACGAATTGAAATTCCTCATGGTTGGACTTGATCGGAAATTTGCGTACAAGTATTGACAATAAGACAATTTCAAATTTCATGCATTGTGGTTTATGTGACCATTATAGTCACGTCGTTCAATTTACCGTGTAGCGAGTCGTTTAATAATAGACGAGAATATTTTCCACGAACAGTAAAATTAAATTATTTTACCGTCCTGATGAAGTTGGTTTTATGGAGATGAATGGAAATTGCGAAAAGTCACTAAACGAACACGCAGCTCGAATAAGATTCCAAAGTCTTACAAAACAACTTAAAACAAACAACGATTTAATAAATAATCGCGTCAAGGTGCTTTTTCAATTGCAGAAAAGACCGACAGCTATAAACGTCAATATAAAAGCCATGCTTCATATATTCGATTTTTGGAAGATTATATTAATTCTGCAATTTTTAACTGTTCAAATAATGATTCTTCTTGGAAACAGCCATGTGCGTATAAATCACTGCTCCGTTCTTTCATCGCACAGTAGTTTTCGAATTTGTCAAACAGAATGTGCAGTTCTGCAATAAATTGAAAAAAAAAAAACTGACATCGATATTCAACAGAGCGCAAGACTTACTATACGCGTGATTGAAAGAAACGACATTTGGATGTCACGCCATAATACGAAACATAGTTTAGCCATATATAAAATACGGTACTAAAATTTAAACCTTAAAAAATGTTTGCTCATGGACCAGTATGTTCCCCAGCTTTTCTTTTTAGGGGGGGTGTTTCAAAATTTAGGGGGTGGTAAATAATTTGCTGTTAGAGATAAAACTAGGCTGTTTGTATTCTTAAAATAATGGTAAATATTTAAGAAACGATGTAGGCTACATGGGGGCCCCCCAAGTTAATTGACGCGAGCCAAAATCCACAGCAGAATGTAATTGTAGGGCCAAAAAAGGGGAGCGAGAAAAAGTGCGGGACGACACGACTGGGGTTCAGGGCGCGCTCAAGCGTCCTGAGAAAATTTTGAGAAATAGGCAACAAAATAGGCTCTAAGCTTGATTTTAGATACACCTAGCATCGCAGTTTGTTATGTGATGAAATCACAGTTATCCCGGGGAATAGATAACAAGCACGGCTTTCAACCGTAAATATATACTAGGGGAAAGTGGAAGGTTGGGACACTTTTTTTCTTTTGCATATTTTGAGCCTTTAATTCTGCATATTCCCTTAAGATGGCGGGACTAATGCATGGTAATGTAAATGTAGTTTACATTCAGCGAATAAGAAATTTTCTTGCGACACACATCTTACTACCAAAATGCTTTGAAAAACGTCTGTCAAGTGTCCCACTGTACCCCACTTGTGGGGCACATTCGGACAGACCCTGGGGCCCCATGGGTCAGTCCGTCAAAATTCAACGAAGTGTGCCCTTAAAAATAAGCAATTAATCAGCATAATCGTCTAAAGAACAGGGAGACTTCAAATTTGAAGCTTTAATATTTTTAAAATCAATGTTCAACTGAAATAGTTCAGATATCAGACAAAAAGTTTCGCAAACAAATTTGATTATTTCTTCCCTCGAATCTAAATCTGGAAATATTATTGATTCTCGAATATATTCCATATTGGGCCATGGGTCAAAAGAAACCATAATATTACACTTAATATACCGCATATCTAGGTCTCTAAGCACTTATTGTATCAAACAATGTCGAATTGTGCACTGTAGGGCAAGTCCCACTGTGCCCCGGTCCATTGTTCCTCATAGGCAACAAATATTTTCAGACTATCCCACAGCGAAATCTGGAAGGCACATCCACTCGCCAACGTTATGAATATTCTACAGTGGACTAAAGCTGAATAATATCAGACGGTGGTTTGTCATGTTGGAAAGTCCAATGTAGAAAAAAGAAAAAACTGGAACGGTGAAATTTTAGTTTCAACCTTCCAAAACCAATTTCACTTCATAGCTTGCGCCGCACTACCCTTCCGTTGTCCGTTCGCGGGGACGTTGTAACTCACCAAAGGGCGGATTGAAACATCGAACCGCGGACAGGATTGCGGATATAGTATCAGTGTGAGAGCTGATTTTCCACTGTGCCCCATGTCCCAACGTGCCCCACTTTCCCCTACTACGTTTCAACAAGTAATTTGCAACTGATAGTGACTAATGAAGTTACTTGCTCATCTGGCATTGTATGAATGGCTACTTATGGCTTGTTTTGTTACACATTTCTAATTTTTTTGAACATGTTTGTTTGACTTTTGTATGAATTAAATTTTGGAATAAGCTCGTCAACTGATCATAATGTCGCATAATGTTGTATTCCTTCAGAACTGAAATATTTTGTTGGTTAGAAGACAAATCGCTGAAGTTTGATTCTTTTCAATAAAGAAATAAAAACGCTGTCATTCATCTAAAAAACGTCTGTTTTCAGTGCCTAGTTTTCGTTTTGTGACATCTTTAAGCTTTCTTAATATAAGGCTGATATCTAAAATACTGCAGTGTGTAATTCTAATACCCATACGTATACATAAGATACCGAACCTATGAACAAAACCTATGAATTGTGTTCTTTTATTCAGATAACAAGCGATTCAGGCCAAGAATGCTCATTTGGAAATATTTCTTAAATATTTGGAGCGTGAAAAATCGACTCAAAACTAAAATACCTTTAGCGAGAAGAAAACCAGAAATCAAAAGTTTAATGAAAGATGTGAGTTTAGCTTTCAGTGTATATAGTTTTGTAACTTTCGGAAGGATGATGAAGGAAGCTTTTGATCTTTCTCTAGAAACATTAGTAATGTTTCATTTAATTTTGAATACTTGAACACATGCTCATTCTTCTGGTTTTCACGTTAGGATATTCTTCAAATGCAATATTTTAAAAATGTTTCCGAGAAGAAGAAAAATTTACATTCGTAGCTAATTATTAGTGGTTAGAATCTTCGACAACGCGCCCCCAATAAACAAGTCCTGTCACGAACTAAACGATTTGTTTCTGAACCAGTTACTAGTGTTTGATATTAGAGAGCAAGGGGTTCCAGCATATTATCTGTGCCCTAAAGTGCTATGTCCCAATGAAATTCAACTAAGAATCTGTGTAGTTTGTTCAAAACAAAAACAGTCAACACGGTGGAACTTGGAATAGAATCAGGAACATGGCATCGGCTGAAAACAATAAACGAAAACTCAATATTTCATACGGATAGACAACTCAATATATTCTCTATATACACAACTCTCTATATTTCAAATCCATCAGCACGATAAAGATTAAACACATACAAAACCTAATTTAGTATTTACATACGTTATGTCCTGGCTCTACAAGTAACACAACCAAACGAAATATGCTCTGATGTAAATATAATTCAAGTTTTATGACAAAAATATTAAAGCAGTAGTTACTATGTTAGTTTAACTGCAATACTGCCCTGAATTATATTTGTCTTACACTTGAAAACCTCAGTTCTTACAAGAATTTGTAAATTTACAAATTGGTATTTCCAACAGATACATAACGAGTACTACCAACAATACAGAACCTGTAAACACTGATTCATACCGAATACTGAGATAGACTGAGACAAGATATTCAACTATTGCGCTTCCAATTTACCAATTATCCTAATTAATCAACAAACTCAAATCATACCATTGTGTAGTGCGTCAGACGCGCCTTCGCAGTTTACGTAAAAATATCAATATTTACCCTGGCCAACATTCGGATGGAACAGTAACAACCTATGATGATTTAAGAATGCATGTTAGTAGGGATTTCAGGATAGAGGTTACATGAATATGATTAAGTACTGCTTGTACCGAGCTTTATAGGGTAGATCAGGGTGGTCCGAACCGCGGCCCTAGCACACATTCCTTGCGCCCGTAGAACAATTTTAGCGTGTACTAAACCATTGTTAGATAAGTGTATTTATTGGCAGAATATTTCTGAACTATTCCAACTGTGATTGGCCTTTTTCCTAATCCCGATGTCGGGATTGATATTTGATAAAATCACGGAATTTCAATGTTGTATCAATGAACGTCAAGACTCTACCAGGATGGAAATGACTTCCCGTGGTCGGTACGAGGAGAATAAATTGTCTTGTGCAGACATGACCAAGCTGATGAGATGAATCGCGCTTCCATCCTAACTTCGTACATGAAGCTCGCCTTAAGTAACTTCTCAATTTTAGAGACGTGACCATGTTACAGCAATGACGAAACGCAGACCTGACTTAGCGCCGCGCAATCAAGTTTTTTTTAGCTGGGTCCGGAGTCTCATCTTAGACAGATATTTTGGTTGTTATTTGACGATACCACTAAACCTAATCACGCTAAAAGTAATGAAATTAGTCAAATATATGAATTCATCATACAATAAGTGTAGAATAAATGAACAAGAAATAGGAAACGTATTTACCTTTCTCCAACAATGTTCAATGACGGGGTCTGGTGTGTTTCCAAGTAATTTCTACCACGAAAAAATATAATTTTAGCGGACATTACAAAATCAAACATGAAGAAAAATGCCAAAAATATCACGATATTTCTCAAGAAGCAAATGGGTAAACTACCGATGTTTTATCACTTTTGGGTTTTCTCCTACTGCGGCCCGCGAGACATCGCCAAAAGTTATTGCGTCACGCCAACCTCGCAACCTTGGACCACCCTACGGTAGATCTTATATAACGGATGCTGCAATTAGTAGAAACATAAATTAATATTGTATCGGTAAAAGATGTAGAGAAATCGATCTTCAATACGATTCCAGAAAATCTATGGACACGCATGTAAATTTAGATTCGAATCTTGCTCCATCCGATTCACTAAGACAAGTAATAATTCCACAACGTCTTCATATATATATATCACAAAGTTTGTTTGAGATTAAATGTAATTACTTTAAGCCACATATCATGTATTTGAAAGATTGTCATTTATATCTACCCGTTCCTTATTTTTTATAATGTGAAAAATTCTAATTTTACGGCCATTCAGCGAATGCGAGTATCGGCTTTTCTAATCTTATTTCTCATCATTCTATTGCTAGGACATCGGTGCTGTATGCGATGCAATCACGAGAAAAAAAAGCGTATACATTGTGTTATTTTTATCTCATATAACATTCGAGACACGCGAAAGACCACTCATTTAACCTTATTTCTTGACACGTGTGGATACCAAGAGATACAAAATATGTGGATAACAAAATATGTGAGTTTACCTGTCTTTGACTTGTCAAATACTGGCACTATGATCTTCAAACCTCCCTTTCATACTAGCCCATTCATCAGAAATTGAGCAATTGTAAAGGTTGTGCATGTGGGATAAGTAGTTTGAAGTAAGGTTTCCCACTACGGTTACGAGTTACGAGCTAACTAAAGTCGTATCCTGTCCTTTGGTATCCAAATTATTTTCTTCAATTTATGCACCAACAAGAAACTTTGAAAGAAACTTTGTTATCAGCCTGAAACACATCTGATGCTGACATCAGTGTTAACAGTCTTAGTACTTCAGTATTGGTGTTAATAATAAATTGACTATTTTTGACAAGGACTCAAAGAACAGCCGCGAGTATGCTAGGATACAAAATAAGACAATGATAAATATAACATTGCATATATTAGAGCAATCCTCAAAACCTATTCGGGTAATATATGAATAAACCTAACAATATTCGAAGTATCAAATTCCCACCTGATAATCATTTTGCAACGTATGGCATGAGTCAAACGCGAATTAGGAAATCCCATCATTAATAAAATATACAATTGCACAGCAGACTCCCTGATCCGCATTGTGCGACGTGCATTTACCTCGTGGCAACAAAATTTCGAATTTTCTAGCGAGGGGGGGGGGGGGGTGAGTCATTTATTCGCCCCAGTAAAAGGAGGGACGTTGACTAACTTTACAGTGCTTAAATTAAAGGGCTTGAGATTCCATAAAATGGGCAAAATAACATTTCGTACATACCGGCCCCGGAAATTATATGAAATGTTTTGATGAAATGGATAACGGAGGGAAATATTAAAAAAAAAAGGTTTGCTCAACTTCCAAAAACAATTGGAGTTAAAAATACGGAAACAAAACCTATGAAGATAACGAAATTGTCAATTTGTATGTGTGGTGTGGATGCTATATATGCAGTGTGTATTTTGTACGTAAATGTACTCAACAAGGTTCAAGTAGGCCAGGGGTGGGCAACCTTTTTCGGCTCGCGTGCCAAAATCGGCTAAATTTAACAACAAAATTCTTCCGCGTGCCGACCAAAATTAAAAACAATGCTTTGCTACTTCCAAAGCAAAAATACATAATGAAAAACCTTTCAAACATGTAGGCCTACAGACGGATTCACTATTCGGATATATTATCAGTCCGACAAATAGATTTGATTACTTTTCTTATTCTATCTCAGTGAGACTTCTGCTGCTGCATTACCGCTGATAGAGATTTTACATTGGGTTTATATTTTGTAACTTTCAAAGAAATATACGAACTACTGGTTTCAACGTCCAGGCTACTCCTGTTACGAGACGACTTATTAAAATTCCAATCATAACTGAGAACAAAGATTCACAAGCATATGCAGATGATGTAGAGCAGTGGTCGGAAAACTTTATGTACTTGCGGGCCAAATATACACATTCCCTGTAGCGCGCAGGCCGCAATTTTTCCGCCTTCGAACAAGCGCTAGATTGAATTTCAAATTGTGGCGCATTCACACCTTCTATTATTGCGTTAAAAGCCTGCTACTATGAGATGTGTATGTGCCGTTTCTTAATATATATATATTATTCAACAACATATCGTTTTTATTTACTTGTTATTAATGTGAAGGATGATGTTTTTTTGCCACTTGCCCCCACGGTACGTCTTCCAAAGAAGACCTGACAAGCGAGTACGAAGTTTATTCCAAGTGTAATGCATTTTGGATAAAGCTGTTCGCAGCAATATGTGCTTCCGAACGTGCCCATTACTTGTTTTGCACTGTCGCATAGATCAACTGTGGCGCAGTCCTGGGTCTCGGCTCGAATTTTTCGTCGAAGCACATTGGAATGTTCAGTCCTTGTCGCGAGCTATCCTGCGTTTTCCAAACATTTTTGAATTTTAAAGATCACAATTAACTCGAACGACATGCAACTGACGCTACATATTTCAAAACAATCGTCATACAGCAGAACTTGTTACCACATAAATCCGCGTACATACAATAATAAATTTGGGATCAATTTTTGTTTCATTTAATAAATGTCGGGTTGTTCGAGGGCCGCAACAAATTAGCTCGCGGGCCGCATTTGGCCCTCAGTTTACCGACCCCTGTTGTAGAATAGTGCATTGCAAAGTTTTCAAGTTTTAAAAAAATTCTCGGGAATGGCATCCCAATCATGTAATAGTTCGTTTTCTGCACTTCTCTCTTGTATTCCCTTTCCTAATAGCTTATATTTCTTTCGAAATCAAGTTATAACAGTAAGTTAGCAAGTAACTCTAACCAACATGAGTTGCACCACTTCATAAATCAATCAGAAATATATATTACGTAACAATGTAGCCAAACGTTGTGTTAATTCCGACAAAATTCGTCGAGAGCTCAGTTGCTGCGCCATGATATATATATTTCTTTGAAGCCATGAGAAGACAAAAAGAACTTAAATAAATAACAGATTGTTAACAAACGATAATGAATAAACGAACTCCGAGTTTTATCAGATAATTCAGTCTCGAAACTTTTTATCTGAAATAAGACGATCTCGTTTCGGAGGCCTCGCTCGCATGCCGAATAAATGGGCTCGCGTGCCAAAGGTTGCCCACCCCTGAAGTAGGCAGAACTCCAATCTCCAATTTAAGTCAAACATTCAAGCTTCCACAAAAACGTAGTTGCTTCTGCAATGGTTTACATTTTTCAAGTTTTTTGTCCAATGACGTAAAAAAAGAAGATTTTCACTAGAATCAAGTTTATGTTTCAATTGTTTCTAACTTGGTCAGTTTGCTTTTTGGTGTAGATTTCCTAACATGTGTCGCGCTTGTTCATGTAAGCAGCATTCAGTGATCCATGGCCTGAGGATCTTTACAAGAAGATCAAATGCTAACAATCATCGCAATGCCTCTACTCGTACAAACAGCGTTGCCAATGCAAATGTTTCAGACGTGGTGTCCAGTTTCAGATTTTGCCAGTTGTAGTGAAGAATCCATTGGGCTTTTCTGAATAAGTTATCGCTGTGGTAGACTCTGCTAGTCAAATTTCAATTATATATACATCATGAATCGAAACGAAAACTTGGTCTAATAAATATAAACCATACCCGTGTTAGCACTGACACTTTATGTAACAAAGGCGTTTCACAAGATACAGAAGTAGTAAAATTGTCGGTGAAATCTGGTTACGACGAATATTGGAGTTAAACAACGTGTTTGTAATCAAGTCACGAAGACCACATTCAGATAGAAAGCTTATAAAAGTTCAATATATGCCTCACTTGCAGGATATTCCGTTGGCCGATATTGAAGCGAATCAAGCTATGATTTTAATCGCGGCAGATAATCTCATAGCGTTCTTCCAGCTTTTGCATGGAGTGGGTCGACAACGTGAAACAATAGGAATTGAATCTCCTCTTGGTTGGACTTGATCGGAAATTTGCGTACAAGTATTGACAATAAGACAATTTCAAATTTGATGCATTGCGGAATACGTGACCATTATACCATGCTACAAGAACAAATCGGATAAAATTGGTCCAGCGAATCTGTAGGCACGGCATATAATTTGTCGCATAGGGAGTCCTTCGAAGATAGACGAGAATATATTCTCACGAACAGTAAAATTAAATTATTTGACCGTCCTGATGAATTCGGTTTCATGGAGTTGAATGGAAATTGCGAAAAGTCACTAAACAAACACGCAGCTCGTATGAGATTCAAAAGTCTTACAAAGAAACAACGATTCAATGAATAATCGCGTCGGGGTGCTTTTTCATTTTCTGGAAAGACCGACAGCTATAAACGTCAATATAAAAGCCATGCTTCATTTATTCTATTTTTGAAAAATGATATTAATTCTGCAATTTTTAACTGTACAAATAACTGTTTTTCTTGGAAACAGCCATGTGCGTATAAATTATTGCCTCGTATTGCTTTCGTAGCTGTTGATTCATCTTATGTGGCGAATTTTTGTTGTTTAACGGGAGATACGTACGATAGCGGACATAAATTTCCTAGTAGCGCATTATCCATTATCGATATACACTTTTACGTTGATTTACTTACTTCGAAATAGAGTTCGATTCATTGGTATCAGCATCTAAGAACGTGATTGAAATGTTACACAATAACGGGTTCAAGACGACAGATTGGGTTTCGAATTCAAAATCAGTTTCACGTGAGATATACATTCATCGTTTCGCCACAAGTATTGATTTAGATATCGAGAGACTTACTCTGAAATGTGCTTGGGGCTGAACTGTGGAAGCGAGAGAGATTGCTTCATACTTGAACACCAGGAGTTCACAGGTTTTGTCACAAATAGAAAAGCGCTTACTGTTGTAAGTTCAATACTTGATGCTTGGGATGAAAAATTCAACAATAAGAGACTGAAGTGTTGGTCAAAGTGGAGTAATTCTATAAGTTTTCAAAGTATTTCAATTCCTCGTCAATTCAAAGATGTGGAATGTAAATATTCCCTGTACAAATTTGGCATATTCTGTCATATGATATCGAAGCATCCCAAGAAGAATTGCCAGGGTCGTTCTACTTAACGCTGATTCCGCGCAAACTCCCACAGATTACTGCGATAGAAGGATGAATATTCCTCAGTTTTTAGAGAATTCGGACATTGGACTAGTTTTTGACGCTACTCCCCCCGTATCAGGATTCCGCCTCATTGATGGATGACTTCCTGTGAATAGTCATGAAGGTGCCTTTGTCGGCAGTCCGCGTGGCTATAAGTGCTAGTTTAGTTCGGGTTGGGAAAAATAGCGGTATAACAGTATAGCGCACGATACACGAGCATCAGCCTACAATCCTGGCTAACGGACAATGGCGTCAAAATTGTGGCGTCAAATTGTGGCGCATTCACACCTTCTATTATTGCGTTAAAAGCCTGCTACTATGAGATGTGTATGTGCCGTTTCTTAATATATATATATTATTCAACAACATATCGTTTTTATTTACTTGTTATTAATGTGAAGGATGATGTTTTTTTGCCACTTGCCCCCACGGTACGTCTTCCAAAGAAGACCTGACAAGCGAGTACGAAGTTTATTCCAAGTGTAATGCATTTTAGATAAAGCTGTTCGCAGCAATATGTGCTTCCGAACGTGCCCATTACTTGTTTTGCACTGTCGCATAGATCAACTGTGACGCAGTCCTGGGTCTCGGCTCGAATTTTTCGTCGAAGCACATTGGAATGTTCAGTCCTCGTCGCGAGCTATCCTGCGTTTTCCAAACATTTTTGAATTTTAAAGATCACAATTAACTCGAACGACATGCAACTGACGCTACATATTTCAAAACAATCGTCATACAGCAGAACTTGTTACCACATAAATCCGCGTACATACAATAATAAATTTGGGATCAATTTTTGTTTCATTTAATAAATGTCGGGTTGTTCGAGGGCCGCAACAAATTAGCTCGCGGGCCGCATTTGGCCCTCAGTTTACCGACCCCTGTTGTAGAATAGTGCATTGCAAAGTTTTAAAGTTTTAAAAAAATTCTCGGGAATGGCATCCCAATCATGTAATAGTTCGTTTTCTGCACTTCTCTCTTGTATTCCCTTTCCTAATAGCTTATATTTCTTTCGAAATCAAGTTATAACAGTAAGTTAGCAAGTAACTCTAACCAACATGAGTTGCACCACTTCATAAATCAATCAGAAATATATATTACGTAACAATGTAGCCAAACGTTGTGTTAATTCCGACAAAATTCGTCGAGAGCTCAGTTGCTGCGCCATGATATATATATTTCTTTGAAGCCATGAGAAGACAAAAAGAACTTAAATAAATAACAGATTGTTAACAAACGATAATGAATAAACGAACTCCGAGTTTTATCAGATAATTCAGTCTCGAAACTTTTTATCTGAAATAAGACGATCTCGTTTCGGAGGCCTCGCTCGCATGCCGAATAAATGGGCTCGCGTGCCAAAGGTTGCCCACCCCTGAAGTAGGCAGAACTCCAATCTCCAATTTAAGTCAAACATTCAAGCTTCCACAAAAACGTAGTTGCTTCTGCAATGGTTTACATTTTTCAAGTTTTTTGTCCAATGACGTAAAAAAAGAAGATTTTCACTAGAATCAAGTTTATGTTTCAATTGTTTCTAACTTGGTCAGTTTGCTTTTTGGTGTAGATTTCCTAACATGTGTCGCGCTTGTTCATGTAAGCAGCATTCAGTGATCCATGGCCTGAGGATCTTTACAAGAAGATCAAATGCTAACAATCATCGCAATGCCTCTACTCGTACAAACAGCGTTGCCAATGCAAATGTTTCAGACGTGGTGTCCAGTTTCAGATTTTGCCAGTTGTAGTGAAGGATCCATTGGGCTTTTCTGAATAAGTTATCGCTGTGGTAGACTCTGCTAGTCAAATTTCAATTATATATACATCATGAATCGAAACGAAAACTTGGTCTAATAAATATAAACCATACCCGTGTTAGCACTGACACTTTATGTAACAAAGGCGTTTCACAAGATACAGAAGTAGTAAAATTGTCGGTGAAATCTGGTTACGACGAATATTGGAGTTAAACAACGTGTTTGTAATCAAGTCACGAAGACCACATTCAGATAGAAAGCTTATAAAAGTTCAATATATGCCTCACTTGCAGGATATTCCGTTGGCCGATATTGAAGCGAATCAAGCTATGATTTTAATCGCGGCAGATAATCTCATAGCGTTCTTCCAGCTTTTGCATGGAGTGGGTCGACAACGTGAAACAATAGGAATTGAATCTCCTCTTGGTTGGACTTGATCGGAAATTTGCGTACAAGTATTGACAATAAGACAATTTCAAATTTGATGCATTGCGGAATACGTGACCATTATACCATGCTACAAGAACAAATCGGATAAAATTGGTCCAGCGAATCTGTAGGCACGGCATATAATTTGTCGCATAGGGAGTCCTTCGAAGATAGACGAGAATATATTCTCACGAACAGTAAAATTAAATTATTTGACCGTCCTGATGAATTCGGTTTCATGGAGTTGAATGGAAATTGCGAAAAGTCACTAAACAAACACGCAGCTCGTATGAGATTCAAAAGTTTTACAAAGAAACAACGATTCAATGAATAATCGCGTCGGGGTGCTTTTTCATTTTCTGGAAAGACCGACAGCTATAAACGTCAATATAAAAGCCATGCTTCATTTATTCTATTTTTGAAAAATGATATTAATTCTGCAATTTTTAACTGTACAAATAACTGTTTTTCTTGGAAACAGCCATGTGCGTATAAATTATTGCCTCGTATTGCTTTCGTAGCTGTTGATTCATCTTATGTGGCGAATTTTTGTTGTTTAACGGGAGATACGTACGATAGCGGACATAAATTTCCTAGTAGCGCATTATCAATTATCGATATACACTTTTACGTTGATTTACTTACTTCGAAATAGAGTTCGATTCATTGGTATCAGCATCTAAGAACGTGATTGAAATGTTACACAATAACGGGTTCAAGACGACAGATTGGGTTTCGAATTCCAAATCAGTTTCACGTGAGATATACATTCATCGTTTCGCCACAAGTATTGATTTAGATATCGAGAGACTTACTCTGAAATGTGCTTGGGGCTGAACTGTGGAAGCGAGAGAGATTGCTTCATACTTGAACACCAGGAGTTCACAGGTTTTGTCACAAATAGAAAAGCGCTTACTGTTGTAAGTTCAATACTTGATGCTTGGGATGAAAAATTCAACAATAAGAGACTGAAGTGTTGGTCAAAGTGGAGTAATTCTATAAGTTTTCAAAGTATTTCAATTCCTCGTCAATTCAAAGATGTGGAATGTAAATATTCCCTGTACAAATTTGGCATATTCTGTCATATGATATCGAAGCATCCCAAGAAGAATTGCCAGGGTCGTTCTACTTAACGCTGATTCCGCGCAAACTCCCACAGATTACTGCGATAGAAGGATGAATATTCCTCAGTTTTTAGAGAATTCGGACATTGGACTAGTTTTTGACGCTACTCCCCCCGTATCAGGATTCCGCCTCATTGATGGATGACTTCCTGTGAATAGTCATGAAGGTGCCTTTGTCGGCAGTCCGCGTGGCTATAAGTGCTAGTTTAGTTCGGGTTGGGAAAAATAGCGGTATAACAGTATAGCGCACGATACACGAGCATCAGCCTACAATCCTGGCTAACGGACAATGGCGTCAAAATTGGCTGTTACATTTGCGTTATAATATTTTTATTTATTTCCAGTGGATATGATATTGTTTCAATTTCTTGATGAGCATAATGTGTCCCAATTTCGCATGATTTTTAACTTTTCAGAAGGCCGTTTTGTAAAATTCGAAACATTGATACAAGTTCATGAAGTAACATTAGGTCAATAATACTGAAAATGTTTACCGATCCGCAGTGACGACATTTCATAAGTTTTATTTAATGCAAAAACATAGACACGACAGAAAAATACAACGAATCCAGGGGCCAGTACCCAGTAGCAAAGATATTGGTAACTTTTCAATTTTACAGTGGCGATAAGGAAGATCAAATCCAGAACGAAAGAAAAAATTTAAAATAAAGTTGATTTGGAGATGGAAATTGCAATTGGCCAGGGTAAATATTGACGTTTTTACGTAAACAGCGAAGGCGCGTCTGACGCACTACACAATGGTATGATGTGAGTTTGTTGATTAATTAGGATAATTGGTAAATTGTAAGCGCATTAGTTTAATATCTTGTCTCAGTCTATCTCAGTATTCGGTGTGAATCAGTGTTTACAGGTTCTGTACTGTTGGTAGTACTCGTTATGTATCTGTTGGAAATACATTTAATGCAAAAACATAGACACGACAGAAAAATACAACGAATCCAGGGGCCAGTAGCAAAGATATTGGTGACTTTTCAATTTTACAGTGGCGATAAGGAAGATCAAATCCAGATCGAAAGAAAAAATTTAAAATAAAGTTGATTTGGAGATGGAAATTGCAAAATCATTTCTATAATTTTTCGCAGCGCCTCGTCGCCAATGATCGCACAGTAGTTTTCAAATTTGTCAAACAGAACGCGCAGTTCTGCAATAAATTTTAAAAAGTTAAACATCGATATCCACCAGAGCGCAAGACTTGATACACGCGTGATTAAAAGAAGCCACATTTGTATGTGGAATGCCGAAATAATCACGCCATAATCGTGAAACATACTTTAGCGGCAGTGGTTCCCAAACTATTTAGAGTTGGGACCCACTATTTATTACCAAAGCTTATGGCGACCCACTTAACTTTAATTTCATTTTGTTTTTTTAGGACATTATACAGAAGACAGCAATGGCTAACCATCGCAAAACTACCGTGTTTCCTCGAAATGAAAACTTGGCCTGAAAATAAGATAATAATTTGAATTTTTAAAATGATTTTAAAATGACCCTACCCTTAAAATAAATTTAAAATGTGTGGGAGAGGAAAGGTTCATTAACCTGAAGTAAGGTGAAGATCACACCACTATTAAAGATTGTGTGATATCACAATTATGATATTTGTCACTTGATTTTTGTATAGAAAATACAAATAAAAACTATGGATGTCGGTTTTTATATAATATTTAGTAAAAAAATCTTGTGATTTTCTACAATGTAATTTTATTTTTGATAAATGAACACAAAAGACCTCTTCCAAAAAAAACCATAGTGTTATTCTTCAAAATAAATAAATCTAAATCCTGTCTAAATTTCGGGGAAACACAATAAGAAGTGCTGTACAGTGTACAAAACTGCTATGCGTAAAAAAGCCACGTGGTCATTCTTTGTGTAGAAAATTTTTGTTCCTTTGAGAAGATCGTAAAAAGGAACCAATCACAGATTCGAATTTAAATTCAATTTAATTTATTTTGTTTTTTTGAAGATTTACGTATTCGAGTCGCCACCGATCCTAATTACCAGTATGATTAACCAAAGCTCTCTACATCTTTTCACGACCAACTAAGATTCCTTTTGCGACCCACCAGTGGTTCGCGACCCATAGTTTGGGAACCGCTAAAGTTTAGCCTATATAAAATACGGTACTAAAATTTAAACATCTAAAAGTGTTTGCTTATGAACTCATTTGGGTGCGGGCTGAACGCGGCCCGTGCATGGGGCGTTGGTTGGACAGCCTAAACTATGTTTTTTTTATTCCTCTTCGTTTTCGTTTAGATATATTCTATATGCGGTTATAATTTCGCAATTTTTAGCGTTTGCTAAGACATAGGACATCTCTAGAAACATTAGTAATGTTTCATTTCATTTGGAATACTTGAACACTTGTTCATTCTTCTGTTTGCACGTTAGTATATTCTTCAGATTCAATATTCTAGAAATGTTTCCGACTATTCGGAAGAAAAAGGAAAATTTACATTCGTAGCTAATTATTATTAGTTGGAGATCGTTGACAACGCGCCCAAATAAATAAACAAGTCCTGTCACGAAGTTAACGATTTGTTTCTGAATCAGTTACCAGCAATGTTCCCTCTAATTTATTGTAGTATGTGTGCGCAGAAATTTTGATGTGTGCGCACTTTTTTGGAAATGGCTAATATTTGTGCAAAAACCAAAGAAGAGATTTTGGCATTCTAACCGGGTAATGGGTGGGCCAACAACAAACTTTCTCAACCTGCCAACCGAGAAAATTGTTACATTACATCGAAATACGTCTGTGCGCAGTAAATCTATGCGTGTGCGCAGCCTCTGAAAGCTGTGTGCGCGCGCACACGCGCACACCTTAGAGGGAACACTGGTTACCAGTGTCTGATATTAGAAAGCAAAGTTCTTCAGCATATTGCCTGTGCCTTAATGTACTGTCCCAATGAAATTCAACTTAGAATCGGTGTAGTTTGTTCAAAACAGTCAACACGATGGAACTTGGAATAGAATCAGGAACATGGCATCTGCTGAAAACAATGAACATAAACTAAATATTCCATACGGCAAGACAATTTTGCAGTATCATAATATCACAACTCTCTATATTTCAAATCAATCAGCACGATATAGATTGAAATCAAACAAAATTTAACATTATATATATACCCAATGTTTCGACTTTCCAAGTAACACAATCAAATGAAATATGCTCTAAACTAAAGTAACTAAATTCCAAGTTTTATGACTAAAATATTAAAGCAGTAGTTATTGTGCTAATTTGACAGTAATACTGCCACAAATTATATTTGTATTACACTTGAGAACCTCAATTCTTATTGTTATTTCCAACAGATACATAACGAGTACTACCAACAATATAGAACCTGTAAACACTGGTTCACACCGAATACTGAGCTAGACTGAGACAAGACATCGAACTATTGCGCTTCCAATTTACTAATTATCGTAATTAACAAACTCACATCATACCATTGTGTAGTGCGTCAGACGCGCCTTTGCAGTTTACGTAAACACGTCAATATTTACCCTGGCCAACATTCGGATGGAACAGTAACAACCTATGATGTTTTAAGAATGCATGTTAGTAGGGATTTCAGGATAGAGGTTACATGAATATGATTAAGTACTGCTTGTACCGAGCTTTATAGGGTAGATCAGGGTGGTCCGAACCGCGGCCCTAGCACACATTCCTTGCGCCCGTAGAACAATTTTAGCGTGTACTAAACTAAACCATTGGTAGATAAGTGTATTTATTGGCAGAGTTATTTCTAAACTATTCCAACTGTGATTGGCCTTTTTCCTAATCCCGATGTCGGGATTGATACTTGATAAAATCACGGAATTTCAATGTTGTATCTATAAACGTCAAGACTCAAGACCAGGATGGAAATGACTTCCCGTGGTCGGTACGAGGAGAATAAATTGTCTTGTGCAGACATGACCAAGCTGATGAGATGAATCGCGCTTCCATCCAAACTTCGTACATGAAGCTCGCCTTGAGTAACTTCTCAATTTTAGAGACGTGACCATGTGACAGCAATGACGAAACGCAGACCTGACTTAGTCTCATCTTAGACATATATTTTGGTTGTTATTTGACGATACCACTAGACCTGATAACGCTAAAAGTAATGAAATTAGTCAAATTTATAAATTCATCATACAATAAGTGTAGGATAAGTGAACAAGAAATAGGAAACGTATTTACCTTTCCCCAACAACGTTCAATGACGGGGTCTGGTGTGTTTCCAAGTAATTTCTACCACGAAAAAATATAAGTTTAGCGGACATTACAAAATCAAACATGAAGAAAAATGCTATAAATATCACCATATTTCTCAAGAAGCAAATGGGTAAACTCCCGATGTTTTATCACTTCTGGGTTTTCTCCTACTGCGGCCCGCGAGACCTCGCCAAAAGTTTTTGCGTCACGCCAACCTTGGACCACCCTAGGGTAGATCTTATATAACGAATTCTGCAATTAGTAGAAACAAAAATGAATGAAGCCTCGATAAAACATGTAGGGAAATCGATTTTCAATACGATTCCAGAAAATCTGTGGATTCCACACATATAAAAATTTAGATTCAAAGCTCGCTCTATCCCAATCGCTAAGACAAGTAGTAATTTCACAACGTATTCATATATCACAGAGTTGGTTTAGGATTAAATGTAATTACTTTAAGCCACATAACATGTATTTGGAAGATTGCCAATCATATCTCCCTGTCCCTTATTTTTCTTTTATAGTGCGAGAAAATTCCATTTGTACAGGCATTCAGTGAACGAGAGTAAACTTTTTTCCTATCCTAGGTAACATTGGGGACATGCGAAAGACCACTCATTTAACCTTATTTCTTGACACGTGTGGATACCAAGAGATAACCACAAAAGACTTCTAAGAGAATGATAACAGCAACAAAATATGTGGATAGTAAAATATGTAAATTTAGCGTTCTTTGACTTGTCAAATAATGGCACTATGATCTTCAAACCTCCCTTTCACACTAAAATCATAAAATCAAACATTTCGTACAGTACATACCGGCCCCGGTAATTTTATGAACTGTTTTTTGGATAACATAGGGAAATGATTTAAAAAAAAAAAAGAAATGTTTGCTCAACTTCCAAAAACAATTGATGAAATAAATACAGTAACAAAACCAATGAAGATAAGCAAATTGCCAATGCAAGAAATTCAAAAAAGGATAGAACCAAAAACTAGCCCCCACTCAAATATAATTCGAATTATACACCTAATATTCCCATAGTGAGAATGTATGTGTGACTGTGTATGTGTAGTGTGGATGCTATTTATGTAGTGTGTATTTTGTGCGTAAATGTACTCAAAAAGCGTAGACAGAGCTTCATTATGTCGCGCATATAAGTAGAATTGGATATGCACACTTTCACTTTTCACTCCTTGATCATCAGGGTGACAAGATCTCCAACTTCAAAGTTGCGTTGAATCTGTAATTGGGGAAGATATTCGTTTGTCAAGCGATGACAAAATAAATCATGTAATCACTGAACATGTCTGTATTCCTCTTCAGTATTCATGTGCTCGAAGAACAAATCAGGTGGCAAAGACGGTTCTAATCTATTTATCAAAATTGAGTTTGCAGAAAGGGCATTCAAGTCTTTCGGATCGTCGCACGGTGGTGTGAGTGGACTTTATTTTTTGACGCGTGTGGATTCCAAGAAATTCCTTCAACGAGAATGATAATAGCAACAAAATGTGGGGATAATAAATAATGTGAGTTCAGCTTTCTGTGACTTCTCAAATACTGGCTATGTGATCTTCAAATCTTCCTTTCGTATTAGCCGATTCTTCAGGACTCTAGCAAATGCAATATTTGTGCATACTCTACATCTTTCTATCTGCTTGTACCTAGTTACTTCTCAGTGGTGTCGATTTGAAACCGGAAAAGTCACAACCGTTGGTTACAGGGAAATTAATGAGTAAACCAGCGTTATGTTGCTTTAGTCAAATGTAAGTTGTATGTTCTTGAAGTTGTGGGCAACAGTTATAAATATACCACTGCCTATTTCGAGTTTACAGCTATCATCAGTTTTGTGCGAATCGGTTCTATTACAATATTTCCAGGATGTAAATTATTTATTTCTGCATGTTGCAATTTCAAGATTGGGAAAAGTGACAATAGCACAGCAACTAAACGCCAGTTCTTTTTTAATGAGCAATTCGAGAGTCCTGCTGCACGCTTACACAAATGTATTTCTGTAACCTTTTGTCTGACCAAAGTCAGACAAGCAGTTTACAACAATCAACTTTTTTATTATTCAGGGCTAGGCTTTTATTAGTTTTAAAATGCATCCTCATTCTATTTTATGACGTCATAATGGATGTTACAAAGCATTTAAATTTTGTTCTTTTAATTCAGATAAAAAGCGATACAGGCAACGTCCGCACATTTACCCACATTACTTGAAAATTATGGAGAATAAAAATCAACTCAAATATCTTCAGAGAAGAGGAGATTGGCAGAAATCAAAGGGTTAACAGATGATGTAAGTTTAGCTTTCTGCTTAGATTGTTTTGTAAATTTTGTAACAGTATTTCATTTCATTTAGAATAACTGAATATTTGAACACATGCTCAAAACATCTGTTCGTGGAACAGCTATCGCTGTGCTTGGTTGATTCTATGCTATATTGCTTCCACGACTACCTTGCCTGATGCGAGTAGCTCAGATTATCTATTAACCATTCTCAGTTTTTTAGCAGTGTTTCTTAACATGGGTTCGATCGAACCTCATGGGTTCTGTAGGGCTGTTTAATTGGGTCGACGAAGGTGCTGGTTTGAAACATTTGTATTTCATGGACTTCTTTCTATTCTACCTATATCAAAGTTAGACCTTTATCTCAGGTATCGCTGCTCGATAACCAGCATTGTTTTTTTCGCGTCACCCTCCACCATGAAATTCCTTTTTTGTGTTTTTTTCCTAGTTTTGTTTGCATTAAATATATGTTCATTTTGGTGAAAAATGAACTTCTGACTGTCTGACTGATGAAGTATTTGTGTTACAATGTTTTGTAAACATACCTACAGTTTTCTGCAGATATTGCAACTTATAAAATAGCTTAACTATTTGCTGTTATTCAACAGTAATGCAACGACGTCATACTGTATCAATTGAAGACTTTTGCATCCTTTCGAGCTTTCTACAAAATTAACTTTAACCGTTCAATCCAAGAAGCAGTTGACGCGTTGACCTGGAACCAAACTAGTCTGGTAAATTTGCTTATTTTTTGATAATGTACACAGTTGTCTTGACGACGACGGTTCACATATGCTTCGGCTATTCGCGTCCTTGACGGGGTAGCAAACGACATGTCGACGGCCTAGGTACGATGGTAAGTAATTATGTAGTTGCAATGAGTAAATGTGGCAAAGATCCAGGAATTCAGTAGCCGCAAAATATCCGATTTTAAGTCATACTTTCAAGCATCCACAAAAACGTAGTTGCTTCTGCAATTGTTTACATTCTTTAAATGTACATGTCCAATGACGTAAAAAGGAGATTTTCACTAGAATTAAGTTTATGTTTCAATTGTCTCGAACTTGGACAGTTTGCCTTTTGGTGTAAATTTTATAACATGTGTCGCGCTTGTTCGGGTAAGCATTATTCAGTGATCCATGGCCTGAGGATCTTTACAAGAAGATCAAATGCTAACAACCATCGCAATGTCTCTACTCGTAAAACAGCGTTGTCAATGCAAATGTTTCAGACGTGGTGTCCAATTTCAGCCTTTGCCAGTTGTAGTAAAAGGTCTGTAGGCTTTTCTGAATACTTTATCGCTGTGCTAGACTTTGCTATTCAAATCTCAATTATATATACATCATCAATCGAAACGAAGACTTGGTCTAATAAAAATAAATCGTACCTGTGTTACCATTGACACTTTATGTAACAAAGGCGTTTCACAAATAGCAGAGTTAGTAAAATTGTAGGTGGAATCTGGTTATGAAGAATATTGGCATTAAACAACGTGTTTGCGATGGAGTCACGCATACAACATTCAGCTAGAATGTTTAAAAGAGATCAATATATGCCTCGCCTCACTTGCAGGATATTCTGTTGGCCGATATTGAAGCGAATCAAGCTATGATTTTAATCGCGGCATAAAATCCCATAGCGCACCCATCGCAACATGAACCAATACGAATTGAAATTCCTCATGGTTGGACTTGATCGGAAATTTGCGTACAAGTTTTGACAATGAGACAATTTCAAATTTCATGCATTGTGGTTTATGTGACCATTATAGTCACGTCGTTCAATTTACCGTGTAGCGAGTCGTTTAATAATAGACGAGAATATTTTCCACGAACAGTAAAATTAAATTATTTTACCGTCCTGATGAAGTTGGTTTTATGGAGATGAATGGAAATTGCGAAAAGTCACTAAACGAACACGCAGCTCGAATAAGATTCCAAAGTCTTACAAAACAACTTAAAACAAACAACGATTTAATAAATAATCGCGTCAAGGTGCTTTTTCAATTGCAGAAAAGACCGACAGCTATAAACGTCAATATAAAAGCCATGCTTCATATATTCGATTTTTGGAAGATTATATTAATTCTGCAATTTTTAACTGTTCAAATAATGATTCTTCCTGGAAACAGCCATGTGCGTATAAATCACTGCTCCGTTCTTTCATCGCACAGTAGTTTTCGAATTTGTCAAACAGAATGTGCAGTTCTGCAATAAATTGAAAAAAAAAAACTGACATCGATATTCAACAGAGCGCAAGACTTACTATACGCGTGATTGAAAGAAACGACATTTGGATGTCACGCCATAATACGAAACATTCTTTAGCCAAATATAAAATACGGTACTAAAATTTAAACCTTAAAAAATGTTTGCTCATGGACCAGTATGTTCCCCAGCTTTTCTTTTTAGGGGGGGGTGTTTCAAAATTTAGGGGGTGGTAAATAATTTGCTGTTAGAGATAAAACTAGGCTGTTTGTATTCTTAAAAAAATGGTAAGTATTTAAGAAACGATGTAGGCTACATGGGGGCCCCCCAAGTTGATTGACGCGAGCCAAAATCCACAGCTTCTTCCAGCTTTTGCATGGAGTGGGTCGACAACGTGAACCAATAGGAATTGAATCTCCTCTTGGTTGGACTTGATCGGAAATTTGCGTACAAGTATTGACAATAAGACAATTTCAAATTTGATGCATTGCGGAATACGTGACCATTATACCATGCTACAAGAACAAATCGGATAAAATTGGTCCAGGGAATCTGTAGGCACAGCATATAATTTGTCGCATAGGGAGTCCTTCGAAGATAGACGAGAATATATTCTCACGAACAGTAAAATTAAATTATTTGACCGTCCTGATGAATTCGGTTTCATGGAGTTGAATGGAAATTGCGAAAAGTCACTAAACAAACACGCAGCTCATATGAGATTCAAAAGTCTTACAAAGAAACAACGATTCAATGAATAATCGCGTCGGGGTGCTTTTTCATTTTCTGGAAAGACCGACAGCTATAAACGTCAATATAAAAGCCATGCTTCATTTATTCTATTTTTGAAAAATGATATTAATTCTGCAATTTTTAACTGTACAAATAACTGTTTTTCTTGGAAACAGCCATGTGCGTATAAATTATTGCCTCGTATTGCTTTCGTAGCTGTTGATTCATCTTATGTGGCGAATTTTTGTTGTTTAACGGGAGATACGTACGATAGCGGACATAAATTTCATAGTAGCGCATTATCAATTATCGATATACACTTTTACGTTGATTTACTTACTTCGAAATAGAGTTCGATTCATTGGTATCAGCATCTAAGAACGTGATTGAAATGTTACACAATAACGGGTTCAAGACGACAGATTGGGTTTCGAATTCCAAATCAGTTTCACGTGAGATATACATTCATCGTCTCGCCACAAGTATTGATTTAGATATCGAGAGACCTACTCTGAAAAGTGCTTGGGGCTGAACTGTGGAAGCGAGAGAGATTGCTTCATACTTGAACACCAGGAGTTCACAGGTTTTGTCACAAATAGAAAAGCCCTTACTGTTGTAAGTTCAATACTTGATGCTTGGGATGAAAAATTCAACAATAAGAGACTGAAGTGTTGGTCAAAGTGGAGTAATTCTATAAGTTTTCAAAATATTTCAATTCCTCGTCAATTCAAAGATGTGGAATGTAAATATTCCCTGTACAAATTTGGCATATTCTGTCATATGATATCGAAGCATCCCAAGAAGAATTGCCAGGGTCGTTCTACTTAACGCTGATTCTGCGCTAACTCCCACAGATTACTGCGATAGAAGGATGAATATTCCTCAGTTTTTAGAGAATTCGGACATTGGACTAGTTTTTGACGCTACTCCCCCCGCATCAGGATTCCGCCTCATTGATGGATGACTTCCTGTGAATAGTCATGAAGGTGCCTTTGTCGGCAGTCCGCGTGGCTATAAGTGCTAGTTTAGTTCGGTTGGGAAAAATATTCGAATATTTGAGTAACAGTTTACTGCTCTAATGGCCGTTCTCACGTGGCCTGGACACGGCACGTCACTTGCGCATCGTTGAATCAAACGCTTGAACAGTATAGCGCACGATACACGAGCATCAGCCTACAATCCTGGCTAACGGACAATGGCGTCAAAATTGACTGTTATATTTGCGTTATAATATTTTTATTTATTTCCAGTGGATATGATATTGTTTCAATTTCTTGACGAGCATTATGTGTCCCAATTTCGCATGATTTTTAACTTTTCAGAAGGCCGTTTTGTAAAATTCGAAACATTGATACAAGTTCATGAAGTAACATTAGGTCAATAATATTAGAAATGTTTACCGATCCGCAGTGACGACATTTCATAAGTTTTATTTAATGCAAAAACATAGACACGACAGAAAAATACAACGAATCCAGGGGCCAGTAGCAAAGATATTGGTAACTTTTCAATTTTACAGTGGCGATAAGGAAGATCAAATCCAGATCGGAAGAAAAAATTTAAAATAAAGTTGATTTGGAGATGGAAATTGCAAAATCATTTTTATAATTTTTCGCAGCGCCTCGTCGCCAATGATCGCACAGTAGTTTTCAAATTTGTCAAACAGAACGCGCAGTTCTGCAATAAATTTTAAAAAGTTAAACATCGATATCCACCAGAGCGCAAGACTTGATACACGCGTGATTAAAAGAACCCACATTTGTATGTGGAATGCCGAAATAATCACGCCATAATCGTGAAACATACTTTAGCGGCAGTGGTTCCCAAACTTTTTAGAGTTAGGACCCACTATTTATTACCAAAGCTTATGGCGACCCACTTAACTTTAATTTCATTTTGTTTTTTTAGGACATTATACAGAACACAGCAATGGCTAACCATCGCAAAACTACCGTGTTTCCTCGAAATGAAGACCTGGCCTGAAAATAAGATAATAATTTGAATTTTTAAAATGATTTTAAAATGACCCTACCCTTAAAATAAATTTAAAATGTGTGGGAGAAGAAAGGTTCATTAACCTGAAGTAAGGTGAAGATCACACCACTATTAAAGATTGTGAGATATCACAATTATGATATTTGTCACTTGATTTTTGTATAGAAAATACAAATAAAAACTATGGATGTCGGTTTTTATATAATATTTAGTAAAAAAATCTTGTGATTTTCTACAATGTAATTTTATTTTTGATAAATGAACACAAAAGACCTCTTCCAAAAAAAACCATAGTGTTATTCTTCAAAATAAATAAATCTAAATCCTGTCTAAACTTCGGGGAAACACGATAAGAAGTGCTGTACAGTGTACAAAACTGCTATGCGTAAAAAAGCCACGTGATCATTCTTTGTGTAGAAAATTTTTGTTCCTTTGAGAAGATCGTAAAAAGGAACCAATCACAGATTCGAATTTAAATTCAATTTAATTTATTTTGTTTTGTTGAAGATTTACGTATTCGAGTCGCCACCGATCCTAATTACCAGTATGATTAACCAAAGCTCTCTACATCTTTTCACGACCAACTAAGATTCCTTTTGCGACCCACCAGTGGTTCGCGACCCATAGTTTGGGAACCGCTAAAGTTTAGCCTATATAAAATACGGTACTAAAATTTAAACATTTAAAAGTGTTTGCTTATGAACTCATTTAAGTGCGGGCTGAACGCGGCCCGTGCATGGGGCGTTGGTTGGACAGCCTAAACTATGTTTTTTTTATTCCTCTTCGTTTTCTTTTAGATATATTCTATATGCGGTTATAATTTCGCAATTTTTAGCCTTTGCTAAGACATAGGACATCTCTAGAAACATTAGTAATGTTTCATTTCATTTGGAATACTTGAACACTTGTTCATTCTTCTGTTTGCACGTTAGTATATTCTTCAGATTCGATATTCTAGAAATGTTTCCGACTATTCGGAAGAAAAAAGAAAATTTACATTCGTAGCTAATTATTATTAGTTGGAGATCGTTGACAACGCGCCCCAATAAATAAACAAGTCCTGTCACGAAGTTAACGATTTGTTTCTGAATCAGTTACTAGTGTCTGATATTAGAAAGCAAAGTTCTTCAGCATATTGCCTGTGCCTTAATGTACTGTCCCAATGAAATTCAACTTAGAATCGGTGTAGTTTGTTCATAACAGTCAACACAATGGAACTTGGAATAGAATCAGGAACATGGCATCTGCTGAAAACAATGAACATAAACTAAATATTCCATACGGCAAGACAATTTTGCAGTATCATAATATCACAACTCTCTATATTTCAAATCAATCAGCACGATATAGATTAAAATCAAACAAAATTTAACATTATATATATACCCAATGTTTCGACTTTCCAATTAACACAATCAAATGAAATATGCTCTAAACTAAAGTAACTAAAATCCAAGTTTTATGACTAAAATATTAAAGCAGTAGTTATTGTGCTAATTTGACAGTAATACTGCCACAAATTATATTTGTATTACACCTGAGAACCTCAATTCTTATTGTTATTTCCAACAGATACATAACGAGTACTACCAACAATACAGAACCTGTAAACACTGGTTCACACCGAATACTGAGCTAGACTGAGACAAGACATCCAACTATTGCGCTTCCAATTTACTAATTATCGTAATTAACAAACTCACATCATACCATTGTGTAGTGCGTCAGACGCGCCTTTGCAGTTTACGTAAACACGTCAATATTTACCCTGGCCAACATTCGGATGGAACAGTAACAACCTATGATGATTTAAGAATGCATGTTAGTAGGGATTTCAGGATAGAGGTTACATGAATATGATTAAGTACTGCTTGTACCGAGCTTTATAGGGTAGATCAGGGTGGTCCGAACCGCGGCCCTAGCACACATTCCTTGCGCCCGTAGAACAATTTTAGCGTGTACTAAACCATTGTTAGATAAGTGTATTTATAGGCAGAATATTTCTGAACTATTCCAACTGTGATTGGCCTTTTTCCTAATCCCGATGTCGGGATTGATATTTGATAAAATCACGGAATTTCAATGTTGTATCTATAAACGTCAAGACTCTACCAGGATGGAAATGACTTCCCGTGGTCGGTACGAGGAGAATAAATTGTCTTGTGCAGACATGACCAAGCTGATGAGATGAATCGCGCTTCCATCCAAACTTCGTACATGAAGCTCGCCTTAAGTAACTTCTCAATTTTAGAGACGTGACCATGTTACAGCAATGACGAAACGCAGACCTGACTTAGCGCCGCGCAATCCAGTTTTTTTTAGCTGGGTCCGGAGTCTCATCTTAGACAGATATTTTGGTTGTTATTTGACGATACCACTAAACCTAATCATGCTAAAAGTAATGAAATTAGTCAAATATATGAATTCATCATACAATAAGTGTAGAATAAATGAACAAGAAATAGGAAACGTATTTACCTTTCTCCAACAACGTTCAATGACGGGGTCTGGTGTGTTTCCAAGTAATTTCTACCACGAAAAAATATAATTTTAGCGGACATTACAAAATCAAACATGAAGAAGAATGCCAAAAATATCACGATATTTCTCAAGAAGCAAATGGGTAAACTCCCGATGTTTTATCACTTTTGGGTTTTCTCCTACTGCGGCCCGCGAGACATCGCCAAAAGTTATTGCGTCACGCCAACCTCGCAACCTTGGACCACCCTACGGTAGATCTTATATAACGGATGCTGCAATTAGTAGAAACATAAATTAATATTGTATCGGTAAAAGATGTAGAGAAATCGATCTTCAATACGATTCCAGAAAATCTATGGACACGCATGTAAATTTAGATTCGAATATTGCTCCATCCAATTCGCTAAGACAAGTAATAATTCCACAACGTCTTCATATATATATATCACAAAGTTTGTTTGAGATTAAATGTAATTACTTTAAGCCACATATCATGTATTTGAAAGATTGTCAATAATATCTACCCGTTCCTTATTTTTTATAATGTGAAAAATTCTAATTTTACGGGCATTCAGCGAATGCGAGTATCGGCTTTTCTAATCTCATTTCTCATCATTCTATTGCTAGGACATCGGTGCTGTATGCGATGCAATCACGAGAAAAAAAAGCGTATACATTGTGTTATTTTTATCTCATATAACATTCGAGACACGCGAAAGACCACTCATTTAACCTTATTTCTTGACACGTGTGGATACCAAGAGATACAAAATATGTGAATAACAAAATATGTGAGTTTAACTGTCTTTGACTTGTCAAATACTGGCACTATGATCTTCAAATCTCCCTTTCATACTAGCCCATTCATCAGAAATTGAGCAATTGTAAAGGTTGTGCATGTGGGATAAGTAGTTTGAAGTAAGGTTTCCCACTACGGTTACGAGTTACGAGCTAACTAAAGTCGTATCCTGTCCTTTGGTATCCAAATTATTGTCTTCAATTTATGCACCAACAAGAAACTTTGAAAGAAACTTTGTTATCAGCCTGAAACACATCTGATGTTGTCATCAGTGTTAACAGTCTTAGTACTTCAGTATTGGTGTTAATAATAAATTGACTATTTTTGACAAGGACTCAAAGAACAGCCGCGAGTATGCTAGGATACAAAATAAGACAATGATAAATATAACATTGCATATATTAGAGCAATCCTCAAAACCTATTCGGGTAATATATGAATAAACCTAACAATATTCGAAGTATCAAATTCCCACCTGATAATCATTTTGCAACGTATGGCATGAGTCAAACGCGAATTAGGAAATCCCATCATTAATAAAATATACAATTGCACAGCAGACTCCCTGATCCGCATTGTGCGACGTGCATTTACCTCGTGGCAACAAAATTTCGAATTTTCTAGCGAGGGGGGGGGGGGTGAGTCATTTATTCGCCCAAGTAAAAGGAGGGACGTTGACTAACTTTACAGTGCTTAAATTAAAGGGCTTGAGATTCCATAAAATGGGCAAAAAAACATTTCGTACATACCGGCCCCGGAAATTATATGAAATGTTTTGATGAAATGGATAACGGAGGGAAATATTAAAAAAAAAAGGTTTGCTCAACTTCCAAAAACAATTGGAGTTAAAAATACGGAAACAAAACCTATGAAGATACCGAAATTGTCAATTTGTATGTGTGGTGTGGATGCTATATATGCAGTGTGTATTTTGTACGTAAATGTACTCAACAAGGTTCAAGTAGGCCAGGGGTGGGCAACCTTTTTCGTCTCGCGTGCCAAAATCGGCTAAATTTAGCAACAAAATTCTTCCGCGTGCCGACCAAAATTAAAAACAATGCTTTGCTACTTCCAAAGCAAAAATACATAATAATAAACCTTTCAAACATGTAGGCCTACAGACGGATTCACTATTCGGATATATTATCAGTCCGACAAATAGATTTGATTACTTTTCTTATTCTATCTCAGTGAGACTTCTGCTGCTGCATTACCGCTGATAGAGATTTTACATTGGGTTTATATTTTGTAACTTTCAAAGAAATATACGAATTACTGGTTTCAACGTCCAGGCTACTCCTGTTACGAGACGACTTATAAAAATTCCAATCATAACTGAGAACAAAGATTCACAAGCATATGCAGATGATGTAGAGCAGTGGTCGGAAAACTTTATGTACTTGCGGGCCAAATATACACATTCCCTGTAGCGCGCAGGCCGCAATTTTTCCGCCTTCGAACAAGCGCAAGATTGAATTCAAAATTGTGGCGCATTCACACCTTCTATTATTGCGTTAAAAGCCTGCCAATATGAGATGTGTATGTGCCGTTTCTTAATATATATATATTATTCAACAACATATCGTTTTTATTTACTTGGTATTAATGTGAAGGATGATGTTTTTTTGCCACTTGCCCCCACGGTACGTCTTCCAAAGAAGACCTGACAAGCGAGTACGAAGTTTATTCCAAGTGTAATGCATTTTAGATAAAGCTGTTCGCAGCAATATGTGCTTCCGAACGTGCCCATTACTTGTTTTGCACTGTCGCATAGATCAACTGTGGCGCAGTCCTGGGTCTCGGCTCGAATTTTTCGTCGAAGCACATTGGAATGTTCAGTCCTCGTCGCGAGCTATCCTGCGTTTTCCAAACATTTTTGAATTTTAAAGATCACAATTAACTCGAACGACATGCAACTGACGCTACATATTTCAAAACAAGCGTCATACAGCAGAACTTGTTACCACATAAATCCGCGTACATACAATAATAAATTTGGGATCAATTTTTGTTTCATTTAATAAATGTCGGGTTGTTCGAGGGCCGCAACAAATTAGCTCGCGGGCCGCATTTGGCCCTCAGTTTACCGACCCCTGTTGTAGAATAGTGCATTGCAAAGTTTTCAAGTTTTAAAAAAATTCTCGGGAATGGCATCCCAATCATGTAATAGTTCGTTTTCTGCACTTCTCTCTTGTATTCCCTTTCCTAATAGCTTATATTTCTTTCGAAATCAAGTTATAACAGTAAGTTAGCAAGTAACTCTAACCAACATGAGTTGCACCACTTCATAAATCAATCAGAAATATATATTACGTAACAATGTAGCCAAACGTTGTGTTAATTCCGACAAAATTCGTCGAGAGCTCAGTTGCTACGCCATGATATATATATTTCTTTGAAGCCATGAAAAGACAAAAAGAACTTAAATAAATAACAGATTGTTAACAGACGATAATGAATAAACGAACACCGAGTTTTATCAGATAATTCAGTCTCGAAACTTTTTATCTGAAATAAGACGATCTCGTTTCTGAGGCCTCGCTCGCATGCCGAATAAATGGGCTCGCGTGCCAAAGGTTGCCCACCCCTGAAGTAGGCAGAACTCCAATCTCCAATTTAAGTCAAACGTTCAAGCTTCCACAAAAACGTAGTTGCTTCTGCAATGGTTTACATTTTTCAAGTTTTTTTGTTCAATGACGTAAAAAAAGAAGATTTTCACTAGAATCAAGTTTATGTTTCAATTGTTTCGAACTTGGTCAGTTTGCTTTTTGGTGTAGGTTTCCTAACATGTGTCGCGCTTGTTCGGGTAAGCAGCATTCAGTGATCCATGGCCTGAGGATCTTTACAAGAAGATCAAATGCTAACAATCATCGCAATGCCTCTACTCGTACAAACAGCGTTGCCAATGCAAATGTTTCAGACGTGGTGTCCAGTTTCAGCTTTTGCCAGTTGTAGTGAAGGATCCATTGGGCTTTTCTGAATAAGTTATCGCTGTGGTAGACTCTGCTAGTCAAATTTCAATTATATATACATCATGAATCGAAACGAAAACTTGGTCTAATAAATATAAACCATACCCGTGTTAGCACTGACACTTTATGTAACAAAGGCGTTTCACAAGATACAGAAGTAGTAAAATTGTCGGTGAAATCTGGTTACGACGAATATTGGAGTTAAACAACGTGTTTGTAATCAAGTCACGAAGACCACATTCAGATAGAAAGCTTATAAAAGTTCAATATATGCCTCACTTGCATGATATTCCGTTGGCCGATATTGAAGCGAATCAAGCTATGATTTTAATCGCGGCAGATAATCTCATAGCGTTCTTCCAGCTTTTGCATGGAGTGGGTCGACAACGTGAAACAATAGGAATTGAATCTCCTCTTGGTTGGACTTGATCGGAAATTTGCGTACAAGTATTGACAATAAGACAATTTCAAATTTGATGCATTGCGGAATACGTGACCATTATACCATGCTACAAGAACAAATCGGATAAAATTGGTCCAGCGAATCTGTAGGCACGGCATATAATTTGTCGCATAGGGAGTCCTTCGAAGATAGACGAGAATATATTCTCACGAACAGTAAAATTAAATTATTTGACCGTCCTGATGAATTCGGTTTCATGGAGTTGAATGGAAATTGCGAAAAGTCACTAAACAAACACGCAGCTCGTATGAGATTAAAAAGTCTTACAAAGAAACAACGATTCAATGAATAATCGCGTCGGGGTGCTTTTTCATTTTCTGGAAAGACCGACAGCTATAAACGTCAATATAAAAGCCATGCTTCATTTATTCTATTTTTGAAAAATGATATTAATTCTGCAATTTTTAACTGTACAAATAACTGTTTTTCTTGGAAACAGCCATGTGCGTATAAATTATTGCCTCGTATTGCTTTCGTAGCTGTTGATTCATCTTATGTGGCGAATTTTTGTTGTTTAACGGGAGATACGTACGATAGCGGACATAAATTTCCTAGTAGCGCATTATCAATTATCGATATACACTTTTACGTTGATTTACTTACTTTGAAATAGAGTTCCATTCATTGGTATCAGCATCTAAGAACGTGATTGAAATGTTACACAATAACGGGTTCAAGACGACAGATTGGGTTTCGAATTCCAAATCAGTTTCACGTGAGATATACATTCATCGTCTCGCCACAAGTATTGATTTAGATATCGAGAGACTTACTCTGAAAAGTGCTTGGGGCTGAACTGTGGAAGCGAGAGAGATTGCTTCATACTTGAACACCAGGAGTTCACAGGTTTTGTCACAAATAGAAAAGCCCTTACTGTTGTAAGTTCAATACTTGATGCTTGGGATGAAAAATTCAACAATAAGAGACTGAAGTGTTGGTCAAAGTGGAGTAATTCTATAAGTTTTCAAAATATTTCAATTCCTCGTCAATTCAAAGATGTGGAATGTAAATATTCCCTGTACAAATTTGGCATATTCTGTCGTATGATATCGAAGCATCCCAAGAAGAATTGCCAGGGTCGTTCTACTTAACGCTGATTCCGCGCAAACTCCCACAGATTACTGCGATAGAAGGATGAATATTCCTCAGTTTTTAGAGAATTCGGACATTGGACTAGTTTTTGACGCTACTCCCCCCGCATCAGGATTCCGCCTCATTGATGGATGACTTCCTGTGAATAGTCATGAAGGTGCCTTTGTCGGCAGTCCGCGTGGCTATAAGTGCTAGTTTAGTTCGGGTTGGGAAAAATATTCGAATATTTGAGTAACAGTTTACTGCTCTAATGGCCGTTCTCACGTGGCCTGGACACGGCACGTCACTTGCGCATCGTTGAATCAAACGCTTGGACAGTATAACGCACGATACACGAGCATCAGCCTACAATCCTGGCTAACGGACAATGGCGTCAAAATTGGCTGTTATATTTGCGTTATAATATTTTTATTTATTTCCAGTGGATATGATATTGTTTCAATTTCTTGATGAGCATAATGTGTCCCAATTTCGCATGATTTTTAACTTTTCAGAAGGCCGTTTTGTAAAATTCGAAACATTGATACAAGTTCATGAAGTAACATTAGGTCAATAATATTAGAAATGTTTACCGATCCGCAGTGACGACATTTCATAAGTTTTATTTAATGCAAAAACATAGACACGACAGAAAAATACAACGAATCCAGGGGCCAGTAGCAAAGATATTGGTAACTCTTCAATTTTACAGTGGCGATAAGGAAGATCAAATCCAGAACGAAAGAAAAAATTTAAAATAAAGTTGATTTGGAGATGGAAATTTCAATTGGCCAGGGTAAATATTGACGCTTTTACGTAAACAGCGAAGGCGCGTCTGACGCACTACACAATGGTATGATGTGAGTTTGTTGATTAATTAGGATAATTGGTAAATTGGAAGCGCATTAGTTTAATATCTTGTCTCAGTCTATCTCAGTATTCGATGTGAATCAGTGTTTACAGGTTCTGTACTGTTGGTAGTACTCGTTATGTATCTGTTGGAAATACATTTAATGCAAAAACATAGACACGACAGAAAAATACAACGAATCCAGGGGCCAGTAGCAAAGATATTGGTAACTTTTCAATTTTACAGTGGCGATAAGGAAGATCAAATCCAGATCGAAAGAAAAAATTTAAAATAAAGTTGATTTGGAGATGGAAATTGCAAAATCATTTCTATAATATTTCGCAGCGCCTCGTCGCCAATGATCGCACAGTAGTTTTCAAATTTGTCAAACAGAACGCGCAGTTCTGCAATAAATTTTAAAAAGTTAAACATCGATATCCACCAGAGCGCAAGACTTGATACACGCGTGATTAAAAGAACCCACATTTGTATGTGGAATGCCGAAATAATCACGCCATAATTGTGAAACATACTTTAGCGGCAGTGGTTCCCAAACTCATTAGAGTTGGGACCCACTATTTATTACCAAAGCTTATGGCGACCCACTTAACTTTAATTTCATTTTGTTTTTTTAGGACATTATACAGAACACAGCAATGGCTAACCATCGCAAAACTACCGTGTTTCCTCGAAATGAAGACCTGGCCTGAAAATAAGATAATAATTCGAATTTTTAAAATGATTTTAAAATGACCCTACACTTAAAATAAATTTAAAATGTGTGGGAGAAGAAAGGTTCATTAACCTGAAGTAAGGTGAAGATCACACCACTATTAAAGATTGTGTGATATCACAATTATGATATTTGTCACTTGATTTTTGTATAGAAAATACAAATAAAAACTATGGATGTCGGTTTTTATATAATATTTAGTAAAAAAATCTTGTGATTTTCTACAATGTAATTTTATTTTTGATAAATGAACACAAAAGACCTCTTCCAAAAAAAACCATAGTGTTATTCTTCAAAATAAATAAATCTAAATCCTGTCTAAATTTCGGGGAAACACGATAAGAAGTGCTATACAGTGTACAAAACTGCTATGCGTAAAAAAGCCACGTGGTCATTCTTTGTGTAGAAAATTTTTGTTCCTTTGAGAAGATCGTAAAAAGGAACCAATCACAGATTCGAATTTAAATTCAATTTAATTTATTTTGTTTTTTTGAAGATTTACGTATTCGAGTCGCCATCGATCCTAATTACCAGTATGATTAACCAAAGCTCTCTACATCTTTTCACGACCAACTAAGATTTCTTTTGCGACCCACCAGTGGTTCGCGACCCATAGTTTGGAAACCGCTAAAGTTTAGCCTATATAAAATACGGTACTAAAATTTAAACATTTAAAAGTGTTTGCTTATGAACTCATTTAAGTGCGGGCTGAACGGGGACCGTGCATGGGGCGTTGGTTGGACAGCCTAAACTATGTTTTTTTTATTCCTCTTCGTTTTCTTTTAGATATATTCTATATGCGGTTATAATTTCGCAATTTTTAGCGTTTGCTAAGACATAGGACATCTCTAGAAACATTAGTAATGTTTCATTTCATTTGGAATACTTGAACACTTGTTCATTCTTCTGTTTGCACGTTAGTATATTCTTCAGATTCAATATTCTAGAAATGTTTCCGACTATTCGGAAGAAAAAGGAAAATTTACATTCGTAGCTAATTATTATTAGTTGGAGATCGTTGACAACGCGCCCCAATAAATAAACAAGTCCTGTCACGAAGTTAACGATTTGTTTCTGAATCAGTTAACTTACCAGTGTCTGATATTAGAAAGCAAAGTTCTTCAGCATATTGCCTGTGCCTTAATGTACTGTCCCAATGAAATTCAACTTAGAATCGGTGTAGTTTGTTCAAAACAGTCAACACGATGGAACTTGGAATAGAATCAGGAACATGGCTTCTGCTGAAAACAATGAACATAAACTAAATATTCCATACGGCAAGACAATTTTGCAGTATCATAATATCACAACTCTCTATATTTCAAATCAATCAGCACGATATAGATTAAAATCAAACAAAATTTAACATTATATATATACCCAATGTTTCGACTTTCCAAGTAACACAATCAAATGAAATATGCTCTAAACTAAAGTAACTAAAATCCAAGTTTTATGACTAAAATATTAAAGCAGTAGTTATTGTGCTAATTTAACAGTAATACTGCCACAAATTATATTTGTATTACACTTGAGAACCTCAATTCTTATTGTTATTTCCAACAGATACATAACGAGTACTACCGACAATACAAAACCTGTAAACACTGGTTCACACCGAATACTGAGCTAGACTGAGACAAGACATCCAACTATTGCGCTTCCAATTTACTAATTATCGTAATTAACAAACTCACATCATACCATTGTGTAGTGCGTCAGACGCGCCTTTGCAGTTTACGTAAACACGTCAATATTTACCCTGGCCAACATTCGGATGGAACAGTAACAACCTATGATGATTTAAGAATGCATGTTAGTAGGGATTTCAGGATAGAGGTTACATGAATATGATTAAGTACTGCTTGTACCGAGCTTTATAGGGTAGATCAGGGTGGTCCGAACCGCGGCCCTAGCACACATTCCTTGCGCCCGTAGAACAATTTTAGCGTGTACTAAACTAAACCATTGGTAGATAAGTGTATTTATTGGCAGTTATTTCTAAACAATTCCAACTGTGATTGGCCTTTTTCCTAATCCCGATGTCGGGATTGATATTTGATAAAATCACGAAATTTCAATGTTGTATCTATAAACGTCAAGACTCAAGACCAGGATGGAAATGACTTCCCGTGGTCGGTACGAGGAGAATAAATTGTCTTGTGCAGAAATGACCAAGCTGATGAGATGAATCGCGCTTCCATCCAAACTTCGTACATGAAGCTCGCCTTGAGTAACTTCTCAATTTTAGAGACGTGACCATGTGACAGCAATGACGAAACGCAGACCTGACTTAGTCTCATCTTAGACATATATTTTGGTTGTTATTTGACGATACCACTAGACCTGATAACGCTAAAAGTAATGAAATTAGTCAAATTTATGAATTCATCATACAATAAGTGTAGAATAAGTGAACAAGAAATAGGAAACGTATTTACCTTTCCCCAACAACGTTCAATGACGGGGTCTGGTGTGTTTCCAAGTAATTTCTACCACGAAAAAATATAAGTTTAGCGGACATTACAAAATCAAACATGAAGAAAAATGCTATAAATATCACCATATTTCTCAAGAAGCAAATGGGTAAACTCCCGATGTTTTATCACTTCTGGGTTTTCTCCTACTGCGGCCCGCGAGACCTCGCCAAAAGTTTTTGCGTCACGCCAACCTTGGACCACCCTAGGGTAGATCTTATATAACGAATTCTGCAATTAGTAGAAACAAAAATGAATGAAGCCTCGATAAAACATGTAGGGAAATCGATTTTCAATACGATTCCAGAAAATCTGTGGATTCCACACTTATAAAAATTTAGATTCAAAGCTCGCTCTATCCCAATCGCTAAGACAAGTAGTAATTTCACAACGTATTCATATATCACAGAGTTGGTTTAGGATTGAATGTAATTACTTTAAGCCACATAACATGTATTTGGAAGATTGCCAATCATATCTCCCTGTCCCTTATTTTTCTTTTATAGTGCGAGAAAATTCCATTTGTACAGGCATTCAGTGAACGAGAGTAAACTTTTGTCCTATCCTAGGTAACATTCGGGACACGCGAAAGACCACTCATTTAACCTTATTTCTTGACACGTGTGGATACCAAGAGATAACCACAAAAGACTTCTAAGAGAATGATAACAGCAACAAAATATGTGGATAATAAAATATGTAAATTTAGCGTTCTTTGACTTGTCAAATAATGGCACTATGATCTTCAAACCTCCCTTTCACACTAAAATCATAAAATCAAACATTTCGTACAGTACATACCGGCCCCGGTAATTTTATGAACTGTTTTTTGGATAACATAGGGAAATGATTTTAAAAAAAAAAAGAAATGTTTGCTCAACTTCCAAAAACAATTGATGAAATAAATACAGTAACAAAACCAATGAAGATAAGCAAATTGCCAATGCAGGAAATTCAAAAAAGGATAGAACCAAAAACTAGCCCCCACTCAAATATAATTCGAATTATACACCTAATATTCCCATAGTGAGAATGTATGTGTGACTGTGTATGTGTAGTGTGGATGCTATTTATGTAGTGTGTATTTTGTGCGTAAATGTACTCAAAAAGCGTAGACAGAGCTTCATTATGTCGCGCATATAAGTAGAATTGGATATGCACACTTTCACTTTTCACTCCTTGATCATCAGGGTGACAAGATCTCCAACTTCAAAGTTGCGTTGAATCTTGAGTCGGCACTGTAATTGGGGAAGATATTCGTTTGTCAAGCGATGACAAAATAAATCATGTAATCACTGAACATGTCTGTATTCCTCTTCAGTATTCATGTGCTCGAAGAACAAATCAGGTGGCAAAGACGGTTCTAATCTATTTATCAAAATTGAGTTTGCAGAAAAGGGCATTCAAGTCTTTCGGATCGTCGCACGGTGGTGTGAGTGGACTTTATTTTTTGACGCGTGTGGATTCCAAGAAATTCCTTCAACGATAATGATAATAGCAACAAAATGTGGGGATAATAAATAATGTGAGTTCAGCTTTCTGTGACTTCTCAAATACTGGCTATGTGATCTTCAAATCTTCCTTTCGTATTAGCCGATTCTTCAGGACTCTAGCAAATGCAATATTTGTGCATACTCTACATCTTTCTATCTGCTTGTACCTAGTTACTTCTCAGTGGTGTCGATTTGAAACCGGAAAAGTCACAACCGTTGGTTACAGGGAAATTAATGAGTAAACCAGCGTTATGTTGCTTTAGTCAAATGTAAGTTGTATGTTCTTGAAGTTGTGGGCAACAGTTATAAATATACCACTGCCTATTTCGAGTTTACAGCTATCATCAGTTTTGTGCGAATCGGTTCTATTACAATATTTCCAGGATGTAAATTATTTATTTTTGCATGTTGCAATTTCAAGATTGGGAAAAGTGACAATAGCACAGCAACTAAACGCCAGTTCTTTTTTAATGAGCAATTCGAGAGTCCTGCTGCACGCTTACACAAATGTATTTCTGTAACCTTTTGTCTGACCAAAGTCAGACAAGCAGTTTACAACAATCAACTTTTTTATTATTCAGGGCTAGGCTTTTATTAGTTTTAAAATGCATCCTCATTCTATTTTATAACGTCATAATGGATGTTACAAAGCATTTAAATTTTGTTCTTTTAATTCAGATAAAAAGCGATACAGGCAACGTCCGCACATTTACCCACATTACTTGAAAATTATGGAGGATAAAAATCAACTCAAATATCTTCAGAGAAGAGGAGAAGTTTAGCTTTCTGCTTAGATTGTTTTGTAAATTTTGTAACAGTATTTCATTTCATTTAGAATAACTGAATATTTGAACACATGCTCAAAACACCTGTTCGTGGAACAGCTATCGCTGTGCTTGGTTGATTCTATGCTATATTGCTTCCACGACTACCTTGCCTGATGCGAGTAGCTCAGATTATCTATTAACCATTCTCAGTTTTTTAGCAGTGTTTCTTAACATGGGTTCGATCGAACCTCATGGGTTCTGTAGGGCTGTTTAATTGGGTCGACGAAGGTGCTGGTTTGAAACATTTGTATTTCATGGACTTCTTTCTATTCTACCTATATCAAAGTTAGACCTTTATCTCAGGTATCGCTGCTCGATAACCAGCATTGTTTTTTTCGCGTCACCCTCCACCATGAAATTCCTTTTTTGTGTTTTTTTCCTAGTTTTGTTTGCATAAATTATATGTTCATTTTGGTGAAAAATGAACTTCTGACTGACTGACTGATGAAGTATTTGTGTTACAATGTTTTGTAAACATACCTACAGTTTTCTGCAGATATTGCAACTTATAAAATAGCTTAACTATTTGCTGTTATTCAACAGTAATGCAACGACGTCATACTGTATCAATTGAAGACTTTTGCATCCTTTCGAGCTTTCTACAAAATTAACTTTAACCGTTCAATCCAAGAAGCAGTTGACGCGTGGATTGTTCACCTGGAACCAAACTAGTCTGGTAAATTTGCTTATTTTTTGATAATGTACACAGTTGTCTTGACGGCTATTCGCGTCCTTGACGGGGTAGCAAACGACATGTCGACGGCCTAGGTACGATGGTAAGTAATTATGTAGTTGCAATGAGTAAATGTGGCAAAGATTCAGGAATTCAGTAGCCGCAAAATATCCGATTTTAAGTCATACTTTCAAGCATCCACAAAAACGTAGTTGCTTCTGTAATTGTTTACATTCTTTAAATGTACATGTCCAATGACGTAAGAAGGAGATTTTCACTAGAATTAAGTTTATGTTTCAATTGTCTCGAACTTGGACAGTTTGCCTTTTGGTGTAAATTTTATAACATGTGTCGCGCTTGTTCGGGTAAGCATTATTCAGTGATCCATGGCCTGAGGATCTTTACAAGAAGATCAAATGCTAACAACCATCGCAATGTCTCTACTCGTAAAACAGCGTTGTCAATGCAAATGTTTCAGACGTGGTGTCCAATTTCAGCCTTTGCCAGTTGTAGTAAAAGGTCTGTAGGCTTTTCTGAATACTTTATCGCTGTGCTAGACTTTGCTATTCAAATCTCAATTATATATACATCATCAATCGAAACGAAGACTTGGTCTAATAAAAATAAATCGTACCTGTGTTACCATTGACACTTTATGTAACAAAGGCGTTTCACAAATAGCAGAGTTAGTAAAATTGTAGGTGGAATCTGGTTATGAAGAATATTGGCATTAAACAACGTGTTTGCGATGGAGTCACGCATACAACATTCAGCTAGAATGTTTAAAAGAGATCAATATATGCCTCGCCTCACTTGCAGGATATTCCGTTGGCCGATATTGAAGCGAATCAAGCTATGATTTTAATCGCGGCATAAAATCCCATAGCGCACCCATCGCAACATGAACCAATACCACGAATTGAAATTCCTCATGGTTGGACTTGATCGGAAATTTGCGTACAAGTATTGACAATGAGACAATTTCAAATTTCATGCATTGTGGTTTATGTGACCATTATAGTCACGTCGTTCAATTTACCGTGTAGCGAGTCGTTTAACAATAGACGAGAATATTTTCCACGAACAGTAAAATTAAATTATTTTACCGTCGTGATGAAGTTGGTTTTATGGAGATGAATGGAAATTGCGAAAAGTCACTAAACGAACACGCAGCTCGAATAAGATTCCAAAGTCTTACAAAACAACTTAAAACAAACAACGATTTAATAAATAATCGCGTCAAGGTGCTTTTTCAATTGCAGAAAAGACCGACAGCTATAAACGTCAATATAAAAGCCATGCTTCATATATTCGATTTTTGGAAGATTATATTAATTCTGCAATTTTTAACTGTTCAAATAATGATTCTTCTTGGAAACAGCCATGTGCGTATAAATCACTGCTCCGTTCTTTCATCGCACAGTAGTTTTCGAATTTGTCAAACAGAATGTGCAGTTCTGCAATAAATTGAAAAAAAAACTGACATCGATATTCAACAGAGCGCAAGACTTACTATACGCGTGATTGAAAGAAACGACATTTGGATGTCACGCCATAATACGAAACATAGTTTAGCCATATATAAAATACGGTACTAAAATTTAAACCTTAAAAAATGTTTGCTCATGGACCAGTATGTTCCCCAGCTTTTCTTTTTAGGGGGGGTGTTTCAAAATTTAGGGGGTGGTAAATAATTTGCTGTTAGAGATAAAACTAGGCTGTTTGTATTCTTAAAAAAATGGTAAGTATTTAAGAAACGATGTAGGCTACATGGGGGCCCCCCAAGTTGATTGACGCGAGCCAAAATCCACAGCAGAATGTAATTGTAGGGCCAAAAAAGGGGAGCGAGAAAAAGTGCGGGACGACACGACTGGGGTTCAGGGCGCGCTCAAGAGTCCTGAGAAAATTTTGAGAAATAGGCACCAAAATAGGCTCTAAGCTTGATTTTAGATACACCTAGCATTGCAGTTTGTTATGTGATGAAATCAATAATTATAATATTTAGCTGATAGAATTCCCGGGGAATAGATAACAAGCACGGCTTTCAATCGTAAATATATACTAGCCTACTACGTTTCAACAAGTAATTTGCAACTGATAGTGACTAATGAAGTTACTTGCTCATCTGGCATTGTATGAATGGCTACTTATGGCTTGTTTTGTTACACATTTCTAATTTTTTTGAACATGTTTGTTTGACTTTTGTATGAATCAAATTTTGGAATAAGCTCGTCAACTGATCATAATGTCGCATAATGTTGTATTCCTTCAGAACTGAAATATTTTGTTGGTTAGAAGACAAATCGCTGAAGTTTGATTCTTTTCAATAAAGAAATAAAAACGCTGTCATTCATCTAAAAAACGTCTGTTTTCAGTGCCTAGTTTTCGTTTTGTGACATCTTTAAGCTTTCTTAATATACGGCTGATATCTAAAATACTGCAGTGTGTAATCCTAATACCCATACGTATACATAAGATACCGAAATATTTCAATTGTTACGAAATAAACGTGCTTAAACTGTGATAATGATGTAACAATAGACGGTATCTAAAACTCAAAAGGTACCACATGAAGGGTTAACCTCATTCACTCAAGTTCGGCGGGCCATTTTAAATCGTCACGCGGGCCGTAATTGGCCCGCAGACTGCGGTTTAGAACCCCTCAGTGTGGAATCGCACCTCAAAATTAGGGGGGGGGGGGGGTGTTTGAAATTTTAGGGGGGGTGTTCACCCCCTATAGGGGGGGTGTAGGGAAATCACTGTCATGGACTCATTGCTTATGAACGCGGCCCGCGGGTTGGGCAGCCCTAAACTTATCTGTTTTTTATTCAACTTCGTTTTCTTTTAGACATATACGCTTTATGCGGTCATAATTTTGCCATTTTTAGCGTCTTTAACCACCTTCAACTGCTAAGATATAAATTTTGCATGATGATTACAACAAAACCTATGAATTGTGTTCTTTTATTCAGATAACAAGCGATTCAGGCCAAGAATGCTCATTTGGAAATATTTCTTAAATATGTGGAGCGTGAAAAATCGACTCAAAACTAAAATCCCTTTAGCGAGAAGAAAACCAGAAATCAAAAGTTTAATGAAAGATGTGAGTTTAGCTTTCAGTGTATATGGTTTTGTAACTTTCGGAAGGATGATGAAGGAAGCTTTTGATCTTTCTCTAGAAACATTAGTAATGTTTCATTTAATTTTGAATACTTGAACACATGCTCATTCTTCTGGTTTTCACGTTAGGATATTCTTCAAATGCAATATTTTAAAAATGTTTCCGAGAAGAAGAAAAATTTACATTCGTAGCTAATTATTAGTGGTCAGAGATCTCCGACAACGCGCCCCCAATAAACAAGTCCTGTCACGAACTAAACGATTTGTTTCTGAACCAGTTACTAGTGTTTGATATTAGAGAGCAAGCGGTTCCAGCATATTATCTGTGCCCTAAAGTGCTATGTCCCAATGAAATTCAACTAAGAATCTGTGTAGTTTGTTCAAAACAAAAACAGTCAACACGGTGGAACTTGGAATAGAATCAGGAACATGGCAATGTAGCCAAACGTTGTGTTAATTCCGACAAAATTCGTCGAGAGCTCAGTTGCTACGCCATGATTTTATATATTTCTTTGAAGCCATGAAAGGACAAAAAGAACTTAAATAAATAACAGATTGTTAACAAACGATAATGAATAAACGAACACCGAGTTTTATCAGATAATTCAGTCTCGAAACTTTTTATCTGAAATAAGACGATCTCGTTTCTGAGGCCTCGCTCGTATGCCGAATAAATGGGCTCGCGTGCCAAAGGTTGCCCACCCCTGAAGTAGGCAGAACTCCAATCTTCAATTTAAGTCAAACGTTCAAGCTTCCACAAAAACGTAGTTGCTTCTGCAATGGTTTACATTTTTCAAGTTTTTTTGTCCAATGACGTAAAAAAAGAAGATTTTCACTAGAATCAAGTTTATGTTTCAATTGTTTCGAACTTGGTTAGTTTGCTTTTTGGTGTAGATTTCCTAACATGTGTCGCGCTTGTTCGGGTAAGCAGCATTCAGTGATCCATGGCCTGAGCATCTTTACAAGAAGATCAAATGCTAACAATCATCGCAATGCCTCTACTCGTACAAACAGCGTTGCCAATGCAAATGTTTCAGACGTGGTGTCCAGTTTCAGCTTTTGCCAGTTGTAGTGAAGGATCCATTGGGCTTTTCTGAATAAGTTATCGCTGTGGTAGACTCTGCTAGTCAAATTTCAATTATATATACATCATGAATCGAAACGAAAACTTGGTCTAATAAATATAAACCATACCCGTGTTAGCACTGACACTTTATGTAACAAAGGCGTTTCACAAGATCAGAAGTAGTAAAATTGTCGGTGAAATCTGGTTACGACGAATATTGGAGTTAAACAACGTGTTTGTAATCAAGTCACGAAGACCACATTCAGATAGAATGCTTATAAAAGTTCAATATATGCCTCACTTGCAGGATATTCCGTTGGCCGATATTGAAGCGAATCAAGCTATGATTTTAATCGCGGCAGATAATCTCATAGCGTTCTTCCAGCTTTTGCATGGAGTGGGTCGACAACGTGAACCAATAGGAATTGAATCTCCTCTTGGTTGGACTTGATCGGGAATTTGCGTACAAGTATTGACAATAAGACAATTTCAAATTTGATGCATTGCGGAATACGTGACCATTATACCATGCTACAAGAACAAATCGGATAAAATTGGTCCAGCGAATCTGTAGGCACGGCATATAATTTGTCGCATGGGGAGTCCTTCGAAGATAGACGAGAATATATTCTCACGAACAGTAAAATTAAATTATTTGACCGTCCTGATGAATTCGGTTTCATGGAGTTGAATGGAAATTGCGAAAAGTAACTAAACAAACACGCAGCTCGTATGAGATTCAAAAGTCTTAGAAAGAAACAACGATTCAATGAATAATCGCGTCGGGGTGCTTTTTCATTTTCTGGAAAGACCGACAGCTATAAACGTCAATATAAAAGCCATGCCTCATTTATTCTATTTTTGAAAAATGATATTAATTCTGCAATTTTTAACTGTACAAATACTGTTTTTCTTGGAAACAGCCATGTGCGTATAAATTATTTCCTCGTATTGCTTTCGTAGCTGTTGATTCATCTTATGTGGCGAATTTTTGTTGTTTAACGGGAGATACGTACGATAGCGGACATAAATTTCCTAGTAGCGCATTATCAATTATCGATATACACTTTTACGTTGATTTACTTACTTCGAAATAGAGTTCGATTCATTGGTATCAGCATCTAAGAACGTTATTGAAATGTTACACAATAACGGGTTCAAGACGACAGATTGGGTTTCGAATTCCAAATCAGTTTCACGTGAGATATACATTCATCGTCTCGCCACAAGTATTGATTTAGATATCGAGAGACTTGCTCTGAAAAGTGCTTGGGGCTGAACTGTGGAAGCGAGAGAGATTGCTTCATACTTGAACACCAGGAGTTCACAGGTTTTGTCACAAATAGAAAAGCCCTTACTGTTGTAAGTTCAATACTTGATGCTTGGGATGAAATATTCAACAATAAGAGACTGAAGTGTTGGTCAAAGTGGAGTAATTCTATAAGTTTTCAAAATATTTCAATTCCTCGTCAATTCAAAGATGTGGAATGTAAATATTCCCTGTACAAATTTGGCATATTCTGTCATATGATATCGAAGCATCCCAAGAAGAATTGCCAGGGTCGTTCTACTTAACGCTGATTCCGCGCAAACTCCCTCAGATTACTGCGATAGAAGGATGAATATTCCTCAGTTATTAGAGAATTCGGACATTGGACTAGTTTTTGACGCTACTCCCCCCGCATCAGGATTCCGCCTCATTGATGGATGACTTCCTGTGAATAGTCTTGAAGGTGCCTTTGTCGGCAGTCCGCGTGGCTATAAGTGCTAGTTTAGTTCGGGTTGGGAAAAATATTCGAATATTTGAGTAACAGTTTACTGCTTTAATGGCCGTTCTCACGTGGCCTGGACACGGCACGTCACTTGCGCATCGTTGAATCAAACGCTTGGACAGTATAGCGCACGATACACGAGCATCAGCCTACAATCCTGGCTAACGGACAATGGCGTCAAAATTGGCTGTTATATTTGCGTTATAATATTTTTATTTATTTCCAGTGGATATGATATTGTTTCAATTTCTTGATGAGCATAATGTGTCCCAATTTCGCATGATTTTTAACTTTTCAGAAGGCCGTTTTGTAAAATTCGAAACATTGATATAAGTTCATGAAGTAACATTAGGTCAATAATATTAGAAATGTTTACCGATCCGCAGTGACGACATTTCATAAGTTTTATTTAATGCAAAAACATAGACACGACAGAAAAATACAACGAATCCAGGGGCCAGTAGCAAAGATATTGGTAACTTTTCAATTTTACAGTGGCGATAAGGAAGATCAAATCCAGAACGAAAGAAAAAATTTAAAATAAAGTTGATTTGGAGATGGGAATTGCAATTGGCCAGGGTAAATATTGACGTTTTTACGTAAACAGCGAAGGCGCGTCTGACGCACTACACAATGGTATGATGTGAGTTTGTTGATTAATTAGGATAATTGGTAAATTGGAAGCGCATTAGTTTAATATCTTGTCTCAGTCTATCTCAGTATTCGGTGTGAATCAGTGTTTACAGGTTCTGTACTGTTGGTAGTACTCGTTATGTATCTGTTGGAAATACATTTAATGCAAAAACATAGACACGACAGAAAAATACAACGAATCCAGGGGCCAGTAGCAAAGATATTGGTAACTTTTCAATTTTACAGTGGCGATAAGGAAGATCAAATCCAGATCGAAAGAAAAAATTTAAAATAAAGTTGATTTGGAGATGGATATTGCAAAATCATTTTTATAATTTTTCGCAGCGCCTCGTCGCCAATGATCGTACAGTAGTTTTCAAATTTGTCAAACAGAACGCGCAGTTCTGCAATAAATTTTAAAAAGTTAAACATCGATATCCACCAGAGCGCAAGACTTGATACACGCGTGATTAAAAGAACCCACATTTGTATGTGGAATGCCGAAATAATCACGCCATAATCGTGAAACATACTTTAGCGGCAGTGGTTCCCAAACTTTTTAGAGTTGGGACCCACTATTTATTACCAAAGCTTATGGCGACCCACTTAACTTTAATTTCATTTTGTTTTTTCAGGACATTATACAGAACACAGCAATGGCTAACCATCGCAAAACTACCGTGTTTCCTCGAAATGAAGACCTGGCCTGAAAATAAGATAATAATTTGAATTTTTAAAATGATTTTAAAATGACCCTACCCTTAAAATAAATTTAAAATGTGTGGGAGAAGAAAGGTTCATTAACCTGAAGTAAGGTGAAGATCACACCACTATTAAAGATTGTGTGATATCACAATTATGATATTTGTCACTTGATTTTTGTATAGCAAATACAAATAAAAACTATGGATGTCGGTTTTTATATAATATTTAGTAAAAAAATCTTGTGATTTTCTACAATGTAATTTTATTTTCGATAAATGAACACAAAAGACCTCTTCCAAAAAAAACCATAGTGTTATTCTTCAAAATAAATAAATCTAAATCCTGTCTAAATTTCGGGGAAACACGATAAGAAGTGCTGTACAGTGTACAAAACTGCTATGCGTAAAAAAGCCACGTGGTCATTCTTTGTGTAGAAAATTTTTGTTCCTTTGAGAAGATCGTAAAAAGGAACCAATCACAGATTCGAATTTAAATTCAATTTAATTTATTTTGTTTTTTTGAAGATTTACGTATTGGAGTCGCCACCGATCCTAATTACCAGTATGATTAACCAAAGCTCTCTACATCTTTTCACGACCAACTAAGATTCCTTTTGCGACCCACCAGTGGTTCGCGACCCATAGTTTGGGAACCGCTAAAGTTTAGCCTATATAAAATACGGTACTAAAATTTAAACATTTAAAAGTGTTTGCTTATGAACTCATTTAAGTGCGGGCTGAACGCGGACCGTGCATGGGGCGTTGGTTGGACAGCCAAAACTATGTTTTTTTTATTCCTCTTCGTTTTCTTTTAGATATATTCTATATGCGGTTATAATTTCGCAATTTTTAGCGTTTGCTAAGACATAGGACATCTCTAGAAACATTAGTAATGTTTCATTTCATTTGGAATACTTGAACACTTGTTCATTCTTCTGTTTGCACGTTAGTATATTCTTCAGATTCAATATTCTAGAAATGTTTCCGACTATTCGAAAGAAAAAGGAAAATTTACATTCGTAGCTAATTATTATTAGTTTGAGATCGTTGACAACGCGCCCCAATAAATAAACAAGTCCTGTCACGAAGTTAACGATTTGTTTCTGAATCAGTTACCAGTGTCTTATATTAGAAAGCAAAGTTCTTCAGCATATTGCCTGTGCCTTAATGTACTGTTCCAATGAAATTCAACTTAGAATCGGTGTAGTTTGTTCAAAACAGTCAACAGGATGGAACTTGGAATAGAATCAGAAACATGGCATCTGCTGAAAACAATGAACATAAACTAAATATTCCATACGGCAAGACAATTTTGCAGTATCATAATATCACAACTCTCTATATTTCAAATCAATCAGCACGATATAGATTAAAATCAAACAAAATTTAACATTATATATATACCCAATGTTTCGACTTTCCAAGTAACACAATCAAATGAAATATGCTCTAAACTAAAGTAACTAGAATCCAAGTTTTATGACTAAAATATTAAAGCAGTAGTTATTGTGCTAATTTGACAGTAATACTGCCACAAATTATATTTGTATTACACTTGAGAACCTCAATTCTTATTGTTATTTCCAACAGATACATAACGAGTACTACCAACAATACAGAACCTGTAAACACTGGTTCACGCCGAATACTGAGCTAGACTGAGACAAGACATCCAACTATTGCGCTTCCAATTTACTAATTATCGTAATTAACAAACTCACATCATACCATTGTGTAGTGCGTCAGACGCGCTTTTGCAGTTTACGTAAACACGTCAATATTTACCCTGGCCAACATTCGGATGGAACAGTAACAACCTATGATGATTTAAGAATGCATGTTAGTAGGGATTTCAGGATAGAGGTTACATGAATATGATTAAGTACCGCTTGTACCGAGCTTTATAGGGTAGATCAGGGTGGTCCGAACCGCGGCCCTAGCACACATTCCTTGCGCCCATAGAACAATTTTAGCGTGTACTAAACTAAACCATTGGTAGATAAGTGTATTTATTGGCAGAGTTATTTCTAAACTATTCCAACTGTGATTGGCCTTTTTCCTAATCCCGATGTCGGGATTGATATTTGATAAAATCACGGAATTTCAATGTTGTATCTATAAACGTCAAGACTCAAGACCAGGATGGAAATGACTTCCCGTGGTCGGTACGAGGAGAATAAATTGTCTTGTGCAGACATGACCAAGCTGATGAGATGAATCGCGCTTCCATCCAAACTTCGTACATGAAGCTCGCCTTGAGTAACTTCTCAATTTTAGAGACGTGACCATGTGACAGCAATGACGAAACGCAGACCTGACTTAGTCTCATCTTAGACATATATTTTGGTTGTTATTTGACGATACCACTAGACCTGATAACGTTAAAAGTAATGAAATTAGTCAAATTTATGAATTCATCATACAATAAGTGTAGGATAAGTGTACAAGAAATAGGAAACGTATTTACCTTTCCCCAACAACGTTCAATGACGGGGTCTGGTGTGTTTCCAAGTAATTTCTACCACGAAAAAATATAAGTTTAGCGGACATTACAAAATCAAACATGAAGAAAAATGCTATAAATATCACCATATTTCTCAAGAAGCAAATGGGTAAACTCCCGATGTTTTATCACTTCTGGGTTTTCTCCTACTGCGGCCCGCGAGACCTCGCCAAAAGTTTTTGCGTCACGCCAACCTTGGACCACCCTAGGGTAGATCTTATATAACGAATTCTGCAATTAGTAGAAACAAAAATGAATGAAGCCTCGATAAAACATGTAGGGAAATCGATTTTCAATACGATTCCAGAAAATCTGTGGATTCCACACATATAAAAATTTAGATTCAAAGCTCGCTCTATCCCAATCGCTAAGACAAGTAGTAATTTCACAACGTATTCATATATCACAGAGTTGGTTTAGGATTAAATGTAATTACTTTAAGCCACATAACATGTATTTGGAAGATTGCCAATCATATCTCCCTGTCCCTTATTTTTCTTTTATAGTGCGAGAAAATTCCATTTGTACAGGCTTTCAGTGAACGAGAGTAAACTTTTTTCCTATCCTAGGTAACATTCGGGACATGCGAAAGACCACTCATTTAACCTTATTTCTTGACACGTGTGGATACCAAGAGATAACCACAAAAGACTTCTAAGAGAATGATAACAGCAACAAAATATGTGGATAGTAAAATATGTAAATTTAGCGTTCTTTGACTCGTCAAATAATGGCACTATGATCTTCAAACCTCCCTTTCACACTAAAATCATAAAATCAAACATTTCGTACAGTACATACCGGCCCCGGTAATTTTATGAACTGTTTTTTGGATAACATAGGGAAATGATTTTCAAAAAAAAAAGAAATGTTTGCTCAACTTCCAAAAACAATTGATGAAATAAATACAGTAACAAAACCAATGAAGATAAGCAAATTGCCAATGCAAGAAATTCAAAAAAGGATAGAACCAAAAACTAGCCCCCACTCAAATATAATTCGAATTATACACCTAATATTCCCATAGTGAGAATGTATGTGTGACTGTGTATGTGTAGTGTGGATGCTATTTATGTAGTGTGTATTTTGTGCGTAAATGTACTCCAAAAGCGTAGACAGAGCTTCATTATGTCGCGCATATAAGTAGAATTGGATATGCACACTTTCACTTTTCACTCCTTGACCATCAGGGTGACAAGATCTCCAACTTCAAAGTTGCGTTGAATCTTGAGTCGGCACTGTAATTGGGGAAGATATTCGTTTGTCAAGCGATGACAAAATAAATCATGTAATCACTGAACATGTCTGTATTCCTCTTCAGTATTCATGTGCTCGAAGAACAAATCAGGTGGCAAAGACGGTTCTAATCTATTTATCAAAATTGAGTTTGCAGAAAAGGGCATTCAAGTCTTTCGGATCGTCGCACGGTGGTGTGAGTGGACTTTATTTTTTGACGCGTGTGGATTCCAAGAAATTCCTTCAACGAGAATGATAATAGCAACAAAATGTGGGGATAATAAATAATGTGAGTTCAGCTTTCTGTGACTTCTCAAATACTGGCTATGTGATCTTCAAATCTTCGTTTCGTATTAGCCGATTCTTCAGGACTCTAGCAAATGCAATATTTGTGCATACTCTACATCTTTCTATCTGCTTGTACCTAGTTACTTCTCAGTGGTGTCGATTTGAAACCGGAAAAGTCACAACCGTTGGTTACAGGGAAATTAATGAGTAAACCAGCGTTATGTTGCTTTAGTCAAATGTAAGTTGTATGTTCTTGAAGTTGTGGGCAACAGTTATAAATATACCACTGCCTATTTCGAGTTTACAGCTATCATCAGTTTTGTGCGAATCGGTTCTATTACAATATTTCCAGGATGTAAATTATTTATTTCTGCTTGTTGCAATTTCAAGATTGGGAAAAGTGACAATAGCACAGCAACTAAACGCCAGTTCTTTTTTAATGAGCAATTCGAGAGTCCTGCTGCACGCTTACACAAATGTATTTCTGTAACCTTTTGTCTGACCAAAGTCAGACAAGCAGTTTACAACAATCAACTTTTTTATTATTCAGGGCTAGGCTTTTATTAGTTTTAAAATGCATCCTCATTCTATTTTATGACGTCATAATGGATGTTACAAAGCATTTAAATTTTGTTCTTTTAATTCAGATGAAAAGCGATACAGGCAACGTCCGCACATTTACCCACATTACTTGAAAATTATGGAGGATAAAAATCAACTCAAATATCTTCAGAGAAGAGGAGATTGGCAGAAATCAAAGGGTTAACAGATGATGTAAGTTTAGCTTTCTGCTTAGATTGTTTTGTAAATTTTGTAACAGTATTTCATTTCATTTAGAATAACTGAATATTTGAACACATGCTCAAAACATCTGTTCGTGGAACAGCTATCGCTGTGCTTGGTTGATTCTATGCTATATTGCTTCCACGACTACCTTGCCTGATGCGAGTAGCTCAGATTATCTATTAACCATTCTCAGTTTTTTAGCAGTGTTTCTTAACATGGGTTCGATCGAACCTCATGGGTTCTGTAAGGCTGTTTAATTGGGTCGACGAAGGTGCTGGTTTAAAACATTTGTATTTCATGGACTTCTTTCTATTCTACCTATATCAAAGTTAGACCTTTATCTCAGGTATCGCTGCTCGATAACCAGCATAGTTTTTTTCGCGTCACCCTCCACCATGAAATTCCTTTTTTGTGTTTGTTTCCTAGTTTTGTTTGCATTAATTATATGTTCATTTTGGTGAAAAATGAACTTCTGACTGGCTGACTGATGAAGTATTTGTGTTACAATGTTTTGTAAACATACCTACAGTTTTCTGCAGATATTGCAACTTATAAAATAGCTTAACTATTTGCTGTTATTCAACAGTAATGCAACGACGTCATACTGTATCAATTGAAGACTTTTGCATCCTTTCGAGCTTTCTACAAAATTAACTTTAACCGTTCAATCCAAGAAGCAGTTGACGCGTGGATTGTTCACCTGGAACCAAACTAGTCTGGTAAATTTGCTTATTTTTTGATAATGTACACAGTTGTCTTGACGACGACGGTTCACATATGCTTCGGCTATTCGCGTCCTTGACGGGGTAGCAAACGACATGTCGACGGCCTAGGTACGATGGTAAGTAATTATGTAGTTGCAAGATTCAGGAATTCAGTAGCCGCAAAATATCCGATTTTGAGTCATACTTTCAAGCATCCACAAAAACGTAGTTGCTTCTGCAATTGTTTACATTCTTTAAATGTACATGTCCAATGACGTAAAAAGGAGATTTTCACTAGAATTAAGTTCATGTTTCAATTGTCTCGAACTTGGACAGTTTGCCTTTTGGTGTAAATTTTATAACATGTGTCGCGCTTGTTCGGGTAAGCATTATTCGGTGATCCATGGCCTGAGGATCTTTACAAGAAGATCAAATGCTAACAACCATCGCAATGTCTCTACTCGTAAAACAGCGTTGTCAATGCAAATGTTTCAGACGTGGTGTCCAATTTCAGCCTTTGCCAGTTGTAGTAAAAGGTCTGTAGGCTTTTCTGAATACTTTATCGCTGTGCTAGACTTTGCTATTCAAATATCAATTATATATACATCATCAATCGAAACGAAGACTTGGTCTAATAAAAATAAATCGTACCTGTGTTACCATTGACACTTTATGTAACAAAGGCGTTTCACAAATAGCAGAGTTAGTAAAATTGTAGGTGGAATCTGGTTATGAAGAATATTGGCATTAAACAACGTGTTTGCGATGGAGTCACGCATACAACATTCAGCTAGAATGTTTAAAAGAGATCAATATATGCCTCGCCTCACTTGCAGGATATTCCGTTGGCCGATATTGAAGCGAATCAAGCTATGATTTTAATCGCGGCATAAAATCCCATAGCGCACCCATCGCAACATGAACCAATACGAATTGAAATTCCTCATGGTTGGACTTGATCGGAAATTTGCGTACAAGTATTGACAATAAGACAATTTCAAATTTCATGCATTGTGGTTTATGTGACCATTATAGTCACGTCGTTCAATTTACCGTGTAGCGAGTCGTTTAATAGACGAGAATATTTTCCACGAACAGTAAAATTAAATTATTTTACCGTCCTGATGAAGTTGGTTTTATGGAGATGAATGGAAATTGCGAAAAGTCACTAAACGAACACGCAGCTCGAATAAGATTCCAAAGTCTTACAAAACAACTTAAAACAAACAACGATTTAATAAATAATCGCGTCAAGGTGCTTTTTCAATTGCAGAAAAGACCGACAGCTATAAACGTCAATATAAAAGCCATGCTTCATATATTCGATTTTTGGAAGATTATATTAATTCTGCAATTTTTAACTGTTCAAATAATGATTCTTCTTGGAAACAGCCATGTGCGTATAAATCACTGCTCCGTTCTTTCATCGCACAGTAGTTTTCGAATTTGTCAAACAGAATGTGCAGTTCTGCAATAAATTGAAAAAAAAAAACTGACATCGATATTCAACAGAGCGCAAGACTTACTATACGCGTGATTGAAAGAAACGACATTTGGATGTCACGCCATAATACGAAACATAGTTTAGCCATATATAAAATACGGTACTAAAATTTAAACCTTAAAAAATGTTTGCTCATGGACCAGTATGTTCCCCAGCTTTTCTTTTTAGGGGGGGTGTTCCAAAATTTAGGGGGTGGTAAATAATTTGCTGTTAGAGATAAAACTAGGCTGTTTGTATTCTTAAAAAAATGGTAAGTATTTAAGAAACGATGTAGGCTACATGGGGGCCCCCCAAGTTGATTGACGCGAGCCAAAATCCACAGCCAAATGTAATTGTAGGGCCAAAAAAGGGGAGCGAGAAAAAGTGCGGGACGACACGACTGGGGTTCAGGGCGCGCTCAAGCGTCCTGAGAAAATTTTGAGAAATAGGCACCAAAATAGGCTCTAAGCTTGATTTTAGATACACCTAGCATCGCAGTTTGTTATGTGATGAAATCAATAATTATAATATTTAGCTGATAGAATTCCCGGGGAATAGATAACAAGCACGGCTTTCAACCGTAAATATATACTAGGGGAAAGTGGGGAAGGTTGGGACACTTTTTTTCTTTTGCATATTTTGAGCCTTTAATTCTGCATATTCCCTTAAGTTGGCGGGACTAATGCATAGAGGGGTAAATGTAGTTTACATTCAGCGAATAAGAAATTTTCTTGCGACACACATCTTACTACTAAAATGCTTTCAAAAACGTCTGTCAAGTGTCCCACTGTACCCCACTTGTGGGGCACATTCGGACAGACCCTGGGGCCCCATGGGTCAGTCCGTCAAAATTCAACGAAGTATGCCCTTAAAAATAAGCAATTAATCAGCATAATCGTCTAAAGAACAGGGAGACTTCAAATTTGAAGCTTTAATATTTTTAAAATCAATGTTCAACTGAAATAGTTCAGATATCAGACAAAAAGTTTCGCAAACAAATTTGATTATTTCTTCCCTTGAATCTAAATCTGGAAATATTATTGATTCTCGAATATATTCCATATTGGGTCATGGGTCAAAAGAAACCATAATATTACACTTAATATACCGCATATCTAGGTCTCTAAGCACTTATTGAATCAAACAATGTCGAATTGTGCACTGTAGGGCAAGTCCCACTGTGCCCCGGTCCATTGTTCCTCATAGGCAACAAATATTTTCAGACTATCCCACAGCGAAATCTGGAAGGCACATCCACTCGCCAACGTTATGAATATTCTACAGTGGACTAAAGCTGAATAATATCAGACGGTGGTTTGTCATGTTGGAAAGTCCAATGTAGAAAAAAGAAAAAACTGGAACGGTGAAATTTTAGTTTCAACCTTACAAAACCAATTTCACTTCATAGCTTGCGCCGCACTACCCTTCCGTTGTCCGTTCGCGGGGACGTTGTAACTCACCAAAGGGCGGATTGAAACATCGAACCGCGGACAGGATTGCGGATATAGTATCAGTGTGAGAGCTGATTTTCCACTGTGCTTCATGTCCCAACGTGCCCCACTTTCCCCTACTACGTTTCAACAAGTAATTTGCAACTGATTGTGACTAATGAAGTTACTTGCTCATCTGGCATTGTATGAATGGCTACTTATGGCTTGTTTTGTTACACAGTTCTAATTTTTTTGAACATGTTTGTTTGACTTTTGTGTGAATTAAATTTTGGAATAAGCTCGTCAACTGATCATAATGTCGCATAATGTTGTATTCCTTCAGAACTGAAATATTTTGTTGGTTAGAAGACAAATCGCTGAAGTTTGATTCTTTTCAATAAAGAAATAAAAACGCTGTCATTCATCTAAAAAACGTCTGTTTTCAGTGCCTAGTTTTCGTTTTGTGACATCTTTAAGCTTTCTTAATATACGGCTGATATCTAAAATACTGCAGTGTGTAATCCTAATACCCATACGTATACATAAGATACCGAAATATTTCAATTGTTACGAAATAAACGTGCTTAAACTGTGATAATGGGGGGGGGGGGTGTTTGAAATTTTAGGGGGGGTGTTCACCCCCTATAGGGGGGGGGGGGGGGTGTAGGGAAATCACTGTCATGGACTCATTGCTTATGAACGCGGCCCGCGGGTTGGGCAGCCCTAAACTTATCTGTTTTTTATTCAACTTCGTTTTCTTTTAGACATATATTCTTTATGCGGTCATAATTTTGCCATTTTTAGCGTCTTTAACCACCTTCAACTGCTAAGATATAAATTTTGCATGATGATTACAACAAAACCTATGAATTGTGTTCTTTTATTCAGATAACAAGCGATTCAGGCCAAGAATGCTCATTTGGAAATATTTCCTAAATATGTGGAGCGTGAAAAATCGACTCAAAACTAAAATATCTTTAGCGAGAAGAAAACCAGAAATCAAAAGTTTAATGAAAGATGTGAGTTTAGCTTTCAGTGTATATGGTTTTGTAACTTTCGGAAGGATGATGAAGGAAGCTTTTGATCTTTCTCCAGAAACATTAGTAATGTTTCATTTAATTTTGAATACTTGAACACATGCTCATTCTTATGGTTTTCACGTTAGGATATTCTTCAAATGCAATATTTTAAAAATGTTTCCGAGAAGAAGAAAAATTTACATTCTTAGCTAATTATTAGTGGTTAGAGGTCTTCGACAACGCGCCCCCAATAAACAAGTCCTGTCACGAACTAAACAATTTGTTTCTGAACCAGTTACTAGTGTTTGATATTAGAGAGCAAGGGGTTCCAGCATATTATCTGTGCCCTAAAGTGCTATGTCCCAATGAAATTCAACTAAGAATCTGTGTAGTTTGTTCAAAACAAAAACAGTCAACACGGTGGAACTTGGAATAGAATCAGGAACATGGCATCGGCTGAAAACAATAAACGAAAACTCAATATTTCATACGGATAGACAACTCAATATATTCTCTATATACACAACTCTCTATATTTCAAATCCATCAGCACGATAAAGATTAAACACATACAAAACCTAATTTAGTATATACATACGTTATGTCCTGGCTCTACAAGTAACACAACCAAACGAAATATGCTCTGATGTAAATATAATTCAAGTTTTATGACAAAAATATTAAAGCAGTAGTTACTATGTTAGTTTAACTGCAATACTGCCCTGAATTATATTTGTCTAACACTTGAAAACCTCAGTTCTTACAAGAATTTGTAAATTTACAAATTGGTATTTCCAACAGATACATAACGAGTACTACCAACAATACAGAACCTGTAAACACTGATTCATACCGAATACTGAGATAGACTGAGACAAGATATTCAACTATTGCGCTTCCAATTTACCAATTATCCTAATTAATCAACAAACTCAAATCATACCATTGTGTAGTGCGTCAGACGCGCCTTCGCAGTTTACGTAAAAATATCAATATTTACCCTGGCCAACATTCGGATGGAACAGTAAAAACCTATGATGATTTAAGAATGCATGTTAGTAGGGATTTCAGGATAGAGGTTACATGAATATGATTAAGTACTGCTTGTACCGAGCTTTATAGGGTAGATCAGGGTGGTCCGAACCGCGGCCCTAGCACACATTCCTTGCGCCCGTAGAACAATTTTAGCGTGTACTAAACCATTGTTAGATAAGTGTATTTATTGGCAGAATATTTCTGAACTATTCCAACTGTGATTGGCCTTTTTCCTAATCCCGATGTCGGGATTGATATTTGATAAAATCACGGAATTTCAATGTTGTATCTATAAACGTCAAGACTCTACCAGGATGGAAATGACTTCCCGTGTTCGGTACGAGGAGAATAAATTGTCTTGTGCAGACATGACCAAGATGATGAGATGAATCGCGCTTCCATCCAAACTTCGTACATGAAGCTCGCCTTAAGTAACTTCTCAATTTTAGAGACGTGACCATGTTACAGCAATGACGAAACGCAGACCTGACTTAGCGCCGCGCAATCCAGTTTTTTTAGCTGGGTCCGGAGTCTCATCTTAGACAGATATTTTGGTTGTTATTTGACGATACCACTAAACCTAATCACGCTAAAAGTAATGAAATTAGTCAAATATATGAATTCATCATACAATAAGTGTAGAATAAATGAACAAGAAATAGGAAACGTATTTACCTTTCTCCAACAATGTTCAATGACGGGGTCTGGTGTGTTTCCAAGTAATTTCTACCACGAAAAAATAAAATTTTAGCGGACATTACAAAATCAAACATGAAGAAAAATGCCAAAAATGTCACTATATTTCTCAAGAAGCAAATGGGTAAACTCCCGATGTTTTATCACTTTTGGGTTTTCTCCTACTGCGGCCCGCGAGACATCGCCAAAAGTTATTGCGTCACGCCAACCTCGCAACCTTGGACCACCCTACGGTAGATCTTATATAACGGATGCTGCAATTAGTAGAAACATAAATTAATATTGTATCGGTAAAAGATGTAGAGAAATCGATCTTCAATACGATTCCAGAAAATCTATGGACACGCATGTAAATTTAGATTCGAATCTTGCTCCATCCAATTCACTAAGACAAGTAATAATTCCACAACGTCTTCATATATATATATCACAAAGTTTGTTTGAGATTAAATGTAGTTACTTTAAGCCACATATCATGTATTTGAAAGATTGTCAATTATATCTACCCGTTCCTTATTTTTTATAATGTGAAAAATTCTAATTTTACGGCCATTCAGCGAATGCGAGTATCGGCTTTTCTAATCTTATTTCTCATCATTCTATTGCTAGGACATCGGTGCTGTATGCGATGCAATCACGAGAAAAAAAAGCGTATACATTGTGTTATTTTTATCTCATATAACATTCGAGACACGCGAAAGACCACTCATTTAACCTTATTTCTTGACACGTGTGGATACCAAGAGATACAAAATATGTGGATAACAAAATATGTGAGTTTAACTGTCTTTGACTTGTCAAATACTGGCACTATGATCTTCAAACCTCCCTTTCATACTAGCCCATTCATCAGAAATTGAGCAATTGTAAAGGTTGTGCATGTGGGATAAGTAGTTTGAAGTAAGGTTTCCCACTACGGTTATGAGTTACGAGCTAACTAAAGTCGTATCCTGTCCTTTGGTATCCAAATTATTGTCTTCAATTTATGCACCAACAAGAAACTTTGAAAGAAACTTTGTTATCAGCCTGAAACACATCTGATGTTGACATCAGTGTTAACAGTCTTAGTACTTCAGTATTGGTGTTAATAATAAATTGACTATTTTTGACAAGGACTCAAAGAACAGCCGCGAGTATGCTAGGATACAAAATAAGACAATGATAAATATAACATTGCATATATTAGAGCAATCCTCAAAACCTATTCGGGTAATATATGAATAAACCTAACAATATTCGAAGTATCAAATTCCCACCTGATAATCATTTTGCAACGTATGGCATGAGTCAAACGCGAATTAGGAAATCCCATCATTAATAAAATATACAATTGCACGGCAGACTCCCTGATCCGCATTGTGCGACGTGCATTTACCTCGTGGCAACAAAATTTCGAATTTTCTAGCGAGGGGGGGGGGGGGGGGGGGGTGAGTCATTTATTCGCCCCAGTAAAAGGAGGGACGTTGACTAACTTTACAGTGCTTAAATTAAAGGGCTTGAGATTCCATAAAATGGGCAAAAAAACATTTCTTACATACCGGCCCCGGAAATTATATGAAATGTTTTGATGAAATGGATAACGGAGGGAAATATTAAAAAAAAAAGGTTTGCTCAACTTCCAAAAACAATTGGAGTTAAAAATACGGAAACAAAACCTATGAAGATAACGAAATTGTCAATTTGTATGTGTGGTGTGGATGCTATATATGCAGTGTGTATTTTGTACGTAAATGTACTCAACAAGGTTCAAGTAGGCCAGGGGTGGGCAACCTTTTTCGGCTCGCGTGCCAAAATCGGCTAAATTTAACAACAAAATTCTTCCGCGTGCCGACCAAAATTAAAAACAATGCTTTGCTACTTCCAAAGCAAAAATACATAATAATAAACCTTTCAAACATGTAGGCCTACAGACGGATTCACTATTCGGATATATTATCAGTCCGACAAATAGATTTGATTACTTTTCTTATTCTATCTCAGTGAGACTTCTGCTGCTGCATTACCGCTGATAGAGATTTTACATTGGGTTTATATTTTGTAACTTTCAAAGAAATATACGAACTACTGGTTTCAACGTCCAGGCTACTCCTGTTACGAGACGACTTATTAAAATTCCAATCATAACTGAGAACAAAGATTCACAAGCATATGCAGATGATGTAGAGCAGTGGTCGGAAAACTTTATGTACTGGCGGGCCAAATATACACATTCCCTGTAGCGCGCAGGCCGCAATTTTTCCGCTTTCGAACAAGCGCTAGATTGAATTTCAAATTGTGGCGCATTCACACCTTCTATTATTGCGTTAAAAGCCTGCTACTATGAGATGTGTATGTGCCGTTTCTTAATATATATATATTATTCAACAACATATCGTTTTTATTTACTTGTTATTAATGTGAAGGATGATGTTTTTTTGCCACTCGCCCCCACGGTACGTCTTCCAAAGAAGACCTGACAAGCGAGTACGAAGTTTATTCCAAGTGTAATGCATTTTAGATAAAGCTGTTCGCAGCAATATGTGCTTCCGAACGTGCCCATTACTTGTTTTGCACTGTCGCATAGATCAACTGTGGCGCAGTCCTGGGTCTCGGCTCGAATTTTTCGTCGAAGCACATTGGAATGTTCAGTCCTCGTCGCGAGCTATCCTGCGTTTTCCAAACATTTTTGAATTTTAAAGATCACAATTAACTCGAACGACATGCAACTGACGCTACATATTTCAAAACAAGCGTCATACAGAAGAACTTGTTACCACATAAATCCGCGTACATACAATAATAAATTTGGGATCAATTTTTGTTTCATTTAATAAATGTCGGGTTGTTCGAGGGCCGCAACAAATTAGCTCGCGGGCCGCATTTGGCCCTCAGTTTACCGACCCCTGTTGTAGAATAGTGCATTGCAAAGTTTTCAAGTTTTAAAAAAATTCTCGGGAAGGGCATCCCAATTATGTAATAGTTCGTTTTCTGCACTTCTCTCTTGTATTCCCTTTCCTAATAGCTTATATTTCTTTCGAAATCAAGTTATAACAGTAAGTTAGCAAGTAACTCTAACCAACATGAGTTGCACCACTTCATAAATCAATCAGAAATATATATTACGTAACAATGTAGCCAAACGTTGTGTTAATTCCGACAAAATTCGTCGAGAGCTCAGTTGCTACGCCATGATATATATATTCCTTTGAAGCCATGAAAAGACAAAAAGAACTTAAATAAATAACAGATTGTTAACAAACGATAATGAATGAACGAACACCGAGTTTTATCAGATAATTCAGTCTCGAAACTTTTTATCTGAAATAAGACGATCTCGTTTCTGAGGCCTCGCTCGCATGCCGAATAAATGGGCTCGCGTGCCAAAGGTTGCCCACCCCTGAAGTAGGCAGAACTCCAATCTCCAATTTAAGTCAAACGTTCAAGCTTCCACAAAAACGTAGTTGCTTCTGCAATGGTTTACATTTTTCAAGTTTTTTTGTCCAATGACGTAAAAAAAGAAGATTTTCACTAGAATCAAGTTTATGTTTCAATTGTTTCGAATTTGGTCAGTTTGCTTTTTGGCTTTTTTCCTAACATGTGTCGCGCTTGTTCGGGTAAGCAGCATTCAGTGATCCATGGCTTGAGGATCTTTACAAGAAGATCAAATGCTAACAATCATCGCAATGCCTCTACTCGTACAAACAGCGTTGCCAATGCAAATGTTTCAGACGTGGTGTCCAGTTTCAGCTTTTGCCAGTTGTAGTGAAGGATCCATTGGGCTTTTCTGAATAAGTTATCGCTGTGGTAGATTCTGCTAGTCAAATTTCAATTATATATACATCATGAATCGAAATGAAAACTTGGTCTAATAAATATAAACCATACCCGTGTTAGCACTGACACTTTATGTAACAAAGGCGTTTCACAAGATACAGAAGTAGTAAAATTGTCGGTGAAATCTGGTTACGACGAATATTGGAGTTAAACAACGTGTTTGTAATCAAGTCACGAAGACCACCACATTCAGATAGAATGCTTATAAAAGTTCAATATATGCCTCAATTGCAGGATATTCCGTTGGCCGATATTGAAGCGAATCAAGCTATGATTTCAATCGCGGCAAATAATCTCATAGCGTTCTTCCAGCTTTTGCATGGAGTGGGTCGACAACGTAAACCAATAGGAATTGAATCTCCTCTTGGTTGGACTTGATCGGAAATTTGCGTACAAGTATTGACAATAAGACAATTTCAAATTTGATGCATTGCGGAATACGTGACCATTATACCATGCTACAAGAACAAATCGGATAAAATTGGTCCAGCGAATCTGTAGGCACGGCATATAATTTGTCGCATAGGGAGTCCTTCGAAGATAGACGAGAATATATTCTCACGAACAGTAAAATTAAATTATTTGACCGTCCTGATGAATTCGGTTTCATGGAGTTGAATGGAAATTGCGAAAAGTCACTAAACAAACACGCAGCTCGTATGAGATTCAAAAGTCTTACAAAGAAACAACGATTCAATGAATAATCGCGTCGGGGTGCTTTTTTATTTTCTGGAAAGACCGACAGCTATAAACGTCAATATAAAAGCCATGCTTCATTTATTCTATTTTTGAAAAATGATATTAATTCTGTGCCTCGTATTGCTTTCGTAGCTGTTGATTCATCTTATGTGGCGAATTTTTGTTGTTTAACGGGAGATACGTACGATAGCGGACATAAATTTCCTAGTAGCGCATTATCAATTATCGATATACACTTTTACGTTGATTTACTTACTTCGAAATAGAGTTCGATTCATTGGTATCAGCATCTAAGAACGTGATTGAAATGTTACACAATAACGGGTTCAAGACGACAGATTGGGTTTCGAATTCCAAATCAGTTTCAGGTGAGATATACATTCATCGTCTCGCCACAAGTATTGATTTAGATATCGAGAGACTTATTCTGAAAAGTGCTTGGGGCTGAACTGTGGAAGCGAGAGAGATTGCTTCATACTTGAACACCAGGAGTTCACAGGTTTTGTCACAAATATAAAAGCCCTTACTGTTGTAAGTTCAATACTTGATGCTTGGGATGAAAAATTCAACAATAAGAGACTGAAGTGTTGGTCAAAGTGGAGTAATTCTATAAGTTTTCAAAATATTTCAATTCCTCGTCAATTCAAAGATGTGGAATGTAAATATTCCCTGTACAAATTTGGCATATTCTGTCATATGATATCGAAGCATCCCAAGAAGAATTGCCAGGGTCGTTCTACTTAACGCTGATTCCGCGCAAACTCCCACAGATTACTGCGATAGAAGGATGAATATTCCTCAGTTTTTAGAGAATTCGGACATTGGACTAGTTTTTGACGCTACTCCCCCCACACGAGCATCAGCCTACAATCCTGGCTAACGGACAATGGCGTCAAAATTGGCTGTTATATTTGCGTTATAATATTTTTATTTATTTCCAGTGGATATGATATTGTTTCAATTTCTTGATGAGCATAATGTGTCCCAATTTCGCATGATTTTTAACTTTTCAGAAGGCCGTTTTGTAAAATTCGAAACATTGATACAAGTTCATGAAGTAACATTAGGTCAATAATATTAGAAATGTTTACCGATCCGCAGTGACGACATTTCATAAGTTTTATTTAATGCAAAAACATAGACACGACAGAAAAATACAACGAATCCAGGGGCCAGTAGCAAAGATATTGGTAACTTTTCAATTTTACAGTGGCGATAAGGAAGATCAAATTCAGAACGAAAGAAAAAATTTAAAATAAAGTTGATTTGGAGATGGAAATTGCAATTGGCCAGGGTAAATATTGACGTTTTTACGTAAACAGCGAAGGCGCGTCTGACGCACTACACAATGGTATGATGTGAGTTTGTTGATTAATTAGGATAATTGGTAAATTGGAAGCGCATTAGTTTAATATCTTGTCTCAGTCTATCTCAGTATTCGGTGTGAATCAGTGTTTACAGGTTCTGTACTGTTGGTAGTACTCGTTATGTATCTGTTGGAAATACATTTAATGCAAAAACATAGACACGACAGAAAAATACAACGAATCCAGGGGCCAGTAGCAAAGATATTGGTAACTTTTCAATTTTACAGTGGCGATAAGGAAGATCAAATCCAGATCGAAAGAAAAAATTTAAAATAAAGTTGATTTGGAGATGGAAATTGCAAAATCATTTCTATAATTTTTCGCAGCGCCTCGTCGCCAATGATCGCACAGTAGTTTTCAAATTTGTCAAACAGAACGCGCAGTTCTGCAATAAATTTTAAAAAATTAAACATCGATATCCACCAGAGCGCAAGACTTGATACACGCGTGATTGAAAGAGCCCACATTTGTATGTGGAATGCCGAAATAATCACGCCATAATCGTGAAACATACTTTAGCGGCAGTGGTGCCCAAACTTTTTAGAGTTGGGACCCACTATTTATTACCAAAGCTTATGGCGACCCACTTAACTTTAATTTCATTTTGTTTTTTTAGGACATTATACAGAACACAGCAATGGCTAACCATCGCAAAACTACCGTGTTTCCTCGAAATGAAGACCTGGCCTGAAAATAAGATAATAATTTGAATTTTTAAAATGATTTTAAAATGACCCTACCCTTAAAATAAATTTAAAATGTGTGGGAGAAGAAAGGTTCATTAACCTGCAGTAAGGTGAAGATCACACCACTATTAAAGATTGTGTGATATCACAATTATGATATTTGTCACTTGATTTTTGTATAGAAAATACAAATAAAAACTATGGATGTCGGTTTTTATATAATATTTAGTAAAAAAATCTTGTGATTTTCTACAATGTAATTTTATTTTTGATAAATGAACACAAAAGACCTCTTCCAAAATAAAAACCATAGTGTTATTCTTCAAAATAAATAAATCTAAATCCTGTCTAAATTTCGGGGAAACACGATAAGAAGTGCTGTACAGTGTACAAAACTGCTATGCGTAAAAAAGCCACGTGGTCATTCTTTGTGTAGAAAATTTTTGTTCCTTTGAGAAGATCGTAAAAAGGAACCAATCACAGATTCGAATTTAAATTCAATTTAATTTATTTTGTAAGATGGGAATAGGCTACTTTAATTATTCTATAACTATACTAATAGTCTTATGCTTCGCCTGCCTGTACTGATGACCAAGATCGGAGTACCATAGAAAACATCCTTCTTCTACATTCTGTATATTATTGAAACATCGTATAATATACCAGGCATAGAGTATGGATTCTTCCAAGCGACCAAAACCTGAATCGCCTAGCACATCACAGGAGGAAGACAGCACACTCATGGCAGTGATCACCAACACCATTCTTCGCCAAGTATTAATACAATTGCCCTCAATGATTGATGAATGCTTGACAACCAAACCATCACCATCCAGTCAATCGGATTCTTCTAAAGTCGCAACGTCTAATTTTGAACACATCTTGAGTTCCCTGGATTCTTCAATGAAAGAAATGCGAAGCGAGCTCGGTGTGATAGCCAAAATTCAGAGTGACCTTGGAGAAAGTCAAAAATTCTTGTCAGATAAATTTGACTCTATCCTACTCCACTAATAAAATGGTCCTTACGTTTCGTATCCAATATGCCTCAGTAGGCTACAACAACCAGATTTTGATCGCTGCTAGCAACGAGCTTCATTCATTTCTTGTTACGGTCCATGAACGCACAGTTGAACCCCACGAGGGCGCTGTCGCGTGTATTATTACTCTGGTGGTATTTTGTGATTTTGTTTCTCTGTTAATTATGATTGATTAAATTTTTTTTTTTTTTTGTCATTCCCTCTAAATCTCCAGCCCACAGGCTCGATGACTGTCACAGTCTTTCGCGACTCCTTATCTATTGCTATGAATCTCTCACTTGTATGAATTCTGATGTGTATATTTAATTTTTTACGATTGTCATTATACACGTTTGTCAATTTTTCGTGCTTTAAATTTTGTGTTAATTCTTGCATGATAGAAATAAATTATCTGAATCTGAATCTGAATCTTTGTTTTTTTGAAGATTTACGTATTCGAGTTGCCACCGATCCTAATTACCAGTATGATTAACCCAAGCTCTCTACATCTTTTCACGACCAACTAAGATTCCTTTTGCGACCCACCAGTGGTTTGGGAACCGCTAAAGTTTAGCCTATATAAAATACGGTACTAAAATTTAAACATTTAAAAGTGTTTGCTTATGAACTCATTTAAGTGCGGGCTGAACGCGGCCCGTGCATGGGGCGTTGGTTGGACAGCCTAAACTAAGTTTTTTTTTATTCCTCTTCGTTTTCTTTTAGATATATTCTATATGCGGTTATAATTTCGCAATTTTTAGCGTTTGCTAAGACATAGGACATCTCTAGAAACATTAGTAATGTTTCATTTCATTTGGAATACTTGAACACTTGTTCATTCTTCTGTTTGCACGTTAGTATATTCTTCAGATTCAATATTCTAGAAATGTTTCCGACTATTCGAAAGAAAAAGGAAAATTTACATTCGTAGCTAATTATTATTAGTTGGAGATCGTTGACAACGCGCCCCAATAAATAAACAAGTCCTGTCACGAAGTTAACGATTTGTTTCTGAATCAGTTACCAGTGTCTGATATTAGAAAGCAAAGTTCTTCAGCATATTGCCTGTGCCTTAATGTACTGTCCCAATGAAATTCAACTTAGAATCGGTGTAGTTTGTTCAAAACAGTCAACACGATGGAACTTGGAATAGAATCAGGAACATGGCATCTGCTGAAAACAATGAACATAAACTAAATATTCCATACGGCAAGACAATTTTGCAGTATCATAATATCACAACTCTCTATATTTCAAATCAATCAACACGATATAGATTAAAATCAAACAAAATTTAACATTATATATATACCCAATGTTTCGACTTTCCAAGTAACACAATCAAATGAAATATGCTCTAAACTAAAGTAACTAAAATCCAAGTTTTATGACTAAAATATTAAAGCAGTAGTTATTGTGCTAATTTGACAGTAATACTGCCACAAATTATATTTGTATTACACTTGAGAACCTCAATTCTTATTGTTATTTCCAACAGATACATAACGAGTACTACCAACAATACAGAACCTGTAAACACTGGTTCACATCGAATACTGAGCTAGACTGAGACAAGACATCCAACTATTGCGCTTCCAATTTACTAATTATCGTAATTAACAAAATCACATCATACCATTGTGTAGTGCGTCAGACGCGCCTTTGCAGTTTACGTAAACACGTCAATATTTACCCTGGCCAACATTCGGATGGAACAGTAACAACCTATGATGATTTAAGAATGCATGTTAGTAGGGATTTCAGGATAGAGGTTACATGAATATGATTAAGTACTGCTTGTACCGAGCTTGATAGGGTAGATCAGGGTGGTCCGAACCGCGGCCCTAGCACACATTCCTTGCGCCCGTAGAACAATTTTAGCGTGTACTAAACTAAACCATTGGTAGATAAGTGTATTTATTGGCAGAATATTTCTAAACTATTCCAACTGTGATTGGCCTTTTTCCTAATCCCGATGTCGGGATTGATATTTGATAAAATCACGGAATTTCAATGTTGTATCTATAAACGTCAAGACTCAAGACCAGGATGGAAATGACTTCCCGTGGTCGGTACGAGGAGAATAAATTGTCTTGTTCAGACATGACCAAGCTGATGAGATGAATCGCGCTTCCATCCAAACTTCGTACATGAAGCTCGCCTTGAGTAACTTCTCAATTTTAGAGACGTGACCATGTGACAGCAATGACGAAACGCAGACCTGACTTAGTCTCATCTTAGACATATATTTTGGTTGTTATTTGACGATACCACTAGACCTGATAACGCTAAAAGTAATGAAATTAGTCAAATTTATGAATTCATCATACAATAAGTGTAGAATAAGTGAACAAGAAATAGGAAACGTATTTACCTTTCCCCAACAACGTTCAATGACGGGGTCTGGTGTGTTTCCAAGTAATTTCTACCACGAAAAAATATAAGTTTAGCGGACATTACAAAATCAAACATGAAGAAAAATGCTATAAATATCACCATATTTCTCAAGAAGCAAATGGGTAAACTCCCGATGTTTTATCACTTCTGGGTTTTCTCCTACTGCGGCCCGCGAGACCTCGCCAAAAGTTTTTGCGTCACGCCAACCTTGGACCACCCTAGGGTAGATCTTATATAACGAATTCTGCAATTAGTAGAAACAAAAATGAATGAAGCCTCGATAAAACATGTAGGGAAATCGATATTCAATACGATTCCAGAAAATCTGTGGATTCCACACATATAAAAATTTAGATTCAAAGATCGCTCTATCCCAATCGCTAAGACAAGTAGTAATTTCACAACGTATTCATATATCACAGAGTTGGTTTAGGATTAAATGTAATTACTTTAAGCCACATAACATGTATTTGGAAGATTGCCAATCATATCTCCCTGTCCCTTATTTTTCTTTTATAGTGCGAGAAAATTCCATTTGTACAGGCATTCAGTGAACGAGAGTAAACTTTTTTCCTATCCTAGGTAACATTCGGGACACGCGAAGGACCACTCATTTAACCTTATTTCTTGACACGTGTGGATACCAAGAGATAACCACAAAAGACTTCTAAGAGAATGATAACAGCAACAAAATATGTGGATAATAAAATATATATGTAAATTTAGCGTTCTTTGACTTGTCAAATAATGGCACTATGATCTTCAAACCTCCCTTTCACACTAAAATCATAAAATCAAACATTTCGTACAGTACATACCGGCCCCGGTAATTTTATGAACTGTTTTTTGGATAACATAGAGAAATGATTTTCAAAAAAAAAAGAAATGTTTGCTCAACTTTCAAAAACAATTGATGAAATAAATACAGTAACAAAACCAATGAAGATAAGCAAATTGCCAATGCAAGAAATTCAAAAAAGGATAGAACCAAAAACTAGCCCCCACTCAAATATAATTCGAATTATACACCTAATATTCCCATAGTGAGAATGTATGTGTGACTGTGTATGTGTAGTGTGGATGCTATTTATGTAGTGTGTATTTTGTGCGTAAATGTACTCAAAAAGCGTAGACAGAGCTTCATTATGTCGCGCATATAAGTAGAATTGGATATGCACACTTTCACTTTTCACTCCTTGATCATCAGGGTGACAAGATCTCCAACTTCAAAGTTGCGTTGAATCTTGAGTCGGCACTGTAATTGGGGAAGATATTCGTTTGTCAAGCGATGACAAAATAAATCATGTAATCACTGAACATGTCTGTATTCCTCTTCAGTATTCATGTGCTCGAAGAACAAATCAGGTGGCAAAGACGGTTCGAATCTATTTATCAAAATTGAGTTTGCAGAAAAGGGCATTCAAGTCTTTCGGATCGTCGCACGGTGGTGTGAGTGGACTTTATATTTTGACGCGTGTGGATTCCAAGAAATTCCTTCAACGAGAATGATAATAGCAACAAAATGTGGGGATAATAAATAATGTGAGTTCAGCTTTCTGTGACTTCTCAAATACTGGCTATGTGATCTTCAAATCTTCGTTTCGTATTAGCCGATTCTTCAGGACTCTAGCAAATGCAATATTTGTGCATACTCTACATCTTTCTATCCGCTTGTACCTAGTTACTTCCCAGTGGTGTCGATTTGAAACCGGAAAAGTCACAACCGTTGGTTACAGGGAAATTAATGAGTAAACCAGCGTTATGTTGCTTTAGTCAAATGTAAGTTGTATGTTCTTGAAGTTGTGGGCAACAGTTATAAATATACCACTGCCTATTTCGAGTTTACAGCTATCATCAGTTTTGTGCGAATCGGTTCTATTACAATATTTCCATGATGTAAATTATTTATTTCTGCATGTTGCAATTTCAAGATTGGGAAAAGTGACAATAGCACAGCAACTAAACGTCAGTTCTTTTTTAATGAGCAATTCGAGAGTCCTGCTGCACGCTTACACAAATGTATTTCTGTAACCTTTTGTCTGACCAAAGTCAGACAAGCAGTTTACAACAATCAACTTTTTTATTATTCAGGGCTAGGCTTTTATTAGTTTTAAAATGCATCCTCATTCTATTTTATGACGTCATAATGGATGTTACAAACCATTTAAATTTTGTTCTTTTAATTCAGATAAAAAGCGATACAGGCAACGTCCGCACATTTACCCACATTACTTGAAAATTATGGAGGATAAAAATCAACTCAAATATCTTCAGAGAAGAGGAGATTGGCAGAAATCAAAGGGTTAACAGATGATGTAAGTTTAGCTTTCTGCTTAGATTGTTTTGTAAATTTTGTAACAGTATTTCATTTCATTTAGAATAACTGAATATTTGAACACATGCTCAAAACATCTGTTCGTGGAACAGCTATCGCTGTGCTTGGTTGATTCTATGCTATATTGCTTCCACGACTACCTTGCCTGATGCGAGTAGCTCAGATTATCTATTAACCATTCTCAGTTTTTTAGCAGTGTTTCTTAACATGGGTTCGATCGAACCTCATGGGTTCTGTAGGGCTGTTTAATTGGGTCGACGAAGGTGCTGGTTTGAAACATTTGTATTTCATGGACTTCTTTCTATTCTACCTATATCAAAGTTAGACCTTTATCTCAGGTATCGCTGCTCGATAACCAGCATTGTTTTTTTCGCGTCACCCTCCACCATGAAATTCCTTTTTCGTGTTTTTTTCCTAGTTTTGTTTGCATTAATTATATGTTCATTTTGGTGAAAAATGAACTTCTGACTGGCTGACTGATGAAGTATTTGTGTTACAATGTTTTGTAAACATACCTACAGTTTTCTGCAGATATTGCAACTTATAAAATAGCTTAACTATTTGCTGTTATTCAACAGTAATGCAACGACGTCATACTGTATCAATTGAAGACTTTTGCATCCTTTCGAGCTTTCTACAAAATTAACTTTAACCGTTCAATCCAAGAAGCAGTTGACGCGTGGATTGTTCACCTGGAACCAAACTAGTCTGGTAAATTTGCTTATTTTTTGATAATGTACACAGTTGTCTTGACGACGACTGTTCACATATGCTTCGGCTATTCGCGTCCTTGACGGGGTAGCAAACGACATGTCGACGGCCTAGGTACGATGGTAAGTAATTATGTAGTTGCAATGAGTAAATGTGGCAAAGATTCAGGAATTCAGTAGCCGCAAAATATCCGATTTTAAGTCATACTTTCAAGCATCCACAAAAACGTAGTTACTTCTGCAATTGTTTAGATTCTTTAAATGTACATGTCCAATGACGTAAAAAGGAGATTTTCACTAGAATTAAGTTTATGTTTCAATTGTCTCGAACTTGGACAGTTTGCCTTTTGGTGTAAATTTTATAACATGTGTCGCGCTTGTTCGGGTAAGCATTATTCAGTGATCCATGGCCTGGGGATCTTTACAAGAAGATCAAATGCTAACAACCATCGCAATGTCTCTACTCGTAAAACAGCGTTGTCAATGCAAATGTTTCAGACGTGGTGTCCAATTTCAGCCTTTGCCAGTTGTGGTAAAAGGTCTGTAGGCTTTTCTGAATACTTTATCGCTGTGCTAGACTTTGCTATTCAAATCTCAATTATATATACATCATCAATCGAAACGAAGACTTGGTCTAATAAAAATAAATCGTACCTGTGTTACCATTGACACTTTATGTAACAAAGGCGTTTCACAAATAGCAGAGTTAGTAAAATTGTAGGTGGAATCTGGTTATGAAGAATATTGGCATTAAACAACGTGTTTGCGATGGAGTCACGCATACAACATTCAGCTAGAATGTTTAAAAGAGATCAATATATGCCTCGCCTCACTTGCAGGATATTCCGTTGGCCGATATTGAAGCGAATCAAGCTATGATTTTAATCGCGGCATAAAATCCCATAGCGCACCCATCGCAACATGAACCAATACGAATTGAAATTCCTCATGGTTGGACTTGATCGGAAATTTGCGTACAAGTATTGACAATAAGACAATTTCAAATTTCATGCATTGTGGTTTATGTGACCATTATAGTCACGTCGTTCAATTTACCGTGTAGCGAGTCGTTTAATAATAGACGAGAATATTTTCCACGAACAGTAAAATTAAATTATTTTACCGTCCTGATGAAGTTGGTTTTATGGAGATGAATGGAAATTGCGAAAAGTCACTAAACGAACACGCAGCTCGAATAAGATTCCAAAGTCTTACAAAACAACTTAAAACAAACAACGATTTAAAAAATAATCGCGTCAAGGTGCTTTTTCAATTGCAGAAAAGACCGACAGCTATAAACGTCAATATAAAAGCCATGCTTCATATATTCGATTTTTGGAAGATTATATTAATTCTGCAATTTTTAACTGTTCAAATAATGATCGCACAGTAGTTTCATCGCACAGTAGTTTTCGAATTTGTCAAACAGAATGTGCAGTTCTGCAATAAATTGAAAAAAAAAAACTGACATCGATATTCAACAGAGCGCAAGACTTACTATACGCGTGATTGAAAGAAACGACATTTGGATGTCACGCCATAATACGAAACATAGTTTAGCCATATATAAAATACGGTACTAAAATATAAACCTTAAAAAATGTTTGCTCATGGACCAGTATGTTCCCCAGCTTTTCTTTTTAGGGGGGGTGTTTCAAAATTTAGGGGGTGGTAAATAATTTGCTGTTAGAGATAAAACTAGGCTGTTTGTATTCTTAAAAAAATGGTAAGTATTTAAGAAACGATGTAGGCTACATGGGGGCCCCCCAAGTTGATTGACGCGAGCCAAAATCCACAGCAGAATGTAATTGTAGGGCCAAAAAAGGGGAGCGAGAAAAAGTGCGGGACGACACGACTGGGGTTCAGGGCGCGCTCAAGCGTCCTGAGAAAATTTTGAGAAATAGGCACCAAAATAGGCTCTAAACTTGATTTTAGATACACCTAGCATCGCAGTTTGTTATGTGATGAAATCAATAATTATAATATTTAGCTGATAGAATTCCCGGGGAATAGATAACAAGCACGGCTTTCAACCGTAAATATATACTAGGCCTACTACGTTTCAACAAGTAATTTGCAACTGATAGTGACTAATGAAGTTTCTTGCTCATCTGGCATTGTATGAATGGCTATTTATGGCTTGTTTTGTTACACGTTTCTAATTTTTTTGAACATGTTTGTTTGACTTTTGTATGAATTAAATTTTGGAATAAGCTCGTCAACTGATCATAATGTCGCATAATGTTGTATTCCTTCAGAACTGAAATATTTTGTTGGTTAGAAGACAAATCGCTGAAGTTTGATTCTTTTCAATAAAGAAATAAAAACGCTGTCATTCATCTAAAAAACGTCTGTTTTCAGTGCCTAGTTTTCGTTTTGTGACATCTTTAAGCTTTCTTAATATACGGCTGATATCTAAAATACTGCAGTGTGTAATCCTAATACTCATACGTATACATAAGATACCGAAATATTTCGATTGTTACGAAATAAACGTGCTTAAACTGTGATAATGATGTAACAATAGACAATATCTAAAACTCAAAAGGTACCACATGAAGGGTTAAACTATTTCACTCAAGTTCGGCGGGCCATTTTAAATCGTCACGCGGGCCGTAATTGGCCCGCAGACTGCGGTTTAGAACCCCTCAGTGTGGAATCGCACCTCAAAATTAGGGGGGGGGGGGGGGGTGTTTGAAATTTTAGGGGGGGTGTTCACCCCCTATAGGGGGGGTGTAGGGAAATCACTGTCATGGACTCATTGCTTATGAACGCGGCCTGCGGGTTGGGCAGCCCTAAACTTATCTGTTTTTTATTCAACTTCGTTTTCTTTTAGACATATATTCTTTATGCGGTCATAATTTTGCCATTTTTAGCGTCTTTAACCACCTTCAACTGCTAAGATATAAATTTTGCATGATGTTTACAACAAAACCTATGAATTGTGTTCTTTTATTCAGATAACAAGCGATTCAGGCCAAGAATGCTCATTTGGAAATATTTCTTAAATATGTGGAGCGTGAAAAATCGACTCAAAACTAAAATATCTTTAGCGAGAAGAAAACCAGAAATCAAAAGTTTATTGAAAGATGTGAGTTTAGCTTTCAGTGTATATGGTTTTGTAACTTTCGGAAGGATGATGAAGGAAGCTTTTGATCTTTCTCTAGAAACATTAGTAATGTTTCATTTAATTTTGAATACTTGAACACATGCTCATTCTTCTGGTTTTCACGTTAGGATATTCTTCAAATGCAATATTTTAAAAATGTTTCCGAGAAGAAGAAAAATTTACATTCGTAGCTAATTATTAGTGGTCAGAGATCTTCGACAACGCGCCCCCAATAAACAAGTCCTGTCACGAACTAAACAATTTGTTTCTGAACCAGTTACTAGTGTTTGATATTAGAGAGCAAGGGGTTCCAGCATATTATCTGTGCCCTAAAGTGCTATGTCCCAATGAAATTCAACTAAGAATCTGTGTAGTTTGTTCAAAACAAAAACAGTCAACACGGTGGAACTTGGAATAGAATCAGGAACATGGCATCGGCTGAAAACAATAAACGAAAACTCAATATTTCATACGGATAGACAACTCAATATATTCTCTATATACACAACTCTCTATATTTCAAATCCATCAGCACGATAAAGATTAAACACATACAAAACCTAATTTAGTATATACATACGTTATGTCCTGGCTCTACAAGTAACACAACCAAACGAAATATGCTCTGATGTAAATATAATTCAAGTTTTATGACAAAAATATTAAAGCAGTAGTTACTATGTTAGTTTAACTGCAATACTGCCCTGAATTATATTTGTCTTACACTTGAAAACCTCAGTTCTTACAAGAATTTGTAAATTTACAAATTGGTATTTCCAACAGATACATAACGAGTACTACCAACAATACAGAACCTGTAAACACTGAATCATATCGAATACTGAGATAGACTGAGACAAGATATTCAACTATTGCGCTTCCAATTTACCAATTATCCTAATTAATCAACAAACTCAAATCATACCATTGTGTAGTGCGTCAGACGCGCCTTCGCAGTTTACGTAAAAATATCAATATTTACCCTGGCCAACATTCGGATGGAACAGTAACAACCTATGATGATTTAAGAATGCATGTTAGTAGGGATTTCAGGATAGAGGTTACATGAATATGATTAAGTACTGCTTGTACCGAGCTTTATAGGGTAGATCAGGGTGGTCCGAACCGCGGCCCTAGCACACATTCCTTGCGCCCGTAGAACAATTTTAGCGTGTACTAAACCATTGTTAGATAAGTGTATTTATTGGCAGAATATTTCTGAACTATTCCAACTGTGATTGGCTTTTTTCCTAATCCCGATGTCGGGATTGATATTTGATAAAATCACGGAATTTCAATGTTGTATCTATAAACGTCAAGTCTATACCAGGATGGAAATGACTTCCCGTGGTCGGTACGAGGAGAACAAATTGTCTTGTGCAGACATGACCAAGCTGATGAGATGAATCGCGCTTCCATCCAAACTTCGTACATGAAGCTCGCCTTAAGTAACTTCTCAATTTTAGAGACGTGACCATGTTACAGCAATGACGAAACGCAGACCTGACCTAACGCCGCGCAATCCAGTTTTTTTTTAGCTGGGTCCGGAGTCTCATCTTAGACAGATATTTTGGTTGTTATTTGAAGATACCACTAAACCTAATCACGCTAAAAGTAATGAATTAGTCAAATATATGAATTCATCATACAATAAGTGTAGAATAAATGAACAAGAAATAGGAAACGTATTTACCTTTCTCCAACAACGTTCAATGACGGGGTCTGGTGTGTTTCCAAGTAATTTCTACCACGAAAAAATATAATTTTAGCGGACATTACAAAATCAAACATGAAGAAAAATGCCAAAAATATCACGATATTTCTCAAGAAGCAAATGGGTAAACTCCCGATGTTTTATCACTTTTGGGTTTTCTCCTACTGCGGCCCGCGAGACATCGCCAAAAGTTATTGCGTCACGCCAACCTCGCAACCTTGGACCACCCTACGGTAGATCTTATATAACGGATGCTGCAATTAGTAGAAACATAAATTAATATTGTATCGGTAAAAGATGTAGAGAAATCGATCTTCAATACGATTCCAGAAAATCTATGGACACGCATGTAAATTTAGATTCGAATCTTGCTCCATCCAATTCACTAAGACAAGTAATAATTCCACAACGTCTTCATATATATATATCACAAAGTTTGTTTGAGATCAAATGTAATTACTTTAAGCCACATACCATGTATTTGAAAGATTGTCAATTATATCTACCCGTTCCTTATTTTTTATAATGTGAAAAATTCTAATTTTACGGGCATTCAGCGAATGCGAGTATCGGCTTTTCTAATCTTATTTCTCATCATTCTATTGCTAGGACATCGGTGCTGTATGCGATGCAATCACGAGAAAAAAAAGCGTATACATTGTGTTATTTTTATCTCATATAACATTCGAGACACGCGAAAGACCACTCATTTAACCTTATTTCTTGACACGTGTGGATACTAAGAGATACAAAATATGTGGATAACAAAATATGGGAGTTTAACTGTCTTTGACTTGTCAAATACTGGCACTATGATCTTCAAACCTCCCTTTCATACTAGCTCATTCATCAGAAATTGAGCAATTGTAAAGGTTGTGCATGTGGGATAAGTAGTTTGAAGTAAGGTTTCCCACTACGGTTACGAGTTACGAGCTAACTAAAGTCGTATCCTGTCCTTTGGTATCCAAATTATTGTCTTCAATTTATGCACCAACAAGAAACTTTGATGAAAGAAACTTTGTTATCAGCCTGAAACACATCTGATGTTGACATCCGTGTTAACAGTCTTAGTACTTCAGTATTGGTGTTAATAATAAATTGACTATTTTTGACAAGGAATCAAAGAACAGCCGCGAGTATGCTAGGATACAAAATAAGACAATGATAAATATAACATTGCATATATTAGAGCAATCCTCAAAACCTATTCGGGTAATATATGAATAAACCTAACAATATTCGAAGTATCAAATTCCCACCTGATAATCATTTTGCAACGTATGGCATGAGTCAAACGCGAATTAGGAAATCCCATCATTAATAAAAATATACAATTGCACAGCAGACTCCCTGATCCGCATTGTGCGACGTGCATTTACCTCGTGGCAACAAAATTTCGAATTTTCTAGCGAGGGGGGGGGGGGGGTGAGTCATTTATTCGCCCCAGTAAAAGGAGGGACGTTGACTAACTTTACAGTGCTTAAATTAAAGGGCTTGAGATTCCATAAAATGGGCAAAAAAACATTTCGTACATACCGGCCCCGGAAATTATATGAAATGTTTTGATGAAATGGATAACGGAGGGAAATATTAAAAAAAAAAGGTTTGCTCAACTTCCAAAAACAATTGGAGTTAAAAATACGGAAACAAAACCTATGAAGATAACGAAATTGTCAATTTGTATGTGTGGTGTGGATGCTATATATGCAGTGTGTATTTTGTACGTAAATGTACTCAACAAGGTTCAAGTAGGCCAGGGGTGGGCAACCTTTTTCGGCTCGCGTGCCAAAATCGGCTAAATTTAACAACAAAATTCTTCCGCGTGCCGACCAAAATTAAAAACAATGCTTTGCTACTTCCAAAGCAAAAATACATAATGATAAACCTTTCAAACCTGTAGGCCTACAGACGGATTGACTATTCGGATATATTTGATTACTTTTCTTATTCTATCTCAGTGAGACTTCTGCTGCTGCATTACCGCTGATAGAGATTTTACATTGGGTTTATATTTTGTAACTTTCAAAGAAATATACGAACTACTGGTTTCAACGTCCAGGCTACTCCTGTTACGAGACGACTTATTAAAATTCCAATCATAACTGAGAACAAAGATTCACAAGCATATGCAGATGATGTAGAGCAGTGGTCGGAAAACTTTATGTACTTGCGGGCCAAATATACACATTCCCTGTAGCGCGCAGGCCGCAATTTTTCCGCCTTCGAACAAGCGCTAGATTGAATTTCAAATTGTGGCGCATTCACACCTTCTATTATTGCGTTAAAAGCCTGCTACTATGAGATGTGTATGTGCCGTTGTGGGATAAGTACGCGTAGGGTACGGTACCTAATGTGTCCCACTGCGACTCAAAGATACAGGGTAACTGGAGACGCGTCCTGTCCCTTGGGTCCCCAAATAATGTCTTCAATCTATGCACCAACTGACCAACACACACTGCAACCTTTACACCAACAATTCCGTAGACTTGTGTTGAAAGAAACTTTATTATCTTGTTTAAACACATCTAATGTTGACGTCAGTGATAACAGTGTTAGGGTTAGTGTCGGCGTTAGTGTTAGTGATAAATTGACTGTTTTTGACAAGGACTCAAAAAACAGCCATAAGTATGCTATAATACAAATAAAAACAATAAGTGACAGACGTATTCGATACAACAAAAATACAGCAATCCTCACAACCTATCGGACAATATATGGATAAACATAATCATTTCAATTCTAGAATTCCTACCTGATAATCATTTAGTAATATAACCAGAAAATAGTAAAACCTATAAGCTATAATTTCTGCAGTCGCGCAGAATCCTCCCTAATAAGCAAAGCGCAACAAGCGTCTACCTCGTGGCAAGGAAAATTCTAGAAGGCCGTAAAGCGCGGGGGAATAAGTGACTATTACGTCACAGTAAAGATGGGCAATGTAAACTCACAAAGCGCGACCAACTTAAGGTGCTTAAAGTGAAGGACTCAAGGTCCCATAAAATGCATGCAAACATTTCTTACATACCGACCCCGAAAATTATATGAAATGTTATATCGATAACAAGGAAAATGATTTTCAAAAAACAAGAAAGGTTTGCTTGAGTTCCAAAAACAATTGAAAGGATAAACACAGTAACAAATCAATAAAGATAACGAAATTGTCAATGCAAGACCCCAAAAATAAAAGGGGGGGTAAAACCAAAAAATTATCTCCCTCGAAAAAAAAAAAAAAATTCAGAAAAAAAAACACCTAATATTCCCATAGTGAGAATGTATGTTATGTATGTGTAATTGTGTATGCGTGGTGTGGATGCTATTGCTATATATGTAATGTGTAAAGGTATCAAACAGCTTCTAGTAGACAAAGCTTCCTTATGTCACGCACATATGTTGAATTGGATGTGCGCACCTTCAATCGTCTGACAACCCCTTGATCATCAGGGTGTGTTTCTTCTACAATTGCCTTGGGCCAACATCCTCTTGGTGAATTGTCATCGTACATCAGCACAAGATCTCCAATTTGAAAGTTGCGTTGAACATTGAGCCACTTCTGTCGGCACTGTAAATTGGGAAGATATTCTTTTGTCAAACGCTGCCAAAATAAATCGAGTAATCGTTGAACATGCCTGTATCCTCTTCTATATTCATCCGTTCGAAAAAACACATCAGGTGGTAAAGATGATTCTAATCTGTTTATCAAAATTGAGTTGGGAGAGAGGGCATTCAAGTCTTTCGGATCATCACTCAGTGGTGTGAGTGGTCTATCATTGAGAATTCCCTCCACTCCTGTAAGAAGAGACCATAATGAGTAATCATTGAGAGACTGGCCATTCAATAGAGCTCGAAGAATTCTTTTCACCTCTCGTACCATTCTTTCCACCACTCCATTTTGGTGACTAGAAAGAGGAGGCGAAAAATGCCATTGTATACCCTTTTGAGATAGAGATGTGTCGATCTGTTTGGAATTCCATTTGTTTATACCATCTGCAATAGCTTTGCTTCCAGCCACCAAGTTGGATCCATTGTCTGAATAAACATGAGCAGGTTTCCCACGCCTAGATGTAAACCTGAAGAAAGCTTGCAGGAATGCTGAAGTATCCAAGGATTCTACAACTTCAATATGTATTGCTCTTGTAGCCATGCATGAAAATATACAGCCATATCGTTTATGTTCGCTTCGCCCCAATTTGATTCTTACAGGGCCAAACAGATCAACTGCAGTGTAGTAAAATGGTGGGTTACCTGCAGTAACACGAGAAAATGGTAGATCTGCCATCCACTGCTCTCCTACTTTTGCAGAACGTCTGTTGCAAGCAACACAGTCACGAACAACCTTGGCAACAGCAGATTGTCCCTTCAAAATCCAATATTTGCCACGAACAGAGGAAAGTGTGTGTAATGTACCAGAATGTCCAGTCATTTCATGATGTTTGGTAATAATCAGCTTTGTCAAATGATGGTATGGTGGAAGAATAATCGGATGCTTCTGATCAACTGGTAAACCGGAGTTTCGAAGTCGTCCACCTACACGCAGGATTCCATCTTGTACAAAAGGGTTGCATTTGAGAAGTGTTTTCGAAAATTGTGTTTTGAGTTTCTTTTTGTTCTGTAGATTCAACGATACTTCCTCAGCATCTGTATTATCTTCAAAATATTTGAGCTCCTCTGAGAGGGATGATTGTTGTACTAGTTTCATAATTTCTTTGGTGGCGCAATCTAATTCCTCCACAGATAAAAATCCCAAAGTTGGTGAATTGTCAGAATGTGAGAATTTCCAAGTTGCATATGTACGAAAACGTAGTAGCCATGCAACAGCTCTACATAGCTTTTCGAATGATGAGTAACGCAATAACAGTTCATGTAATGGAGAAGAATCTGTGAGATCTTTCATAGGTGCAGTATAATGAACTTTCATCTCCGAAGCAAGTTGTGGGTCGCATGGGACTTCATGGATCCCATCATTAACCACGGTCCATGCATCTTCACTTCCCCATATAAATTGTGGGCCTTTGAACCAAATACCAGCCTTGTTTAGTTTATCTGGCATTAGACCACGAGAAGCAATGTCGGCTGGATTCAGCTTAGATTCGACATGGTGCCATTGATGTGGTTTTGACAAGAGATGAATTGTGTTTATTCTGTTGGCCACAAATGTCTTGAAGCGTTCAGAACGATTATTGATCATCTGGATAACTAACATGGAATCTGACCAATATATAACGCTGTCAACTGTATGGTCCAGTTCTTGTAAAATTGAATTAGCAAGCTCAGCAGCCACAACTGCAGCGATGAATTCCAATCGTGGAATAGTCAGTGGCTGCTTAGGAGTTACTCTAGCGACTCCCCTGACAAAGGAACAATGAACTTCACCTTTGTCGCCAGTAAGTCGTAAGTAAGCTGATGCTCCATAGCCAGATGTGCTGGCATCACAAAAACAATGTAATTGGATATTGTTGCTTTTGAACTCTTATGGTTTGTAACATCGAGGGATCGCCAGGCCATTCAATGCATGTAATTTATCGATCCAATTTTCCCAACGGTCCTTTAGTAAACCAGTAATGGGGTCATCCCATGAGTATCCTTCAATACAAAGATCCTGCAGAATTCGCTTGGCAGGTAAGATGAATGGTTGAACAAAACCCAAAGGATCAAAGATTTGACTCATCATTGAAAGAATGCCTCTTCGAGTGAGCGCCTTTGGTTCAATGTTGACGTATACTACAAATTCATCAGTGTGCATGTTCCATTGTACACCTAGGGTGCGACTGAGTGAATTACTTTCAAGATTGAGGTCTTTGATTGCAGGAGCACGATCACTTTCTGGAACTGATTGCAGAACATTGATATCATTGCTCATAAATTTGGTGAGGTGAAATCCTCCAGTTGCCAACAATTCAGTGAGCTGTTTGATTAGTCTTACAGCATCTGATGGATCATCGACAGATTTCAGTCCATCATCGACATAAAAATTGCGCATAACGGTGCGTACTGTCATTTCATCTGCATTCGACAGATTGTCTGTGGCTACTTTGTGTAGTGCAAATGTGGCAACAGAAGGTGATGAAGTGTTCCCAAAGTTGTGGGACAACATTTTAAAGTCAATGGGAACACTATCCAAATTATGGTCCTTCCACCATAGGAACCGCTGAGCATCTGTGTCCTCAGGTGAAACTTTAATTCTGTGGAACATTTCTTTTATGTCACAAACAAATGCAGTCAATTCTTGCCTGAATCGAATGAGCACTCCTGTTAGCATGTTGTTGTTGTCAGGACCAGAAAGCAAATTTTTATTCAATGAAGTTCCTTTACACTCAGCAGAACTGTCAAAAACAACTCGAAATTTAGATTGGTGTGTGGCATGGTGTGGAATGTACTATGTTTTATTTGTGGGTGTGAGTGCATGTGATTACTTCGGCGTAACCATTCTGAATATAACCCTCAATTTTATCTCTATATTTCTGAAATAATTCAGGGTCCCCCATGAATTTACGTTTCAAATACGTTAGTCGCTTCTCAGCGATATTACGGTTATAGGGAAGGCTAACAGTGTCTGACTTCCATGAAAGTCCAATTTGAAACCGACCATCAACCTTGGTCACAGTTTGGTTCATAAAATCAAGTGCCCTTCTATCATCTTGGGATGGCTGAGTAATACATGGGTTAGCATTGACATCAGCAAAATCATGAGCACACATATGACAAATAGGTTCATTAAAACTAGAAAAATCAGTAAAATTACAATCAATTGGGTGTATAGTATTCAAATAATTGACCTCTGCATTGGTCTCTGCAATGCTTACATCTGGGCCAGTAAGGGCCCAACCTAGGATGGTGTGTAATGCAGTGGGGGATCCAGCTGCACCCACCCGGGTTTCGGTAATTGGGTAACGACCCAGGACATCAGCCCCAATAAGCAAATCGATCGGTTTATCCAATAGGGGAAAATCTAGGTCCCGTAGGTGAGGATAACGCTGTGTGGCTTCAGTGTTTGGTATCGAATCTCGTACATCAGGTATCGAGTCAAATGTCAAGGCATGGTGAACATCAACGGTCTGGGGTTCATGGACACCCCTAATAGTAAATGAAACTTTCATGCCATCATGAAGTTTTGGACCAGTGGCAGTCCGTATTGTACATCTCTCTGGCTCACCATTGAGAGCCAAATCCCTAGCTAATTTAGTGGAACACAAGGATCTAGTTGCCCCATAATCTAGGAAGGCATATGTCAATGACTTATGGTTCGAATCACAAACTTCCACCTCAACAGGGACAACCATGAGCCTTACAAAACAATCAGTATCACAAAAGTTGACAACATTGGCAAAATAAGAACTTACATTTGTTGAATTGACCTTACTATTAGTGTCCGTGGGTATATTTCCGGTCACAGGTGATCGTGGCCTGGTTGGCATTTCATTCTGATGAAGTAGTGTGTGGTGCTTCCGTGTACACCCATCAGCTTGGCAACGTTTCTGAGACGGACATTCCTTGACGATGTGTCCGGATCTCATGCAGTCGAAGCATAAATTGTTCTCTCGAATGAAATCACGACGATGTTGCAGGTCATATTGTTTGAATGTTGCGCAACGATATAAAGGGTGATCGTTCTTGCAACATAAACATAAAGTTTGTGGGTGCTTTTGGCTAGCACCATGAGCTTGTTGTCTTCCATTGTGATGTGTTGGTCTGTAAGCAGGTGATGAATTCCTCTTCTGTGATGTTGAAGAACTGATTGTAGAATAGGCAGACATTTTCCCAAAGCGAGGTTTAAAATTTTGTACTGCCCTGGGCTTGTTGTCATTTTCTGCCATTAAACGTCCATAAAAATTATTACTGAGATGGGCTCTCAGTTCAACAAATTCCAATAAATGAGTGAATGAAGGAATCGGATGATTCTTCCAAGAAGTGTCATGTACATAATCTGCTTGTAATGTTGGTGGCAGACGACGAAATATATCCTTGAGATAAGCTTGTGCATCCAGCATTTGTTCAGCTTTCCACTGTGTCAGAATAATAAAACAGTTTCTCATCTGTGACGCAAGTCGACACAGTGCTTTAGTATCATTGGCTCTTATTCTAGGTCCTTCTGTCAGTTGGCGGATGTGAGCGTCAATGACTAGTGTACGATTTCCAAATCGATACAGTAAGGTGTCTCGTGCTGCTTGATATCCTTCGCTTGGAGAATCAACAATTACAAGATGCTTAATAGCATCCTTGGCCTCACCAGTGCACATCTGTATAAGTTGAGCTAATTTCACCGCAGGTTCATAGGCGTGATGACCAATGATGTTGTCAAATCCACGCATGAATGCATGATAGCTTTTTGGGTCACCATCAAAAGTTATGGGGTCAAGTTTAGGCAGTGTGAAGCCTTGTTTCATGGTGTTTGCCAAAACATACAAATCATCTCTGCTGGGATAATTATGATCCAATTGTTGAGATGGATATTCCGGGAGTACTGAAGTGTGAGGATCAGGTCTTAAAATTACTGGTGGTAGTACAGGACTAGGAGGAAGATAGGACCTTGAAGGCGGTGGCATCCAACAGTCATCTCTGGCCATTGATGACATAATAGGTCGGGTAGGCAAGGTAGGAAGGGGCTCAGGATAAGTCACAGGGCGAAAAATTTGTGGGTAGGTAAAAGTTGGTTCACAAATAGCAGGATACGAAAATGATGTGCCTGTAGATGCCGTCCCCATTGGGGGATATGCAGGTAACGTATTATCATGGTAACTTGATGAGACGGTGGGATATGACAAATTCCTTCTTGCAGTTTGGTATGATAACGCCGGCCCCATAGAGATACCTGGGGTCGTCACAGAAGGCAAATTTTGCAATGGTGCAAAATTATAGTGTACAGCTGAAGATACAACTGGTAAGGTGCCAGTGGTATTTATAATTCTATGCAGCTGTTGGCTCCTACTGATAACAGGAGTCGAATTACACAATGTAAGCTCAGTTATACTTGCAGAAGGCATTGTAATGGCCATACCTGTAGAAGTGTCAATTGCTGAGCTGAGAATTCCAGTTATTCCACCTCCTGTTGAAACTTGAACAGAAGGTTGCATGACGTTACAGGGATATTCGGGAACATAATTTCGCAAATTCAACGCTGGGGGTGGTTCAAACAGTGTTTCATCAAGAGCTTGTACTTCGATCAATGAACTTCTTGAGGATTTTGTGCTACTGGCTGCTATGATCTTCGCTCTTTGTTGTTTATAAAGTGCTTTTCTCTCCCTTCTTTCTGCTTCAAGTTTAGCAATTTGTGCCTTTTCTAATTCTTCATCTGCCTCCAGCTCCAGCAACTTCGCTTTTGTGGAAGAAGTTGTGCTACCGGTCTTTGAATGTGAACGTTTTGATTTTCTGGAACTTGCTTGGGATTGATCACTAGCAAGGCATTCTTGTTGATAATGTTGATATTTCATATTACATGAATTTTTCATATCATTTAGCCGAGTTAAATACTGTGAAGCGTTTTGAATATTCATGGCATCAGATTCTGTTGTTGCTGAATGCGAAGTAATGTAATTGTTCAAATATTCCTCCCAAGTCGCCACTGCATTATCCAGTCCATCTTTTGCAGCAACTACATTTTTTCGATTATTTGGAATATTCATCAGTCTATCAAGACTGGTAAGTAATGTAGTGATGTTTCGATCATGAAAGAGTCGAATTGTTTCCAGTGTCTGGATTTCCAATGCTGTGCTGGTGTGAGACACAGCAGATTGAAGAAATTCATCATTTAAAGCCATTAGTCAATTTATTTCGATGTGGGATAAGTACGCGTAGGGTACGGTACCTAATGTGTCCCACTGCGACTCAAAGAAACAGGGTAACTGGAGACGCGTCCTGTCCCTTGGGTCCCCAAATAATGTCTTCAATCTATGCACCAACTGACCAACACACACTGCAACCTTTACACCAACAATTCCGTAGACTTGTGTTGAAAGAAACTTTATTATCTTGTTTAAACACATCTAATGTTGCCGTCAGTGATAACAGTGTTAGGGTTAGTGTCGGCGTTAGTGTTAGTGATAAATTGACTGTTTTTGACAAGGACTCAAAAAACAGCCATAAGTATGCTATAATACAAATAAAAACAATAAGTGACAGACGTATTCGATACAACAAAAATACGGCAATCCTCACAACCTATCGGGACCAACCCCGTGCAACTAACTTGTCCCATTATGGCGTCATATGGACGCCATTTTCGATCATTCGGCTCGAGTAGTGTAACGCAAACAAGCCTAATTTTAGTAGTTTTAAAAGGCTATTGGGGCAGATTTAAATCAGTAGTTATATTCAGAGGGCGCAGAAATCCGATAGGATGTCTCAATCAGTATCGAACCCAATACGGGGCACTTATATTAAGAACCCACGCCGCTCGGTAACAAACATAATATAGACGCAACGCACGGTTAGTAAAGTAAAGTTTATTTCGATTTTCCGTAACACTGAAACAAATATATAGGCAATGCAAGTCAACACACACACACACACATATAGCCTTCGGGAAAGTAGGCAAAATCTGAAACTATTCAAGACCTGATGATGCTAGGGCTACCAACCGTCCCGGGAACGGTCGGGACCAGGGTTGCCAGATCCCAGCGATCAAAAAAAGCCAAATCAGGACATAAAAAAAGCCAGAAAAAGCCAAAAATTTTACTAAGTACAAAAACCCCATAATTTGTCAGATTTTAAGCTCTTGGAACAATACTGATGATGATGTAGAGCCATCAGTTCATTCAGTGCGCCACACAATTGTCTTTTCCCATTGAAAGTTGTTTTTCCGGTTGCTATCATGGCGATTTACCCTTCAGCGGGATGAAGGGTTTATAAGTAAAAAGGATTATTTGAACGAAAGAACCAGAATCGACATTCAACACGACACAGTCAAGCTGACATCTATATGAAACAATTTAAAAAAATCAAAAAACCAAATAAAAATAAATATTAAAACGGACAGCATTATTTTACCATTCAATATATACAATACAGGGTACCGTTTCAGTATGTGATATACCTACATTTTCGAAATTTTAGAATTTATAAACCATCAATTTTATTAAAAACTATCTAACCACGTGCCGCTTACAGGTGGACTACTAATAGCTAATTCAGTAATTTTTACTGTAGTTAATCACATCGTTCGTGAGACAAAATTTTGATTACTGCAATTTAACTAAAGCTTCACATCAGGCATAGTGAAAATTAAGTTATACAACCATTTTTGAAAACGGAACTTAAAACTGACAAACAACACGCAAAACTATAAAAACGAGTCAAGGTTTACAACCCTGCTTGAACATCTGTCTGAGCGGCAGCAGAAACTGCAAGTATTTCTTATTGGGTAGGTATGGTTAAGCGTTAAGGTAATAAACTGGGAAATCGACGCTCGGGGAAAGCCTAATGTTAAGTACCGTACCAGTACCGGTAATAGGCTATTGTTACACACTAAATATTGTATTTCATATGATTTTAATAATAGACACTAGACTGGACTTGAAAAAAGCCAAAAAAACGCCAAAAAGCCAAACGGAAATTCTGACGCCAAACGTGTTTGAAAAAAGCCAAAACTGGCAAATTTGGCGTTAAAAAAGCCAATCTGGCAACCCTGGTCGGGACAATCCCGGATTTGACGTCCGGCGTCCCGGAATTTGCTGACAGCCAAGGCCCTCTGTTGGCGCAACAAAACCTCCATGTTGACTTTCCCATTAGAATAGTAGACACACACAGTTTCACACTACAACAGGCCTAAATGACTGAAACGAACTAAATTTTTCGACAGTGAAGGCGACGTCAAATGGGACTGTAGCTAAATATTGATGTCAATGTTACATTAGAAATTCGCCCTTTTTAGACACTCCAGCTGCATAACTGAATTGTAAACGTCCTTACACATGGTAGTACAATAAGAGAAAGATTTTATTATTTTGTCAAACAAAAAATACAGTCATCAATAAAATAGCCACAATCACAATTTTGAGAAAAACGCAAAAAACAATTTGGATTTTTTTTATTTTTGAATATCTAGCTAGATATTCACACTTAGTAAAGACCCGAGCTCTAGTTATTTTGATGTGCATGAGAATATCTTTGTAATCAATATTTTTTGGCACTTCAGCTTTAAATCCTTCCTGCTTTTTACCCCTATAAAGCTTTTTGGCCCATTCTGTTCTCAACAATTTCTGAATTTTTTTGCATGGGATGAAAGGTAAAACAAGGTGACTTAGGCCTAAGTTCCACTGAACAAATTTTTAGGGATGTAAGTTTCGGACATTTAATTTCTCATGCCCATCATATTGGAACTTAGGACTATCTTTTTTCAATATTTTGATGTTTCGAGCCGTGCTCTACATTGTATTTATTTACATTTATTATTGAAAAATTCAGGATTTCAAGACCACCACCTTGTAGAGTCTACAAGATGGTGGTCTTGAAATCCTGAATTTCTCAATAATAAAAATTTTAGCTGGACTTAGGCCCATTCTGTTCTTAACTTCTACAAAATATTATAGTCCCAAGTCCAGCTAAAATTTTTATTATTAAGAAATTCAGGATTTCAAGACCACCACCTTGTAGAGCATGGCTCAAAACCCCAAAATATTGATAAAAGTGAATTTTCCAAAAATGTGACCTAGGCCCCTTCTGTTCTCATCCGGCGATACACGCTGAAGTGATTAATATAACACTGAAAAATGACTAGTGGCAAAACTTGAACTATTACGATAATATTTTTACAATAAATTTGTGAACAAAATGAGGGGATGTGATGGAAAATTATACTTAACTGATAACTAAATTCAATGGGGTTTGGACGATAATAATCAAAAAAAAAATAAATAAATTGGCTATATATTCAAAGTGGATCAGGGACAAAAAAATAAATGTGATGAGAATGTGTCTGAACGTGAAAAATAATAAATAAAATAAAGTGCAACTCAGTGGACATACACATTACACAGTATTGAAAAAAGTAACACACTGGAGGGCACGAGGAATTCTATTCATAGGTTTGTCATAATCTGAAAATGTTTAAAAAATGCATGAACTTTTTATATATGTTTGGAATTTTTGCGAACTTGCACTCCAAAAATGTTAATACTATAATGTACTTATCAATGAGGTTTAGCAGGTGGGGTTTTGAGAATGTTTCTGACTCACAAAGGATCAATCAATAGGAAAATTCAATAATTCACATCTTGGGAATCGTGTCTACAAAACAAAGCGAGCAATGATCATCATAGGAATAGTGAACATTTTTTATTTAAATCTTTGGTGTTACAGTATGATTCATGAAACCATTACAAATAAACTAATAGTCCAGATCAATTTGGAAATAATTTGATTAACCAATAAAAAGAAATTATACTTATCAAATAACAAAGACATGAGAAATGGACCATTTAATTGATCAAGAATAGTATGTAAATACCTTAATATGAAAGACATAGAAAAGAAGTGCTATTCGATTGACCAACAATAGAAATTTCAACAATTAAATAACAAAGTCAGGAAAAAGGTACAATAATTGAAACTTCAGCAGTATGTGTACCAAGTGACGGTTAGGCCCATATTTTATTCTGACCTTCCTCATCTTAGTTCCATTACAAGCTCTGGACTGCCCATGTCAGCCAAGCGATGGCGACTACATATGAGTGGATTATTAAAAACGCAAAAAATGGCACCCCCGTGTTATAATGAAAGTGTTATGTTGTTTCATATCGCAAAAAACGATTAGAGGGAAATCCCCCCCCCCCCCCCCCCCAAATTTTCACATTTTTGTTCTTTTTTATATGACCCAACATTATAAGTTTATGACACAACTGGTTCGTCCTGGAGTCGGATGTTTCAATCAAACCTAAAACGTTCAAGAAATGATTTACAAACATTCAAACTGGCAATTAGAGTTTACTTTGGCATTCACAACTCACTGTAGGGCTATTGTTATTTTTTGAAACTTCATCTCAGTCAATATTTTAGTTAATTCAGGTCTTGATGATTTGAATTATTCGGTGGATTTGGCACATCGAATATTGTCATCCCCTTTTATTTAGATTTTTTCCATTTATCTGTACTCTTCGGATCAAATTGGTATTCTTCACAAATGAGTCTGAAAAAGGAATGAGTTGTAGGTTACACAATGAACGTACTTTCGAAATAACAAGCGTTCAGCATCCCACTTTTAACACAAAATATAATTGACAGTGACTTAACGAAACACGCATTCAGTTCAGAAATTCATTATTTCCACTAAGCTCTGAATTGTCTACTCATAATGCTGCTAATTACTATAAATTTTTGTTACCGCAGTGCTTTAAACAATCGTGACAATGAATCTGATACATTCAATGCAATGTTCTGACTTTGCATTACTTAGGAAGATTTGAAAACAGTTTCCCTAACCTGACACCTGAAGCCAGCATTTAGAAAATCTTACTAATTCAACTCTCAACTTTCTGGGGTCAGAGCTAACTTAAATGAGTCGAATCGGCAACGTGACATAAATAATTAAACATGACATCATCCTAAAACTGTGTACAACCTATTTTTCCTGGTGTTAGTTTGACATTAGGCCATTCGTTTGACTAACCTCACACAAGGAACTGCCTGGGCCAGATTTCCAGCCTTTACGTCGCCTACAATTATTTTCCCATTTCCTCCTTCTCTGCATCTGATGATAGCTTCAATAGTTGCACTGTTTTGCTATTCCCGCTGCAATTAAGAGCCGAACGGCCTTTAATTCTATAGTAGAAAGCACCAGCCTAGCCGCGGATCACGCAGAACCGCCGTAACCTCGCAGGCGATGTTGATCGAAAATGGCGGCCAATTTCCATTGTTGCGCAACTTAGGTATATATGGGCTTTGATCGGGACAATATATGGATAAACATAATCATTTCAATTCTAGAATTCCTACCTGATAATCATTTAGTAATATAACCAGAAAATAGTAAAACCTATAAGCTATAATTTCTGCAGTCGCGCAGAATCCTCCCTAATAAGCAAAGCGCAACAAGCGTCTACCTCGTGGCAAGGAAAATTCTAGAAGGCCGTAAAGCGCGGGGGAATAAGTGACTATTACGTCACAGTAAAGATGGGCAATGTAAACTCACAAAGCGCGACCAACTTAAGATGCTTAAAGTGAAGGACTCAAGGTCCCATAAAATGCATGCAAACATTTCTTACACCGTTTCTTAATATATATATATTATTCAACAACATGTCGTTTTTATTTACTTGTTATTAATGTGAAGGATGATGTTTTTTTGCCACTTGCCCCCACGGTACGTCTTCCAAAGAAGACCTGACAAGCGAGTACGAAGTTTATTCCAAGTGTAATGCATTTTAGATAAAGCTGTTCGCAGCAATATGTGCTTCCGAATGTGCCCATTACTTGTTTTGCACTGTCGCATAGATCAACTGTGGCGCAGTCCTGGGTCTCGGCTCGAATTTTTCGTCGAAGCACATTGGAATGTTCAGTCCTCGTCGCGAGCTATCCTGCGTTTTCCAAACATTTTTGAATTTTAAAGATCACAATTAACTCGAACGACATGCAACTGACGCTACATATTTCAAAACAAGCGTCATACAGCAAAACTTGTTACCACATAAATCCGCGTACATACAATAATAAATATGGGATCAATTTTTGTTTCATTTAATAAATGTCGGGTTGTTCGAGGGCCGCAACAAATTAGCTCGCGGGCCGCATTTGGCCCTCAGTTTACCGACCCCTGTTGTAGAATAGTGCATTGCAAAGTTTTCAAGTTTTAAAAAAATTCTCGGGAATGGCATCCCAATCATGTAATAGTTCGTTTTCTGCACTTCTCTCTTGTATTCCCTTTCCTAATAGCTTATATTTCTTTCGAAATCAAGTCATAACAGTAAGTTAGCAAGTAACTCCTACCAACATGAGTTGCACCACTTCATAAATCAATCAGAAATATATATTACGTAACAATGTAGCCAAACGTTGTGTTAATTCCGACAAAATTCGTCGAGAGCTCAGTTGCTACGCCATGATATATATATTTCTTTGAAGCCATGAAAAGACAAAAAGAACTTAAATAAATAACAGATTGTTAACAAACGATAATGAATAAACGAACACCGAGTTTTATCAGATAATTCAGTCTCGAAACTTTTTATCTGAAATAAGACGATCTCGTTTCTGAGGCCTCGCTCGCATGCCGAATAAATGGGCTCGCGTGCCAAAGGTTGCCCACCCCTGAAGTAGGCAGAACTCCAATCTCCAATTTAAGTCAAACGTTCAAGCTTCCACAAAAACGTAGTTGCTTCTGCAATGGTTTACATTTTTCAAGTTTTTTTGTCCAATGACGTAAAAAAAGAAGATTTTCACTAGAATCAAGTTTATGTTTCAATTGTTTCGAACTTGGTCAGTTTGCTTTTTGGTGTAGATTTCCTAACATGTGTCGCGCTTGTTCGGGTAAGCAGCATTTAGTGATCCATGGCCTGAGGATCTTTACAAGAAGATCAAATGGTAACAATCATCGCAAAGCCTCTACTCGTACAAACAGCGTTGCCAATGCAAATGTTTCAGACGTGGTGTCCAGTTTCAGCTTTTGCCAGTTGTAGTGAAGGATCCATTGGGCTTTTCTGAATAAGTTATCGCTGTGGTAGACTCTGCTGGTCAAATTTCAATTATATATACATCATGAATCGAAACGAAAACTTGGTCTAATAAATATAAACCATACCCGTGTTAGCACTGACACTTTATGTAACAAAGGCGTTTCACAAGATACAGAAGTAGTAAAATTGTCGGTGAAATCTGGTTACGACGAATATTGGAGTTAAACAACGTGTTTGTAATCAAGTCACGAAGACCACATTCAGATAGAATGCTTATAAAAGTTCAATATATGCCTCACTTGCAGGATATTCCGTTGGCCGATATTGAAGCGACAACGTGAACCAATAGGAATTGAATCTCCTCTTGGTTGGACTTGATCGGAAATTTGCGTACAAGTATTGACAATAAGACAATTTCAAATTTGATGCATTGCAGAATACGTGACCATTATACCATGCTACAAGAACAAATCGGATAAAATTGGTCCAGCGAATCTGTAGGCACGGCATATAATTTGTCGCATAGGGAGTCCTTCGAAGATAGACGAGAATATATTCTCACGAACAGTAAAATTAAATTATTTGACCGTCCTGAGGAATTCGGTTTCATGGAGTTGAATGGAAATTGCGAAAAGTCACTAAACAAACACGCAGCTCGTATGAGATTCGAAAGTCTTACAAAGAAACAACGATTCAATGAATAATCGCGTCGGGGTGCTTTTTCATTTTCTGGAAAGACCGACAGCTATAAACGTCAATATAAAAGCTTCATTTATTCTATTTTTGAAAAATGATATTAATTCTGCAATTTTTAACTGTACAAATAACTGTTTTTCTTGGAAACAGCCATGTGCGTATAAATTATTGCCTCGTATTGCTTTCGTAGCTGTTGATTCATCTTATGTGGCAAATTTTTGTTGTTTAACGGGAGATACGTACGATAGCGGACATAAATTTCCTAGTAGCGCATTATCAATTATCGATATACACTTTTACGTTGATTTACTTACTTCGAAATAGAGTTCGATTCATTGGTATCAGCATCTAAGAACGTGATTGAAATGTTACACAATAACGGGTTCAAGACGACAGATTGGGTTTCGAATTCCAAATCAGTTTCACGTGGGATATACATTCATCGTCTCGCCACAAGTATTGATTTAGATATCGAGAGACTTACTCTTAAAAGTGCCTGGGGCTGAACTGTGGAAGCGAGAGAGATTGCTTCATACTTGAACACCAGGAGTTCACAGGTTTTGTCACAAATAGAAAAGCCCTTACTGTTGTAAGTTCAATACTTGATGCTTGGGATGAAAAATTCAACAATAAGAGACTGAAGTGTTGGTCAAAGTGGAGTAATTCTATAAGTTTTCAAAATATTTCAATTCCTCGTCAATTCAAAGATGTGGAATGTAAATATTCCCTGTACAAATTTGGCATATTCTGTCATATGATATCGAAGCATCCCAAGAAGAATTGCCAGGGTCGTTCTACTTAACGCTGATTCCGCGCAAACTCCCACAGATTACTGCGATAGAAGGATGAATATTCCTCAGTTTTTAGAGAATTCGGACATTGGACTAGTTTTTGACGCTACTCCCCCCGCATCAGGATTCCGCCTCATTGATGGATGACTTCCTGTGAATAGTCATGAAGGTGCCTTTGTCGGCAGTCCGCGTGGCTATAAGTGCTAGTTTAGTTCGGGTTGGGAAAAATATTCGAATATTTGAGTAACAGTTTACTGCTCTAATGGCCGTTCTCACGTGGCCTGGACACGGCACGTCACTTGTGCATCGTTGAATCAAACGCTTGGACAGTATAGCGCTCGATACACGAGCATCAGCCTACAATCCTGGCTAACGGACAATGGAGTCAAAATTGGCTGTTATATTTGCGTTATAATATTTTTATTTATTTCCAGTGGATATGATATTGTTTCAATTTCTTGATGAGCATAATGTGTCCCAATTTCGCATGATTTTTAACTTTTCAGACGGCCGTTTTGTAAAATTCGAAACATTGATACAAGTTCATGAAGTAACATTAGGTCAATAATATTAGAAATGTTTACCGATCCGCAGTGACGACATTTCATAAGTTTTATTTAATGCAAAAACATAGACACGACAGAAAAATACAACGAATCCAGGGGCCAGTAGCAAAGATATTGGTAACTTTTCAATTTTACAGTGGCGATAAGGAAGATCAAATCCAGAACGAAAGAAAAAATTTAAAATAAAGTTGATTTGGAGATGGAAATTGCAATTGGCCAGGGTAAATATTGACGTTTTTACGTAAACAGCGAAGGCGCGTCTGACGCACTACACAATGGTATGATGTGAGTTTGTTGATTAATTAGGATAATTGGTAAATTGGAAGCGCATTAGTTTAATATCTTGTCTCAGTCTATCTCAGTATTCGATGTGAATCAGTGTTTACAGGTTCTGTACTGTTGGTAGTACTCGTTATGTATCTGTTGGAAATACATTTAATGCAAAAACATAGACACGACAGAAAAATACAACGAATCCAGGGGCCAGTAGCAAAGATATTGGTAACTTTTCAATTTTACAGTGGCGATAAGGAAGATCAAATCCAGATCGAAAGAAAAAATTTAAAATAAAGTTGATTTGGAGATGGAAATTGCAAAATCATTTCTATAATTTTTCGCAGCGCCTCGTCGCCAATGATCGCACAGTAGTTTTCAAATTTGTCAAACAGAACGCGCAGTTCTGCAATAAATTTTAAAAAGTTAAACATCGATATCCACCAGAGCGCAAGACTTGATACACGCGTGATTAAAAGAACCCACATTTGTATGTGGAATGCCGAAATAATCACGCCATAATCGTGAAACATACTTTAGCGGCAGTGGTTCCCAAACTTTTTAGAGTTGGGACCCACTATTTATTACCAAAGCTTATGGCGACCCACTTAACTTTAATTTCATTTTGTTTTTTTTAGGACATTATACAGAACACAGCAATGGCTAATCATCGCAAAATTACCGTGTTTCCTCGAAATGAAGACCTGGCCTGAAAATAAGATAATAATTTGAATTTTTAAAATGATTTTAAAATGACCCTACCCTTAAAATAAATTTAAAATGTGTGGGAGAAGAAAGGTTCATTAACCTGAAGTAAGGTGAAGATCACACCACTATTAAAGATTGTGTGATATCACAATTATGATATTTGTCACTTGATTTTTGTATAGAAAATACAAATAAAAACTATGGATGTCGGTTTTTATATAATATTTAGTAAAAAAATCTTGTGATTTTCTACAATGTAATCTTATTTTTGATAAATGAACACAAAAAAACCATAGTGTTATTCTTCAAAATAAATAAATCTAAATCCTGTCTAAATTTCGGGGAAACACGATAAGAAGTGCTGTACAGTGTACAAAACTGCTATGCGTAAAAAAGCCACGTGGTCATTCTTTGTGTAGAAAATTTTTGTTCCTTTGAGAAGATCGTAAAAAGGAACCAATCACAGATTCGAATTTAAATTCAATTTAATTTATTTTGTTTTTTTGAAGATTTACGTATTCGAGTCGCCACCGATCCTAATTACCAGTATGATTAACCAAAGCTCTCTACATCTTTTCACGACCAACTAAGATTCCTTTTGCGACCCACCAGTGGTTCGCGACCCATAGTTTGGGAACCGCTAAAGTTTAGCCTATATAAAATACGGTACTAAAATTTAAACATTTAAAAGTGTTTGCTTATGAACTCATTTAAGTGCGGGCTGAACGCGGCCCGTGCATGGGGCGTTGGTTGGACAGCCTAACCTATGTTTTTTTTATTCCTCTTCGTTTCCTTTTAGATATATTCTATATGCGGTTATAATTTCGCAATTTTTAGCGTTTGCTAAGACATAGGACATCTCTAGAAACATTAGTAATGTTTCATTTCATTTGGAATACTTGAACACTTGTTCATTCTTCTGTTTGCACGTTAGTATATTCTTCAGATTCAATATTCTAGAAATGTTTCCGACTATTCGGAAGAAAAAGGAAAATTTACATTCGTAGCTAATTATTATTAGTTGGAGATCGTTGACAACGCGCCCCAATAAATAAACAAGTCCTGTCACGAAGTTAACGATTTGTTTCTGAATCAGTTACCAGTGTCTGATATTAGAAAGCAAAGTTCTTCAGCATATTGCCTGTGCCTTAATGTACTGTCCCAATGAAATTCAACTTAGAATCGGTGTAGTTTGTTCAAAACAGTCAACACGATGGAACTTGGAATAGAATCAGGAACATGGCATCTGCTGAAAACAATGAACATAAACTAAATATTCCATACGGCAAGACAATTTTGCAGTATCATAATATCACAACTCTCTATATTTCAAATCAATCAGCACGATATAGATTAAAATCAAACAAAATTTAACATTATATATATACCCAATGTTTCGACTTTCCAAGTAACACAATCAAATGAAATATGCTCTAAACTAAAGTAACTAAAATCCAAGTTTTATGACTAAAATATTAAAGCAGTAGTTATTGTGCTAATTTGACAATAATACTGCCACAAATTATATTTGTATTACACTTGGGAACCTCAATTCTTATTGTTATTTCCAACAGATACATAACGAGTACTACCAACAATACAGAACCTGTAAACACTGGTTCACACCGAATACTGAGCTAGACTGAGACAAGACATCCAACTATTGCGCTTCCAATTTACTAATTATCGTAATTAACAAACTCACGTCATACCATTGTGTAGTGCGTCAGACGCGCCTTTGCAGTTTACGTAAACACGTCAATATTTACCCTGGCCAACATTCGGATGGAACAGTAAGAACCTATGATGATTTAAGAATGCATGTTAGTAGGGATTTCAGGATAGAGGTTACATGAATATGATTAAGTACTGCTTGTACCGAGCTTTATAGGGTAGATCAGGGTGGTCCGAACCGCGGCCCTAGCACACATTCCTTGCGCCCGTAGAACAATTTTAGCGTGTACTAAACTAAACCATTGGTAGATAAGTGTATTTATTGGCAGAGTTATTTCTAAACTATTCCAACTGTGATTGGCCTTTTTCCTAATCCCGATGTCGGGATTGATATTTGATAAAATCACGGAATTTCAATGTTGTATCTATAAACGTCAAGACTCAAGACCAGGATGGAAATGACTTCCTGTGGTCCGTACGAGGAGAATAAATTGTCTTGTGCAGACATGACCAAGCTGATGAGATGAATCGCGCTTCCATCCAAACTTCGTACATGAAGCTCGCCTTGAGTAACTTCTCAATTTTAGAGACGTGACCATGTGACAGCAATGACGAAACGCAGACCTGACTTAGTCTCATCTTAGACATATATTTTGGTTGTTATTTGACGATACAACTAGACCTGATAACGCTAAAAGTAATGAACTTAGTAAAATTTATGAATTCATCATACAATAAGTGTAGAATAAGTGAACAAGAAATAGGAAACGTATTTACCTTTCCCCAACAACGTTCAATGACGGGGTCTGGTGTGTTTCCAAGTAATTTCTACCACGAAAAAATATAAGTTTAGCGGACATTACAAAATCAAACATGAAGAAAAATGCTATAAATATCACCATATTTCTCAAGAAGCAAATGGGTAAACTCCCGATGTTTTATCACTTCTGGGTTTTCTCCTGCTGCGGCCCGCGAGACCTCGCCAAAAGTTTTTGCGTCACGCCAACCTTGGACCACCCTAGGGTAGATCTTATATAACGAATTCTGCAATTAGTAGAAACAAAAATGAATGAAGCCTCGATAAAACATGTAGGGAAATCGATTTTCAATACGATTCCAGAAAATCTGTGGATTCCACACATATAAAAATTTAGATTCAAAGCTCGCTCTATCCCAATCGCTAAGACAAGTAGTAATTTCACAACGTATTCATATATCACAGAGTTGGTTTAGGATTAAATGTAATTACTTTAAGCCACATAACATGTATTTGGAAGATTGCCAATCATATCTCCCTGTCCCTTATTTTTCTTTTATAGTGCGAGAAAATTCCATTTGTACAGGCATTCAGTGAACGAGAGTAAACCTTTTTTCCTATCCTAGGTAACATTCGGGACACGCTAAAGACCACTCATTTAACCTTATTTCTTGACACGTGTGGATACCAAGAGATAACCACAAAAGACTTCTAAGAGAATGATAACAGCAACAAAATATGTGGATAATAAAATATGTAAATTTAGCGTTCTTTGACTTGTCAAATAATGGCACAATGATCTTCAAACCTCCCTTTCACACTAAAATCATAAAATCCAACATTTCGTACAGTACATACCGGTACTTTTATGAACTGTTTTTTGGATAACATAGGGAAATGATTTTCAAAAAAAAAAGAAATGTTTGCTCAACTTCCAAAAACAATTGATGAAATAAATACAGTAACAAAACCAATGAAGATAAGCAAATTGCCAATGCAAGAATTCAAAAAAGGATAGAACCAAAAACTAGCCCCCACTCAAATATAATTCGAATTATACACCTAATATTCCCATAGTGAGAATGTATGTGTGACTGTGTATGTGTAGTGTGGATGCTATTTATGTAGTGTGTATTTTGTGCGTAAATGTACTCAAAAAGCGTAGACAGAGCTTCATTATGTCGCGCATATAAGTAGAATTGGATATGCACACTTTCACTTTTCACTCCTTGATCATCAGGGTGACAAGATCTCCAACTTCAAAGTTGCGTTGAATCTTGAGTCGGCACTGTAATTGGGGAAGATATTCGTTTGTCAAGCGATGACAAAATAAATCATGTAATCACTGAACATGTCTGTATTCCTCTTCAGTATTCATGTGCTCGAAGAACAAATCAGGTGGCAAAGACGGTTCTAATCTATTTATCAAAATTGAGTTTGCAGAAAAGGGCATTCAAGTCTTTCGGATCGTCGCACGGTGGTGTGAGTGGACTTTATTTTTTGACGCGTGTGGATTCCAAGAAATTTCTTCAACGAGAATGATAATAGCAACAAAATGTGGGGATAATAAATAATGTGAGTTCAGCTTTCTGTGACTTCTCAAATACTGGCTATGTGATCTTCAAATCTTCCTTTCGTATTAGCCGATTCTTCAGGACTCTAGCAAATGCAATATTTGTGCATACTCTACATCTTTCTATCTGCTTGTACCTAGTTACTTCTCAGTGGTGTCGATTTGAAACCGGAAAAGTCACAACCGTTGGTTACAGGGAAATTAATGAGTAAACCAGCGTTATGTTGCTTTAGTCAAATGTAAGTTGTATGTTCTTGAAGTTGTGGGCAACAGTTATAAATATACCACTGCCTATTTCGAGTTTACAGCTATCATCAGTTTTGTGCGAATCGGTTCTATTACAATATTTCCAGGATGTAAATTATTTATTTCTGCATGTTGCAATTTCAAGATTGGGAAAAGTGACAATAGCACAGCATTCAGCAACTAAACGCCAGTTCTTTTTTAATGATCAATTCGAGAGTCCTGCTGCACGCTTACACAAATGTATTTCTGTAACCTTTTGTCTGACCAAAGTCAGACAAGCAGTTTACAACAATCAACTTTTTATCATTCAGGGCTAGGCTTTTATTAGTTTTAAAATGCATCCTCATTCTATTTTATGACGTCATAATGGATGTTACAAAGCATTTAAATTTTGTTCTTTTAATTCAGATAAAAAGCGATACAGGCAACGTCCGCACATTTACCCACATTACTTGAAAATTATGGAGGATAAAAATCAACTCAAATATCTTCAGAGAAGAGGAGATTGGCAGAAATCAAAGGGTTAACAGATGATGTAAGTTTAGCTTTCTGCTTAGATTGTTTTGTAAATTTTGTAACAGTATTTCATTTCATTTAGAATAACTGAATATTTGAACACATGCTCAAAACATCTGTTCGTGGAACAGCTATCGCTGTGCTTGGTTGATTCTATGCTATATTGCTTCCACGACTACCTTGCCTGATGCGAGTAGCTCAGATTATCTATTAACCATTCTCAGTTTTTTAGCAGTGTTTCTTAACATGGGTTCGATCGAACCTCATGGGTTCTGTAGGGCTGTTTAATTGGGTCGACGAAGGTGCTGGTTTGAAACATTTGTATTTCATGGACTTCTTTCTATTCTACCTATATCAAAGTTAGACCTTTATCTCAGGTATCGCTGCTCGATAACCAGCATTGTTTTTTTCGCGTCACCCTCCACCATGAAATTCCTTTTTTGTGTTTTTTTCCTAGTTTTGTTTGCATAAATTATATGTTCATTTTGGTGAAAAATGAACTTCTGACTGGCTGACTGATGAAGTATTTGTGTTACAATGTTTTGTAAACATACCTACAGTTTTCTGCAGATATTGCAACTTATAAAATAGCTTAACTATTTGCTGTTATTCAACAGTAATGCAACGACGTCATACTGTATCAATTGAAGACTTTTGCATCCTTTCGAGCTTTCTACAAAATTAACTTTAACCGTTCAATCCAAGAAGCAGTTGACGCGTGGATTGTTCACCTAGAACCAAACTAGTCTGGTAAATTTGCTTATTTTTTGACAATGTACACAGTTGTCTTGACGACGACGGTTCACATATGCTTCGGCTATTCGCGTCCTTGACGGGGTAGCAAACGACATGTCGACGGCCTAGGCACGATGGTAAGTAATTATGTAGTTGCAATGAGTAAATGTGGCAAAGATTCAGGAATTCAGTAGCCGCAAAATATCCGATTTTAAGTCATACTTTCAAGCATCCACAAAAACGTAGTTGCTTCTGCAATTGTTTACATTCTTTAAATGTACATGTCCAATGACGTAAAAAGGAGATTTTCACTAGAATTAAGTTTATGTTTCAATTGTCTCGAACTTGGACAGTTTGCCTTTTGGTGTAAATTTTATAACATGTGTCGCGCTTGTTCGGGTAAGCATTATTCAGTGATCCATGGCCTGAGGATCTTTACAAGAAGATCAAATGCTAACAACCATCGCAATGTCTCTACTCGTAAAACAGCGTTGTCAATGCAAATGTTTCAGACGTGGTGTCCAATTTCAGCCTTTGCCAGTTGTAGTAAAAGGTCTGTAGGCTTTTCTGAATACTTTATCGCTGTGCTAAACTTTGCTATTCAAATCTCAATTATATATACATCATCAATCGAAACGAAGGCTTGGTCTAATAAAAATAAATCGTACCTGTGTTACCATTGACACTTTATGTAACAAAGGCGTTTCACAAATAGCAGAGTTAGTAAAATTGTAGGTGGAATCTGGTTATGAAGAATATTGGCATTAAACAACGTGTTTGCGATAGAGTCACGCATACAACATTCAGCTAGAATGTTTAAAAGAGATCAATATATGCCTCGCCTCACTTGCAGGAGATTCCGTTGGCCGATATTGAAGCGAATCAAGCTATGATTTTAATCGCGGCATAAAATCCCATAGCGCACCCATCGCAACATGAACCAATACGAATTGAAATTCCTCATGGTTGGACTTGATCGGAAATTTGCGTACAAGTATTGACAATAAGACAATTTCAAATTTCATGCATTGTGGTTTATGTGACCATTATAGTCACGTCGTTCAATTTACCGTGTAGCGAGTCGTTTAATAATAGACGAGAATATTTTCCACGAATAGTAAAATTAAATTATTTTACCGTCCTGATGCAGTTGGTTTTATGGAGATGAATGGAAATTGCGAAAAGTCACTAAACGAACACGCAGCTCGAATAAGATTCCAAAGTCTTACAAAACAACTTAAAACAAACAACGATTTAATAAATAATCGCGTCAAGGTGCTTTTTCAATTGCAGAAAAGACCGACAGCTATAAACGTCAATATAAAAGCCATGCTTCATATATTCGATTTTTTTGAAGATTATATTAATTCTGCAATTTTTACTGTTCAAATAATGATTCTTCTTGGAAACAGCCATGTGCGTATAAATCACTGCTCCGTTCTTTCATCGCACAGTAGTTTTCGAATTTGTCAAACAGAATGTGCAGTTCTGCAATAAATTGAAAAAAAAAACTGACATCGATATTCAACAGAGCGCAAGACTTACTATACGCGTGATTGAAAGAAACGACGTTTGGATGTCACGCCATAATACGAAACATAGTTTAGCCATATATAAAATACGGTACTAAAATTTAAACCTTAAAAAATGTTTGCTCATGGAGTATGGACTCATTGCTTATGAACGCGGCCCGCGGGTTGGGCAGCCCTAAACTTATCTGTTTTTTATTCAACTTCGTTTTCTTTTAGACATATATTCTTTATGCGGTCATAATTTTGCCATTTTTAGCGTCTTTTACCACCTTCAACTGCTAAGATATAAATTTTGCATGATGATTACAACAAAACCTATGAATTGTGTTCTTTTATTCAGATAACAAGCGATTCAGGCCAAGAATGCTCATTTGGAAATATTTCTTAAATATGTGGAGCGTGAAAAATCGACTCAAAACTAAAATACCTTTAGCGAGAAGAACACCAGAAATCAAAAGTTTAATGAAAGATGTGAGTTTAGCTTTCAGTGTATATGGTTTTGTAACTTTCGGAAGGATGATGAAGGAAGCTTTTGATCTTTCTTTAGAAACATTAGTAATGTTTCATTTAATTTTGAATACTTGAACACATGCTCATTATTCTGGTTTTCACGTTAGGATATTCTTCAAATGCAATATTTTAAAAATGTTTCCGAGAAGAAGAAAAATTTACATTCGTAGCTAATTATTAGTGGATAGAGATCTTCGACAACGCGCCCCCAATAAACAAGTCCTGTCACGAACTAAACGATTTGTTTCTGAACCAGTTACTAGTGTTTGATATTAGAGAGCAAGGGGTTCCAGCATATTATCTGTGCCCTAAAGTGCTATGTCCCAATGAAATTCAACTAAGAATCTGTGTAGTTTGTTCAAAACAAAAACAGTCAACACGGTGGAACTTGGAATAGAATCAGGAACATGGCATCGGCTGAAAACAATAAACGAAAACTCAATATTTCATACGGATAGACAACTCAATATATTCTCTATATACACAACTCTCTATATTTCAAATCCATCAGCACGATAAAGATTAAACACATACAAAACCTAATTTAGTATATACATACGTTATGTCCTGGCTCTACAAGTAACACAACCAAACGAAATATGCTCTGATGTAAATATAATTCAAGTTTTATGACAAAAATATTAAAGCAGTAGTTACTATGTTAGTTTAACTGCAATACTGCCCTGAATTATATTTGTCTTACACTTGAAAACCTCAGTTCTTACAAGAATTTGTAAATTTACAAATTGGTATTTCCAACAGATACATAACGAGTACTACCAACAATACAGAACCTGTAAACACTGATTCATACCGAATACTGAGATAGACTGAGACAATATATTCAACTATTGCGCTTCCAATTTACCAATTATCCTAATTAATCAACAAACTCAAATCATACCATTGTGTAGTGCGTCAGACGCGCCTTCGCAGTTTACGTAAAAATATCAATATTTACCCTGGCCAACATTCGGATGGAACAGTAACAACCTATGATGATTTAAGAATGCATGTTAGTAGGGATTTCAGGATAGAGGTTACATGAATATGATTAAGTACTGCTTGTACCGAGCTTTATAGGGTAGATCAGGGTGGTCCAAACCGCGGCCCTAGCACACATTCCTTGCGCCCGTAGAACAATTTTAGCGTGTACTGAACTAAACCATTGGTAGATAAGTGTATTTATTGGCAGAGTTATTTCTAAACTATTCCAACTGTGATTGGCCTTTTTCCTAATCCCGATGTCGGGATTGATATTTGATAAAATCACGGAATTTCAATGTTGTATCTATAAACGTCAAGACTCAAGACCAGGATGGAAATGACTTCCCGTGGTCGGTACGAGGAGAATAAATTGTCTTGTGCAGACATGACCAAGCTGATGAGATGAATCCAAACTTCGTACATGAAGCTCGCCTTGAGTAACTTCTCAATTTTAGAGACGTGACCATGTGACAGCAATGACGAAACGCAGACCTGACTTAGTCTCATCTTAGACATATATTTTGGTTGTTAATTGACGATACCACTAGACCTGATAACGCTAAAAGTAATGAAATTAGTCAAATTTATGAATTCATCATACAATAAGTGTAGAATAAGTGAACAAGAAATAGGAAACGTATTTACCTTTCCCCAACAACGTTCAATGACGGGGTCTGGTGTGTTTCCAAGTAATTTCTACCACGAAAAAATATAAGTTTAGCGGACATTACAAAATCAAACGTGAAGAAAAATGCTATAAATATCACCATAATTCTCAAGAAGCAAATGGGTAAACTCCCGATGTTTTATCACTTCTGGGTTTTCTCCTACTGCGGCCCGCGAGACCTCGCCAAAAGTTTTTGCGTCACGCCAACCTTGGACCACCCTAGGGTGGATCTTATATAACGAATTCTGCAATTAGTAGAAACAAAAATGAATGAAGCCTCGATAAAACATGTAGGGAAATCGATTTTCAATACGATTCCAGAAAATCTGTGGATTCCACACATATAAAAATTTAGATTCAAAGCTCGCTCTATCCCAATCGCTAAGACAAGTAGTAATTTCACAACGTATTTATATATCACAGAGTTGGTTTAGGATTAAATGTAATTACTTTAAGCCACATAACATGTATTTGGAAGATTGCCAATCATATCTCCCTGACCCTTATTTTTCTTTTATAGTGCGAGAAAATTCCATTTGTACAGGCATTCAGTGAACGAGAGTAAACTTTTTTCCTATCCTAGGTAACATTCGGGACACGCGAAAGACCACTCATTTAACCTTATTTCTTGACACGTGTGGATACCAAGAGATAACCACAAAAGACTTCTAAGAGAATGATAACAGCAACAAAATATGTGGATAATAAAATATGTAAATTTAGCGTTCTTTGACTTGTCAAATAATGGCACTATGATCTTCAAACCTCCCTTTCACACTAAAATCATAAAATCAAACATTTCGTACAGTACATACCGGCCCCGGTAATTTTATGAACTGTTTTTTGGATAACATAGAGAAATGATTTTCAAAAAAAAAAGAAATGTTTGCTCAACTTCCAAAAACAATTGATGAAATAAATACAGTAACAAAACCAATGAAGATAAGCAATTTGCCAATGCAAGAAATTCAAAAAAGGATAGAACCAAAAACTAGCCCCCACTCAAATATAATTCGAATTATACACCTAATATTCCCATAGTGAGAATGTATGTGTGACTGTGTATGTGTAGTGTGGATGCTATTTATGTAGTGTGTATTTTGTGCGTAAATGTACTCAAAAAGCGTAGACAGAGCTTCATTATGTCGCGCATATAAGTAGAATTGGATATGCACACTTTCACTTTTCACTCCTTGATCATCAGGGTGACAAGATCTCCAACTTTAAAGTTGCGTTGAATCTTGAGTCGGCACTGTAATTGGGGAAGATATTCGTTTGTCAAGCGATGACAAAATAAATCATGTAATCACTGAACATGTCTGTATTCCTCTTCAGTATCCATGTGCTCGGAGAACAAATCAGGTGGCAAAGACGGTTCTAATCTATTTATCAAAATTGAGTTTGCAGAAAAGGGCATTCAAGTCTTTCGGATCGTCGCACGGTGGTGTGAGTGGACTTTATTTTTTGACGCGTGTGGATTCCAAGAAATTCCTTCAACGAGAATGATAATAGCAACAAAATGTGGGGATAATAAATAATGTGAGTTCAGCTTTCTGTGACTTCTCAAATACTGGCTATGTGATCTTCAAATCTTCCTTTCGTATTAGCCGATTCTTCAGGAATCTAGCAAATGCAATATTTGTGCATACTCTACATCTTTCTATCTGCTTGTACCTAGTTACTTCTCAGTGGTGTCGATTTGAAACCGGAAAAGTCACAACCGTTGGTTACAGGGAAATTAATGAGTAAACCAGCGTTATGTTGCTTTAGTCAAATGTAAGTTGTATGTTCTTGAAGTTGTGGGCAACAGTTATAAATATACCACTGCCTATTTCGAGTTTACAGCTATCATCAGTTTTGTGCGAATCGGTTCTATTACAATATTTCCAGGATGTAAATTATTTATTTCTGCATGTTGCAATTTCAAGATTGGGAAAAGTGACAATAGCACAGCAACTAAACGCCAGTTCTTTTTTAATGAGCAATTCGAGAGTCCTGCTGCACGCTTACACAAATGTATTTCTGTAACCTTTTGTCTGACCAAAGTCAGACAAGCAGTTTACAACAATCAACTTTTTTATTATTCAGGGCTAGGCTTTTATTAGTTTTAAAATGCATCCTCATTCTATTTTATGACGTCATAATGGATGTTACAAAGCATTTAAATTTTGTTCTTTTAATTCAGATAAAAAGCGATACAGGCAACGTCCGCACATTTACCCACATTACTTGAAAATTATGGAGGATAAAAATCAACTCAAATATCTTCAGAGAAGAGGAGATTGGCAGAAATCAAAGGGTTAACAGATGATGTAAGTTTAGCTTTCTGCTTAGATTGTTTTGTAAATTTTGTAACAGTATTTCATTTCATTTAGAATAACTGAATATTTGAACACATGCTCAAAACATCTGTTCGTGGAACAGCTATCGCTGTGCTTGGTTGATTCTATGCTATATTGCTTCCACGACTACCTTGCCTGATGCGAGTAGCTCAGATTATCTATTAACCATTCTCAGTTTTTTAGCAGTGTTTCTTAACATGGGTTCGATCGAACCTCATGGGTTCTGTAGGGCTGTTTAATTGGGTCGACGAAGGTGCTGGTTTGAAACATTTGTATTTCATGGACTTCTTTCTATTCTACCTATATCAAAGTTAGACCTTTATCTCAGGTATTGCTGCTCGATAACCAGCATTGTTTTTTTCGCGTCACCCTCCACCGTGAAATTCCTTTTTTGTGTTTTTTTCCTAGTTTGGTTTGCATTATTTATATGTTCATTTTGGTGAAAAATGAACTTCTGACTGGCTGACTGATGAAGTATTTGTGTTACAATGTTTTGTAAACATACCTACAGTTTTCTGCAGATATTGCAACTTATAAAATAGCTTAACTATTTGCTGTTATTCAACAGTAATGCAACGACGTCATACTGTAACAATTGAAGACTTTTGCATCCTTTCGAGCTTTCTACAAAATTAACTTTAACCGTTCAATCCAAGAAGCAGTTGACGCGTGGATTGTTCACCTGGAACCAAACTAGTCTGGTAAATTTGCTTATTTTTTGATAATGTACACAGTTGTCTTGACGACGACGGTTCACATATGCTTCGGCTATTCGCGTCCTTGACGGGGTAGCAAACGACATGTCGACGGCCTAGGTACGATGGTAAGTAATTATGTAGTTGCAATGAGTAAATGTGGCAAAGATTCAGGAATTCAGTAGCCGCAAAATATCCGATTTGAAGTCATACTTTCAAGCATCCACAAAAACGTAGTTGCTTCTGCAATTGTTTACATTCTTTAAATGTACATGTCCAATGACGTAAAAAGGAGATTTTCACTAGAATTAAGTTTATGTTTCAATTGTCTCGAACTTGGACAATTTTATAACATGTGTCGCGCTTGTTCGGGTAAGCATTATTCAGTGATCCATGGCCTGAGGATCTTTACAAGAAGATCAAATGCTAACAACCATCGCAATGTCTCTACTCGTAAAACAGCGTTGTCAATGCAAATGTTTCAGACGTGGTGTCCAATTTCAGCCTTTGCCAGTTGTAGTAAAAGGTCTGTAGGCTTTTCTGAATACTTTATCGCTGTGCTAGACTTTGCTATTCAAATCTCAATTATATATACATCATCAATCGAAACGAAGACTTGGTCTAATAAAAATAAATCGTACCTGTGTTACCATTGACACTTTATGTAACAAAGGCGTTTCACAAATAGCAGGGTTAGTAAAATTGTAGGTGGAATCTGGTTATGAAGAATATTGGCATTAAACAACGTGTTTGCGATGGAGTCACGCATACAACATTCAGCTAGAATGTTTAAAAGAGATCAATATATGCCTCGCCTCACTTGCAGGATATTCCGTTGGCCGATATTGAAGCGAATCAAGCTATGATTTTAATCGCGGCATAAAATCCCTTAGCGCACCCATCGCAACATGAACCAATACGAATTGAAATTCCTCATGGTTGGACTTGATCGGAAATTTGCGTACAAGTATTGACAATAAGACAATTTCAAATTTCATGCATTGTGGTTTATGTGACCATTATAGTCACGTCGTTCAATTTACCGTGTAGCGAGTCGTTTAATAATAGACGAGAATATTTTCCACGAACAGTAAAATTAAATTATTTTACCGTCCTGATGAAGTTGGTTTTATGGAGATGAATGGAAATTGCGAAAAGTCACTAAACGAACACGCAGCTCGAATAAGATTCCAAAGTCTTACAAAACAACTTAAAACAAACAACGATTTAATAAATAATCGCGTCAAGGTGCTTTTTCAATTGCAGAAAAGACCGACAGCTATAAACGTCAATATAAAAGCCATGCTTCATATATTCGATTTTTGGAAGATTATATTAATTCTGCAATTTTTAACTGTTCAAATAATGATTCTTCTTGGAAACAGCCATGTGCGTATAAATCACTGCTCCGTTCTTTCATCGCACAGTAGTTTTCGAATTTGTCAAACAGAATGTGCAGTTCTGCAATAAATTGAAAAAAAAAAACTGACATCGATATTCAACAGAGCGCAAGACTTACTATACGCGTGATTGAAAGAAACGACATTTGGATGTCACGCCATAATACGAAACATAGTTTAGCCATATATAAAATATGGTACTAAAATTTAAACCTTAAAAAATGTTTGCTCATGGAGTATGGACTCATTGCTTATGAACGCGACCCGCGGGTTGGGCAGCCCGAAACTTATCTGTTTTTTATTCAACTTCGTTTTCTTTAATTTGGATGTCACGCCATAATACGAAACATAGTTTAGCCATATATAAAATATGGTACTAAAATTTAAACCTTAAAAAATGTTTGCTCATGGAGTATGGACTCATTGCTTATGAACGCGGCCCGCGGGTTGGGCAGCCCTAAACTTATCTGTTTTTTATTCAACTTCGTTTTCTTTAAGACATATATTCTTTATGCGGTCAGAATTTTGCCATTTTTAGCGTCTTTAACCACCTTCAACTGCTAAGATATAAATTTTGCATGATGATTACAACAAAACCTATGAATTGTGTTCTTTTATTCAGATAACAAGCGATTCAGGCCAAGAATGCTCATTTGGAAATATTTCTTAAATATGTGGAGCGTGAAAAATCGACTCCAAACTAAAATACCTTTAGCGAGAAGAAAACCAGAAATCAAAAGTTTAATGAAAGATGTGAGTTTAGCTTTCAGTGTATATGGTTTTGTAACTTTCGGAAGGATGATGAAGGAAGCTTTTGATCTTTCTCTAGAAACATTAGTAATGTTTCATTTAATTTTGAATACTTGAACACATGCCCATTCTTCTGGTTTTCACGTTAGGATATTCTTCAAATGCAATATTTTAAAAATGTTTCCGAGAAGAAGAAAAACTTACATTCGTAGCTAATTATTAGTGGTTAGAGATCTTCGACAACGCGCCCCCAATAAACAAGTCCTGTCACGAACTAAACGATTTGTTTCTGAACCAGTTACTAGTGTTTGATATTAGAGAGCAAGGGGTTCCAGCATATTATCTGTGCCCTAAAGTGCTATGTCCCAATGAAATTCAACTAAGAATCTGTGTAGTTTGTTCAAAACAAAAACAGTCAACACGGTGGAACTTGGAATAGAATCAGGAACATGGCATCGGCTGAAAACAATAAACGAAAACTCAATATTTCATACGGATAGACAACTCAATATATTCTCTATATACACAACTCTCTATATTTCAAATCCATCAGCACGATAAAGATTAAACACATACAAAACCTAATTTAGTATATACATACGTTATGTCCTGGCTCTACAAGTAACACAACCAAACGAAATATGCTCTGATGTAAATATAATTCAAGTTTTATGACAAAAATATTAAAGCAGTAGTTACTATGTTAGTTTAACTGCAATACTGCCCTGAATTATATTTGTCTTACACTTGAAAACCTCAGTTCTTACAAGAATTTGTAAATTTACAAATTGGTATTTCCAACAGATACATAACGAGTACTACCAACAATACAGAACCTGTAAACACTGATTCATACCGAATACTGAGATAGACTGAGACAAGATATTCAACTATTGCGCTTCCAATTTACCAATTATCCTAATTAATCAACAAACTCAAACCATACCATTGTGTAGTGCGTCAGACGCGCCTTCGCAGTTTACGTAAAAATATCAATATTTACCCTGGCCAACATTCGGATGGAACAGTAACAACCTATGATGATTTAAGAATGCATGTTAGTAGGGATTTCAGGATAGTGGTTACATGAATATGATTAAGTACTGCTTGTACCGAGCTTTATAGGGTAGATCAGGGTGGTCCGAACCGCGGCCCTAGCACACATTCCTTGCGCCCGTAGAACAATTTTAGCGTGTACTAAACCATTGTTAGATAAGTGTATTTATTGGCAGAATATTTCTGAACTATTCCAACTGTGATTGGCCTTTTTCCTAATCCCGATGTCGGGATTGATATTTGATAAAATCACGGAATTTCAATGTTGTATCTATAAACGTCAAGACTCAAGACCAGGATGGAAATGACTTCCCGTGGTCGGTACGAGGAGAATAAATTGTCTTGTGCAGACATGACCAAGCTGATGAGATGAATCGCGCTTCCATCCAAACTTCGTACATGAAGCTCGCCTTAAGTAACTTCTCAATTTTAGAGACGTGACCATGTTACAGCAATGACGAAACGCAGACCTGACTTAGCGCCGCGCAATCCAGTTTTTTTTAGCTGGGTCCGGAGTCTCATCTTAGACAGATATTTTGGTTGTTATTTGACGATACCACTAAACCTAATCACGCTAAAAGTAATGAAATTAGTCAAATATATGAATTCATCATACAATAAGTGTAGAATAAATGAACAAGAAATAGGAAACGTATTTACCTTTCTCCAACAATGTTCAATGACGGGGTCTGGTGTGTTTCCAAGTAATTTCTACCACGAAAAAATATAATTTTAGCGGACATTACAAAATCAAACATGAAGAAAAATGCCAAAAATATCACGATATTTCTCAAGAAGCAAATGGGTAAACTCCCGATGTTTTATCACTTTTGGGTTTTCTCCTACTGCGGCCCGCGAGACATCGCCAAAAGTTATTGCGTCACGCCAACCTCGCAACCTTGGACCACCCTACGGTAGATCTTATACAACGGATGCTGCAATTAGTAGAAACATAAATTAATATTGTATCGGTAAAAGATGTAGAGAAATCGATCTTCAATACGATTCCAGAAAATCTATGGACACGCATGTAAATTTAGATTCGAATCTTGCTCCATCCAATTCACTAAGACAAGTAATAATTCCACAACGTCTTCATATATATATATCACAAAGTTTGTTTGAGATCAAATGTAATTACTTTAAGCCACATATCATGTATTTGAAAGATTGTCAATTATATCTACCCGTTCCTTATTTTTTATAATGTGAAAAAATTCTAATTTTACGGGCATTCAGCGAATGCGAGTATCGGCTTTTCTAATCTTATTTCTCATCATCCTATTGCTAGGACATCGGTGCTGTATGCGATGCAATCACGAGAAAAAAAAGCGTATACATTGTGTTATTTTTATCTCATATAACATTCGAGACACGCGAAAGACCACTCATTTAACCTTATTTCTTGACACGTGTGGATACCAAGAGATACAAAATATGTGGATAACAAAAGATGTGAGTTTAACTGTCTTTGACTTGTCAAATACTGGCACTATGATCTTCAAACCTCCCTTTCATACTAGCCCATTCATCAGAAATTGAGCAATTGTAAAGGTTGTGCATGTGGGATAAGTAGTTTGAAGTAAGGTTTCCCACTACGGTTACGAGTTACGAGCTAACTAAAGTCGTATCCTGTCCTTTGGTATCCAAATTATTGTCTTCAATTTATGCACCAACAAGAAACTTTGGAAGAAACTTTGTTATCAGCCTGAAACACATCTGATGTTGACATCAGTGTTAACAGTCTTAGTACTTCAGTATTGGTGTTAATAATAAAATGACTATTTTTGACAAGGACTCAAAGAACAGCCGCGAGTATGCTAGGATACAAAATAAGACAATGATAAATATAACATTGCATATATTAGAGCAATCCTCAAAACCTATTCGGGTAATATATGAATAAACCTAACAATATTCGAAGTATCAAATTCCTACCTGATAATCATTTTGCAACGTATGGCATGAGTCAAACGCGAATTAGGAAATCCCATCATTAATAAAATATACAATTGCACAGCAGACTCCCTGATCCGCATTGTGCGACGTGCATTTACCTCGTGGCAACAAAATTTCGAATTTTCTAGCGAGGGGGGGGGAGTTGAGTCATTTATTCGCCCCAGTAAAAGGAGGGACGTTGACTAACTTTACAGTGCTTAAATTAAAGGGCTTGAGATTCCATAAAATGGGCAAAAAAACATTTCGTACATACCGGCCCCGGAAATTATATGAAATGTTTTGATGAAATGGATAACGGAGGGAAATATTAAAAAAAAAGGTTTGCACAACTTCCAAAAACAATTGGAGTTAAAAATACGAAAACAAAACCTATGAAGATAACGAAATTGTCAATTTGTATGTGTGGTGTGGATGCTATATATGCAGTGTGTATTGTGTACGTAAATGTACTCAACAAGGTTCAAGTAGGCCAGGGGTGGGCAACCTTTTTCGGCTCGCGTGCCAAAATCGGCTAAATTTAACAACAAAATTCTTCCGCGTGCCTACCAAAATTAAAAACAATGCTTTGCTACTTCCAAAGCAAAAATACATAATAATAAACCTTTCAAACATGTAGGCCTACAGACGGATTCACTATTCGGATATATTATCAGTCCGACAAATAGATTTGATTACTTTTCTTATTCTATCTCAGTGAGACTTCTGCTGCTGCATTACCGCTGATAGGGATTTTACATTGGGTTTATATTTTGTAACTTTCAAAGAAATATACGAACTACTGGTTTCAACGTCCAGGCTACTCCTGTTACGAGACGACTTATTAAAATTCCAATCATAACTGAGAACAAAGATTCACAAGCATATGCAGATGATGTAGAGCAGTGGTCGGAAAACTTTATGTACTTGCGGGCCAAATATACACATTCCCTGTAGCGCGCAGGCCGCAATTTTTCCGCCTTCGAACAAGCGCTAGATTGAATTTCAAATTGTGGCGCATTCACACCTTCTATTATTGCGTTAAAAGCCTGCTACTATGAGATGTGTATGTGCCGTTTCTTAATATATGTATATTGTTCAACAACATATCGTTTTTATTTACTTGTTATTAATGTGAAGGATGATGTTTTTTGCCACTTGCCCCCACGGTACGTCTTCCAAAGAAGACCTGACAAGCGAGTACGAAGTTTATTCCAAGTGTAATGCATTTTAGATAAAGCTGTTCGCAGCAATATGTGCTTCCGAACGTGCCCATTACTTGTTTTGCTCTGTCGCATAGATCAACTGTGGCGCAGTCCTGGGTCTCGGCTCGAATTTTTCGTCGAAGCACATTGGAATGTTCAGTCCTCGTCGCGAGCTATCCTGCGTTTTCCAATAATTTTTGAATTTTAAAGATCACAATTAACTCGAACGACATGCAACTGACGCTACATGTTTCAAAACAAGCGTCATACAGCAGAACTTCTTACCACATATATCCGCGTACATACAATAATAAATTTGGGATCAATTTTTGTTTCATTTAATAAATGTCGGGTTGTTCGAGGGCCGCAACAAATTAGCTCGCGGGCCGCATTTGGCCCTCAGTTTACCGACCCCTGTTGTAGAATAGTGCATTGCAAAGTTTTCAAGTTTTAAAAAAATTCTCGGGAATGGCATCCCAATCATGTAATAGTTCGTTTTCTGCACTTCTCTCTTGTATTCCCTTTCCTAATAGCTTATATTTCTTTCGAAATCAAGTTATAACAGTAAGTTAGCAAGTAACTCTAACCAACATGAGTTGCACCACTTCATAAATCAATCAGAAATATATATTACGTAACAATGTAGCCAAACGTTGTGTTAATTCCGACAAAATTCGTCGAGAGCTCAGTTGCTACGCCATGATATATATATTTTTTTGAAGCCATGAAAAGACAAAAAGAACTTAAATAAATAACAGATTGTTAACAAACGATAATGAATAAACGAACACCAAGTTTTATCAGATAATTCAGTCTCGAAACTTTTTATCTGAAATAAGACGATCTCGTTTCTGAGGCCTCGCTCGCATGCCGAATAAATGGGCTCGCGTGCCAACGGTTGCCCACCCCTGAAGTAGGCAGAACTCCAATCTCCAATTTAAGTCAAACGTTCAAGCTTCCACAAAAACGTAGTTGCTTCTGCAATGGTTTACATTTTTCAAGTTTTTTTGTCCAATGACGTAAAAAAAGAAGATTTTCACTAGAATCAAGTTTATGTTTCAATTGTTTCGAACTTGGTCAGTTTGCTTTTTGGTGTAGATTTCCTAACATGTGTCGCGCTTGTTCGGGTAAGCAGCATTCAGTGATCCATGGCCTGAGGATCTTTACAAGAAGATCAAATGCTAACAATCATCGCAATGCCTCTACTCGTACAAACAGCGTTGCCAATGCAAATGTTTCAGACGTGGTGTCCAGTTTCAGCTTTTGCCAGTTGTAGTGAAGGATCCATTGGGCTTTTCTGAATAAGTTATCGCTGTGGTAGACTCTGCTAGTCAAATTTCAATTATATATACATCATGAATCGAAACGAAAACTTGGTCTAATAAATATAAACCATACCCGTGTTAGCACTGACACTTTATGAAACAAAGGCGTTTCACAAGATACAGAAGTAGTAAAATTGTCGGTGAAATCTGGTTACGACGAATATTGGAGTTAAACAACGTGTTTGTAATCAAGTCGCGAAGACCACATTCAGATAGAATGCTTATAAAAGTTCAATATATGCCTCACTTGCAGGATATTCCGTTGGCCGATATTGAAGCGAATCAAGCTATGATTTTAATCGCGGCAGATAATCTCATAGCGTTCTTCCAGCTTTTGCATGGAGTGGGTCGACAACGTGAACCAATAGGAATTGAATCTCCTCTTGGTTGGACTTGATCGGAAATTTGCGTACAAGTATTGACAATAAGACAATTTCAAATTTGATGCATTGCGGAATACGTGACCATTATACCATGCTACAAGAACAAATCGGATAAAATTGGTCCAGCGAATCTGTAGGCACGGCATATAATTTGTCGCATAGGGAGTCCTTCGAAGATAGACGAGAATATATTCTCACGAACAGTAAAATTAAATTATTTGACCGTCCTGATGAATTCGGTTTCATGGAGTTGAATGGAAATTGCGAAAAGTAACTAAACAAACACGCAGCTCGTATGAGATTCAAAAGTCTTACAAAGAACCAACGATTCAATGAATAATCGCGTCGGGGTGCTTTTTCATTTTCTGGAAAGACCGACAGCTATAAACGTCAATATAAAAGCCATGCTTCATTTATTCTATTTTTGAAAAATGATATTAATTCTGCAATTTTTAACTGTACAAATAACTGTTTTTCTTGGAAACAGCCATGTGCGTATAAATTATTGCCTCGTATTGCTTTCGTAGCTGTTGATTCATCTTATGTGGCGAATTTTTGTTGTTTAACGGGAGATACGTACGATAGCGGACATAAATTTCCTAGTAGCGCATTATCAATTATCGATATACACTTTTACGTTGATTTACTTACTTCGAAATAGAGTTCGATTCATTGGTATCAGCATCTAAGAACGTGATTGAAATGTTACACAATAACGGGTTCAAGACGACAGATTGGGTTTCGAATTCCAAATCAGTTTCACGTGAGATATGCATTCATCGTCTCGCCACAAGTATTGATATATCGAGAGACTTACTCTGAAAAGTGCTTGGGGCTGAACTGTGGAAGCGAGAGAGATTGCTTCATACTTGAACCAGTTCACAGGTTTTGTCACAAATAGAAAAGCCCTTACTGTTGTAAGTTCAATACTTGATGCTTGGGATGAAAAATTCAACAATAAGAGACTGAAGTGTTGGTCAAAGTGGAGTGATCCTATAAGTTTTCAAAATATTTCAATTCCTCGTTCAAATTCAAAGATGTGGAATGTAAATATTCCCTGTACAAATTTGGCATATTCTGTCATATGATATCGAAGCATCCCAAAAAGAATTGCCAGGGTCGTTCTACTTAACGCTGATTCCGCGCAAACTCCCACAGATTACTGCGATAGAAGGATGAATATTCCTCAGTTTTTAGAGAATTCGGACATTCGGACGCCTCATTGATGGATGACTTCCTGTGAATAGTCATGAAGGTGCCTTTGTCGGCAGTCCGCGTGGCTATAAGTGCTAGTTTAGTTCGGGTTGGGAAAAATATTCGAATATTTGAGTAACAGTTTACTGCTCTAATGGCCGTTCTCACGTGGCCTGGACACGGCACGTCACTTGCGCATCGTTGAATCAAACGCTTGGACAGTATAGCGCACGATACACGAGCATCAGCCTACAATCCTGGCTAACGGACAATGGCGTCAAAATTGGCTTTTATATTTGCGTTATAATATTTTTATTTATTTCCAGTGGATATGATATTGTTTCAATTTCTTGATGAGCATAATGTGTCCCAATTTCGCATGATTTTTAACTTTTCAGAAGGCCGTTTTGTAAAATTCGAAACATTGATACAAGTTCATGAAGTAACATTAGGTCAATAATATTAGAAATGTTTACCGATCCGCAGTGACGACATTTCATAAGTTTTATTTAATGCAAAAACATAGACACGACAGAAAAATACAACGAATCCAGGGGCCAGTAGCAAAGATATTGGTAAATTTTCAATTTTACAGTGGCGATAAGGAAGATCAAATCCAGAACGAAAGAAACAATTTAAAATAAAGTTGATTTGGAGATGGAAATTGCAATTGGCCAGGGTAAATATTGACGTTTTTACGTAAACAGCGAAGGCGCGTCTGACGCACTACACAATGGTATGATGTGAGTTTGTTGATTAATTAGGATAATTGGTAAATTGGAAGCGCATTAGTTTAATATCTTGTCTCAGTCTATCTCAGTATTCGGTGTGAATCAGTGTTTACAGGTTCTGTACTGTTGGTAGTACTCGTTATGTATCTGTTGGAAATACATTTAATGCAAAAACATAGACACGACAGAAAAATACAACGAATCCAGAAGCCAGTAGCAAAGATATTGGTAACTTTTCAATTTTACAGTGGCGATAAGGAAGATCAAATCCAGATCGAAAGAAAAAATTTAAAATAAAGTTGATTTGGAGATGGAAATTGCAAAATCATTTCTATAATTTTTCGCAGCGCCTCGTCGCCAATGATCGCACAGTAGTTTTCAAATTTGTCAAACAGAACGCGCAGTTCTGCAATAAATTTAAAAAAATTAAACATCGATATCCACCAGAGCGCAAGACTTGATACACGCGTGATTAAAAGAACCCACATTAGTATGTGGAATGCCGAAATAATCACGCCATAATCGTGAAACATACTTTAGCGGCAGTGGTTCCCAAACTTTTTAGAGTTGGGACCCACTATTTATTACCAAAGCATATGGCGACCCACTTAACTTTAATTTCATTTTGTTTTTTTTAGGACATTATACAGAACACAGCAATGGCTAACCATCGCAAAACTACCGTGTTTCCTCGAAATGAAGACCTGGCTTGAAAAAAGGATAATAATTTGAATTTTTAAAATGATTTTAAAACGACCCTACCCTTAAAATAAATTTAAAATGTGTGGGAGAAGAAAGGTTCATTAACCTGAAGTAAGGTGAAGATCACACCACTATTAAAGATTGTGTGATATCACAATTATGATATTTGTCACTTGATTTTTGTATAGAAAATACAAATAAAAACTATGGATGTCGGTTTTTATATAATATTTAGTAAAAAAATCTTGTGATTTTCTACAATGTAATTTTATTTTTGATAAATGAACACAAAAGACCTCTTCCAAAAAAAACCATAGTGTTATTCTTCAAAATAAATAAATCTAAATCCTGTCTAAATTTCGGGGAAACACGATAAGAAGTGCTGTACAGTGTACAAAACTGCTATGCGTAAAAAAGCCACGTGGTCATTCTTTGTGTAGAAAATTTTTGTTCCTTTGAGAAGATCGTAAAAAGGAACCAATCACAGATTCGAATTTAAATTCAATTTAATTTATTTTGTTTTTTTGAAGATTTACGTATTCGAGTCGCCACCGATACTAATTACCAGTATGATTAACCAAAGCTCTCTACATCTTTTCACGACCAACTAAGATTCCTTTTGCGACCCACCAGTGGTTCGCGACCCATAGTTTGGGAACCGCTAAAGTTTAGCCTATATAAAATACGGTACTAAAATTTAAACATTTAAAAGTGTTTGCTTATGAACTCATTTAAGTGCGGGCTGAACGCGGCCCGTGCATGGGGCGTTGGTTGGACAGCCTAAACTATGTTTTTTTTATTCCTCTTCGTTTTCTTTTAGATATATTCTATATGCGGTTATAATTTCGCAATTTTTAGCGTTTGCTAAGACATAGGACATCTCTAGAAACATTAGTAATGTTTCATTTCATTTGGAATACTTGAACACTTGTTCATTCTTCTGTTTGCACGTTAGTATATTCTTCAGATTCAATATTCTAGAAATGTTTCCGACTATTCGAAAGAAAAAGGAAAATTTACATTCGTAGCTAATTATTATTAGTTGGAGATCGTTGACAACGCGCCCCAATAAATAAACAAGTCCTGTCACGAAGTTAACGATTTGTTTCTGAATCAGTTACCAGTGTCTGATATTAGAAAGCAAAGTTCTTCAGCATATTGCCTGTGCCTTAATGTACTGTCCCAATGAAATTCAACTTAGAATCGGTGTAGTTTGTTCAAAACAGTCAACACGATGGAACTTGGAATAGAATCAGGAACATGGCATCTGCTGAAAACAATGAACATAAACTAAATATTCCATACGGCAAGACAATTTTGCAGTATCATAATATCACAACTCTCTATATTTCAAATCAATCAGCACGATATAGATTAAAATCAAACAAAATTTAACATTATATATATACCCAATGTTTCGACTTTCCAAGTAACACAATCAAATGAAATATGCTCTAAACTAAAGTAACTAAAATCCAAGTTTTATGACTAAAATATTAAAGCAGTAGTTATTGTGCTAATTTGACAGTAATACTGCCACAAATTATATTTGTATTACACTTGAGAACCTCAATTCTTATTGTTATTTCCAACAGATACATAACATCCAATTTACTAATTATCGTAATTAACAAACTCACGTCATACCATTGTGTAGTGCGTCAGACGCGCCTTTGCAGTTTACGTAAACACGTCAATATTTACCCTGGCCAACATTCGGATGGAACAGTAAGAACCTATGATGATTTAAGAATGCATGTTAGTAGGGATTTCAGGATAGAGGTTACATGAATATGATTAAGTACTGCTTGTACCGAGCTTTATAGGGTAGATCAGGGTTGTCCGAACCGCGGCCCTAGCACACATTCCTTGCGCCCGTAGAACAATTTTAGCGTGTACTAAACTAAACCATTGGTAGATAAGTGTATTTATTGGCAGAAATATTTCTAAACTATTCCAACTGTGATTGGATTTTTTCCTAATCCCGATGTCGGGATTGATATTTGATAAAATCACGGAATTTCAATGTTGTATCTATAAACGTCAAGACCAGGATGGAAATGACTTCCCGTGGTCGGTACGAGGAGAATAAATTGTCTTGTGCAGACATGACCAAGCTGATTAGATGAATCGCGCTTCCATCCAAACTTCGTACATGAAGCTCGCCTTGAGTAACTTCTCAATTTTAGAGACGTGACCATGTGACGACAGCAATGACGAAACGCAGACCTGACTTAGTCTCATCTTAGACATATGTTTTGGTTGTTATTTGACGATACCACTAGACCTGATAACGCTAATAGTAATGAAATTAGTCAAATTTATGAATTCATCATACAATAAGTGTAGAATAAGTGAACAAGAAATAGGAAACGTACTTACCTTTCCCCAACAACGTTCAATGACGGGGTCTGGTGTGTTTCCAAGTAATTTCTACCACGAAAAAATATAAGTTTAGCGGACATTACAAAATCAAACATGAAGAAAAATGCTATAAATATCACCATATTTCTCAAGAAGCAAATGGGTAAACTCCCGATGTTTTATCACTTCTGGGTTTTCTCCTACTGCGGCACGCGAGACCTCGCCAAAAGTTTTTGCGTCACGCCAACCTTGGACCACCCTAGGGTTGATCTTATATAACGAATTCTGCAATTAGTAGAAACAAAAATGAATGAAGCCTCGATAAAACATGTAGGAAAATCGATTTTCAATACGATTCCAGAAAATCTGTGGATTCCACAAATATAAAAATTTAGATTCAAAGCTCGCTCTATCCCAATCGCTAAGACAAGTAGTAATTTCACAACGTATTCATATATCACAGAGTTGGTTTAGGATTAAATGTAATTACTTTAAGCCACATAACATGTATTTGGAAGATTGCCAATCATATCTCCCTGTCCCTTATTTTTCTTTTATAGTGCGAGAAAATTCCATTTGTACAGGCATTCAGTGAACGAGAGTAAACTTTTTTCCTATCCTAGGTAACATTCGGGACACGCGAAAGACCACTCATTTAACCTTATTTCTTGACACGTGTGGATACCAAGAGATAACCACAAAAGACTTCTAAGAGAATGATAACAGCAACAAAATATGTGGATAATGAAATATTCAAATTTGCGTTCTTTGACTTGTCAAATAATGGCACTATGATCTTCAAACCTCCCTTTCACACTAAAATCATAAAATCAAACATTTCGTACAGTACATACCGGCCCCGGTAATTTTATGAACTGTTTTTTGGATAACATAGGGAAATGATTTTCAAAAAAAAAAGAAATGTTTGCTCAACTTCCAAAAACAATTGATGAAATAAATACAGTAACAAAACCAATGAAGATAAGCAAATTGCCAATGCAAGAAATTCAAAAAAGGATAGAACCAAAAACTAGCCCCCACTGGTGTCGATTTGAAACCGGAAAAGTCACAACCGTTGGTTACAGGGAAATTAATGAGTAAACCAGCGTTATGTTGCTTTAGTCAAATGTAAGTTGTATGTTCTTGAAGTTGTGGGCAACAGTTATAAATATACCACTGCCTATTTCGAGTTTACAGCTATCATCAGTTTTGTGCGAATCGGTTCTATTACAATATTTCCAGGATGTAAATTATTTATTTCTGCATGTTGCAATTTCAAGATTGGGAAAAGTGACAATAGCACAGCAACTAAACGCCAGTTCTTTTTTAATGAGCAATTCGAGAGTCCTGCTGCACGCTTACACAAATGTATTTCTGTAACCTTTTGTCTGACCAAAGTCAGACAAGCAGTTTACAACAATCAAATTTTTTATTATTCAGGGCTAGGCTTTTATTAGTTTTAAAATGCATCCTCATTCTATTTTATGACGTCATAATGGATGTTACAAAGCATTTAAATTTTGTTCTTTTAATTCAGATAAAAAGCGATACAGGCAACGTCCGCACATTTACCCACATTACTTGAAAATTATGGAGGATAAAAATCAACTCAAATATCTTCAGAGAAGAGGAGATTGGCAGAAATCAAAGGGTTAACAGATGATGTAAGTTTAGCTTTCTGCTTAGATTGTTTTGTAAATTTTGTAACAGTATTTCATTTCATTTAGAATAACTGAATATTTGAACACATGCTCAAAACATCTGTTCGTGGAACAGCTATCGCTGTGCTTGGTTGATTCTATGCTATATTGCTTCCACGACTACCTTGCCTGATGCGAGTAGCTCAGATTATCTATTAACCATTCTCAGTTTTTTAGCAGTGTTTCTTAACATGGGTTCGATCGAACCTCATGGGTTCTGTAGGGCTGTTTAATTGGGTCGACGAAGGTGCTGGTTTGAAACATTTGTATTTCATGGACTTCTTTCTATTCTACCTATATCAAAGTTAGACCTTCATCTCAGGTATCGCTGCTCGATAACCAGCATTGTTTTTTTCGCGTCATGCTCCACCATGAAATTCCTTTTTTGTGTTTTTTTCCTAGTTTTGTTTGCATTAATTATATGTTCATTTTGGTGAAAAATGAACTTCTGACTGGCTGACTGATGAAGTATTTGTGTTACAATGTTTTTTAAACATACCTACAGTTTTCTGCAGATATTGCAACTTATAAAATAGCTTAACTATTTGCTGTTATTCAACAGTAATGCAACGACGTCATACTGTATCAATTGAAGACTTTTGCATCCTTTCGAGCTTTCTACAAAATTAACTTTAACCGTTCAATCCAAGAAGCAGTTGACGCGTGGATTGTTCACCTGGAACCAAACTAGTCTGGTAAATTTGCTTATTTTTTGATAATGTACACAGTTGTCTTGACGACGACGGTTCATATATGCTTCGGCTATTCGCGTCCTTTACGGGGTAGCAAACGACATGTCGACGGCCTAGGTACGATGGTAAGTAATTATGGAGTTGCAATGAGTAAATGTGGCAAAGATTCAGGAATTCAGTAGCCGCAAAATATCCGATTTTAAGTCATACTTTCAAGCATCCACAAAAACGTAGTTGCTTCTGCAATTGTTTACATTCTTTAAATGTACATGTCCAATGACGTAAAAAGGAGATTTTCACTAGAATTAAGTTTATGTTTCAATTGTCTCGAACTTGGACAGTTTGCCTTTTGGTGTAAATTTTATAACATGTGTCGCGCTTGTTCGGGTAAGCATTATTCAGTGATCCATGGCCTGAGGATCTTTACAAGAAGATCAAATGCTAAAAACCATCGCAATGTCTCTACTCGTAAAACAGCGTTGTCAATGCAAATGTTTCAGACGTTGTGTCCAATTTCAGCCTTTGCCAGTTGTAGTAAAAGGTCTGTAGGCTTTTCTGAATACTTTATCGCTGTGCTAGACTTTGCTATTCAAATCTCAATTATATATACATCATCAATCGAAACGAAGACTTGGTCTAATAAAAATAAATCGTACCTGTGTTACCATTGACACTTTATGTAACAAAGGCGTTTCACAAATAGCAGAGTTAGTAAAATTGTAGGTGGAATCTGGTTATGAAGAATATTGGCATTAAACAACGTGTTTGCGATGGAGTCACGCATACAACATTCAGCTAGAATGCTTAAAAGAGATCAATATATGCCTCGCCTCACTTGCAGGATATTCCGTTGGCCGATATTGAAGCGAATCAAGCTATGATTTTAATCGCGGCATAAAATCCCATAGCGCACCCATCGCAACATGAACCAATACGAATTGAAATTCCTCATGGTTGGACTTGATCGGAAATTTGCGTACAAGTATTGACAATAAGACAATTTCAAATTTCATGCATTGTGGTTTATGTGACCATTATAGTCACGTCGTTCAATTTACCGTGTAGCGAGTCGTTTAATAATAGACGAGAATATTTTCCACGAACAGTAAAATTAAATTATTTTACCGTCCTGATGAAGTTGGTTTTATGGAGATGAATGGAAATTGCGAAAAGTCACTAAACGAACACGCAGCTCGAATAAGATTCCAAAGTCTTACAAAACAACTTAAAACAAACAACGATTTAATAAATAATCGCGTCAAGGTGCTTTTTCAATTGCAGAAAAGACCGACAGCTATAAACGTCAATATAAAAGCCATGCTTCATATATTCGATTTTTGGAAGATTATATTAATTCTGCAATTTTTAACTGTTCAAATAATGATTCTTCTTGGAAACAGCCATGTGCGTATAAATCACTGCTCCGTTCTTTCATCGCACAGTAGTTTTCGAATTTGTCAAACAGAATGTGCAGTTCTGCAATAAATTGAAAAAATAAAACTGACATCGATATTCAACAGAGCGCAAGACTTACTATACGCGTGATTGAAAGAAACGACATTTGGATGTCACGCCATAATACGAAACATAGTTTAGCCATATATAAAATACGGTACTAAAATTTAAACCTTAAAAAATGTTTGCTCATGGAGTATGGACTCATTGCTTATGAACGCGCCCGCGGGTTGGGCAGCCCTAAACTTATCTGTTTTTTATTCAACTTCGTTTTCTTTTAGACATATATTCTTTATGCGGTCATAATTTTGCCATTTTTAGCGTCTTTAACCACCTTCAACTGCTAAGATATAAATTTTGCATGATGATTACAACAAAACCTATGAATTGTGTTCTTTTATTCAGATAACAAGCGATTCAGGCCAAGAATGCTCATTTGGAAATATTTCTTAAATATGGGGAGCGTGAAAAATCGACTCAAAACTAAAATACCTTTAGCGAGAAGAAAACCAGAAATCAAAAGTTTTAACCCTCTTCCAGCTGTTGACCTAATTTATTTGACATGGTCTTTTTAAAGTTATTTTTTTTGTCAACCACTAAGCCCTAAAGCTTCTCTTATGGATTTTTAAAAGCGTGTGCTAGAGTTCTATTCAGCAATATATTTTTAAATTACACTCCGAAAAAAACATTTTTTTGCAAAAATATCTCAAAAATTTCTAAAAATAACTTTGACTTTGAGAAATTCTGTGTACAGTAGAGGGTTAATAATTAATTCCTAATTAATTAATTTTATTTTCAACGTTTTCGTCAAGTTTTTCCTAATACAACATCACCGAAACGCCTATTGTAGCATAAATGGTTATTACTCTGAAATTCACAATTGTATTTACAAGTGTATCAAGTTCAAGGCTAAAATTAATGATTTTGATGACGTCACAGCTCTTATTATTACTGCATAGACCCCCCCAACGCAAATAAATTAAATTTTTTCGACGGAAATGCGCGTAGAACGGCGTAAACAATCCCATACGCGCATTTACGCGTAAAATTACCATTTATTTTACGTTTTTTTTATCTACAAAAAATCTCCACACTTCTGCCAACTATGGAGCAGTCGAAATCATATTTATCAAAACAACACAGCGCCAGGGATGGTCAGGGATAGTATGTATGACTGAAAATACATGCTAAACCAACAATAAGTCATTATAAAGGAGTATTTCCTGTCTGAGCTGAGTCGACATTTTCAGACGTCTGACAGGCGATTTGGAAATCCACGGTATTTATAGCATTCGCACTTTGCGTCACGGCTGAAATGTTCTATCGCTTCTCTCATATCAGGCGATAACGTCAACAAAGAGCTAAGAGCGATATTAACAGTAGTTTACCGAGCACAAAATTAAGCGTGAATATTCTCTCATATGAGCTTAGCCGCTGTAAAAGGGTTTTGAAAGATGTGAGTTTAGCTTTCAGTGTATATGGTTTTGTAACTTTCGGAAGGATGATGAAGGAAGCTTTTGATCTTTCTCTAGAAACATTAGTAATGTTTCATTTAATTTTGAATACTTGAACACATGCTCATTCTTCTGGTTTTCACGTTAGGATATTCTTCAAATACAATATTTTAAAAATGTTTCCGAGAAGAAGAAAAATTTACATTCGTAGCTAATTATTAGTGGATAGAGATCTTCGACAACGCGCCCCCAATAAACAAGTCCTGTCACGAACTAAACGATTTGTTTCTGAACCAGTGTTTGATATTAGAGAGCAAGGGGTTCTAGCATATTATCTGTGCCCTAAAGTGCTATGTCCCAATGAAATTCAACTAAGAATCTGTGTAGTTTGTTCAAAACAAAAACAGTCAACACGGTGGAACTTGGAATAGAATCAGGAACATGGCATCGGCTGAAAACAATAAACGAAAACTCAATATTTCATACGGATAGACAACTCAATATATTCTCTATATACACAACTCTCTATATTTCAAATCCATCAGCACGATAAAGATTAAACACATACAAAACCTAATTTAGTATATACATACGTTATGTCCTGGCTCTACAAGTAACACAACCAAACGAAAAATGCTCTGATGTAAATATAATTCAAATTTTATGACAAAAATATTAAAGCAGTAGTTACTATGTTAGTTTAACTGCAATACTGCCCTGAATTATATTTGTCTTACACTTGAAAACCTCAGTTCTTACAAGAATTTGTAAATTTACAAATTGGTATTTCCAACAGATACATAACGAATACTACCAACAATACAGAACCTGTAAACACTGATTCATACCGAATACTGAGATAGACTGAGACAAGATATTCAACTATTGCGCTTCCAATTTACCAATTATCCTAATTAATCAACAAACTCAAATCATACCATTGTGTAGTGCGTCAGACGCGCCTTCGCAGTTTACGTAAAAATATCAATATTTACCCTGGCCACATTCGGATGGAACAGTAACAACCTATGATGATTTAAGAATGCATGTTAGTAGGGATTTCAGGATAGAGGTTACATGAATATGATTAAGTACTGCTTGTACCGAGCTTTATAGGGTAGATCAGGGTGGTCCGAACCGCGGCCCTAGCACACATTCCTTGCGCCCGTAGAACAATTTTAGCGTGTACTAAACCATTGTTAGATAAGTGTATTTATTGGCGGAATATTTCTGAACTATTCCAACTGTGATTGGCCTTTTTTCTAATCCCGATGTCGGGATGGATATTTGATAAAATCACGGAATTTCAATGTTGTATCTATAAACGTCAAGACTCTACCAGGATGGAAATGACTTCCCGTGGTCGGTACGAGGAGAATAAATTGTTTTGTGCAGACATGACCAAGCTGATGAGATGAATCGCGCTTCCATCCAAACTTCGTACATGAAGCTCGCCTTAAGTAACTTCTCAATTTTAGAGACGTGACCATGTTACAGCAATGACGAAACGCAGACCTGACTTAGCGCCGCGCAATCCAGTTTTTTTTAGCTGGGTCCGGAGTCTCATCTTAGACAGATATTTTGGTTGTTATTTGACGATACCACTAAACCTAATCACGCTAAAAGTAATGAAATTAGTCAAATATATGAATTCATCATACAATAAGTGTAGAATAAATGAACAAGAAATAGGAAACGTATTTACCTTTCTCCAACAACGTTCAATGACGGGGTCTGGTGTGTTTCCAAGTAATTTCTACCACGAAAAAATATAAGTTTAGCGGACATTACAAAATCAAACATGAAGAAAAATGCCAAAAATATCACGATATTTCTCAAGAAGCAAATGGGTAAACTCCCGATGTTTCATCACTTTTGGGTTTTCTCCTACTGCGGCCCGCGAGACATCGCCAAAAGTTATTGCGTCACGCCAACCTCGCAACCTTGAACCACCCTACGGTAGATCTTATATAACGGATGCTGCAATTAGTAGAAACATAAATTAATATTGTATCGGTAAAAGATGTAGAGAAATCGATCTTCAATACGATTCCAGAAAATCTATGGACACGCATGTAAATTTAGATTCGAATCTTGCTCCATCCAATTCACTAAGACAAGTAATAATTCCACAACGTCTTCATATATATATATCACAAAGTTTGTTTGAGATTAAATGTAATTACTTTAAGCCACATATCATGTGTAACACCTTTTCTATGTATCCTGGCAAATACAGGTGTCGCATAAGGGGGTGACTGAAATATCTGGCTGTTCTTTGGTTCTTGAAAAACTATTCGAAAACGCGCAACTCTCAGTGTGTCCTCCAATGCCACAAATATCAAATGTTGTACAATGAAATTTGATATATTGAATTAAATCCAGTAAAACAGTTCACAATGTTGAATGAGGTTAAAGAGGTGTAGCGTACTAATAACAGAATGATGCAATGTGTATGGTGATGTGTAGCGTAGCGGTTTTCTGAATTTAAATGAAAATATTCAAATACAGACCACAGAAAATAACAATAATGCATTAAAGCACTTGCAAACTTAATCATTAAACAATGTGACATTGTCTAGCTCTACTGACAGTATTTAATTAACATGAAATACTATATACTATTTAAATACCAATTAATTATTATTATTTGGAATATTATTTGAACTAATAACAAGAATTCTTATCATAAACAACAAATACTAAAACTTACCGAAACGTTTTAAGCCAGGCGATAACAAATATTCAGAAATAACTTCAATTTCAGTTCAGGATTCAGAGAATCAATCAATCAAATTACAGTCTATTTATAGCTTATATAATATTCTACAATAAAAGTTACAGCAGTTATATGTTCCAATAACATAAGCCTTGGGTATGGGCAATTATTATCCCTACAACCGGACGTTAAACGTAACTAATTTAACACATAAAAAGCAATTTATGCGAATATTAAGCAACGACTGCCGTCAAACACTTGGACTTGTTAGACTTGTCCAGCGAGAGTCGATTGCAACATATGTGGACAGCTGGAATTTTCCATTTGTCGTTTCACTTTAGGGAAATCCCCATTGATAGAAGATAATGCCAATTTTCGAACTTACATAAACTCCCCCCAAATGTATGCATTGGGACAATAAATACATTTCCCTTAAAAACAAAAAGTTCAAAAATTGCAGAAAACGAAATTATGGTCAAATAATAAAAATTGACGAAATCTCAACTTGTATGTACATGTGCAATATTTTCAAGATTTCTCATCTTGAATAAACAGTCCATAAAAAGCTGTTTTAAACAGTTCAGTTCTTTCATTACTTTTCTTCCACATTTGCTTCTTGAATGAGACATAACTTGTTGATTGGTCTTCTCAGTACTCCCCATTGAGTTTTGACATCTACATTACGAACTATGTCAAATCGATCCGGATATGTGTTGACAATTCGTCCCATTTCCCATTTGCCCCTTGGTACACTGTTGTTTACCACAAGTACTATGTCCCCAACAGTGAAGTTTCTTGTCTTGTCCGGCCATTTTTGACGAATGGCTATGGTTGGCAAATATTCTTTGCAGAATCTCCTCCAGAACTCGTCAGCAAGAAGTTGAACTCGACGCCACTGTAGACGACTATAGGAATCTTGATTATTGAATAATCCAGGTGAAATACATGGTGTTGGTTTTTGCAGAAGTAGATGATTTGGAGATAATGGTGCATTATCTCTTGGATCAAAAGAAACTGGACACAAAGGTCTTGAATTGATTATGTATTCTGCCTCCAGGAGTGCAGTATGCAGAACATCTTGAGATACAACAGGAGATTTGTAAAATATCTTGTTCAAAATTCTTCTTATTGATCGAATTAAAATTTCCCAGGAACCTCCTTGGTTGCTGGCTGTTGGAGTATTGAAATACCAGCGGATTTCTTGTTTTTTGAAGAATCCATCTAATTTGGTATGATCGAGCTTATGCATTTCTTCTCGTAATATTCGTTCTGCTCCAACAAAATTAGTTCCATTGTCACTGTGCAATTCAAAAGGTTTTGATCTTCTTGCCATAAACCTCCTAAGAGCATTTATGAAAGCATCAGTGGATAAATCTTCTGCCAGTTCAATATGTACAGCTCTTGTTGTGAGGCATGTAAATATGCAGCCATATCTTTTGATTTCACTTCTCCCACGTTTGATCAAATATGGGCCGAAGAAGTCGATTCCTGTTGAATAGAATGGTGGTTGACCAACCTTTAGACGAGCAGATGGCAGTTCAGCCATTAACTGTTCACCTTGTCGTGTGTTAGCTTTTCTGCAGGTCACACATTTATTTAATTCATGCCGAATTGTTGCTCTCGGTCTTGTGATCCAGTATTTTTCACGAATAACATTCCAAGTATGAGAAACACTTGAATGTCCAACTTTCTTGTGATAGAAGTCAATAATTAATCTGGTTAAGTGGTGATCATTTGGTAAAATGATGGGATGTCGCATTTCGAATGAAATAGGAGCTTTATCCAACCTCCCCCCAATCCGTAGAATTCCATCAGTTATAATTGGATCTAGTTTTGCAATTGACTTTGTATGCTCAGCTTTCTTCATCTCGTGACGAGCCTTCCTGTCACCAATTTCACTTTTGTCTGATAAATTATCAATGACAGATTTGTAATTCTGCTGCTGAACATATTTCACAAGTGCTTGCTCTGCGTATTGCATTTCTTCCACAGTTATATTTCTTGTGGTAACAGAATTGTGGTTACGAAGGAAACTTTTATAGCGTAACACCCATGCAGTGGCAATCTTGAGCCTTTGTAAATCAGAAAAGCTTTTAATGAAGTTGTCAATTGTGTCAATATCCGAAGCAATAATTGTTGCCACTTTCTTTCTTTCAATTGGCTGAAATTCATCAGGCAGGTCCGTTTTATCTTCAGAATTTCTTGGCCAACTATCTTCGGTCTTCCATAAAAATTCAGGTGCAAGCAGCCAACGACTTTTATTGATGAGAGTTTTCAATGATAAGCCTCGTGATGCGTCATCAGCCGGATTGATTTTTGAAGGCACTTGTCGCCATTGAGACGGCTTTGACTGTCGATGAATCTTGGCCAATCTATTTGCAACGAAGGTACGAAAACGTTTTCTTGGATTACATATGCTTTGACGCACTGCACTCGAATCAGTCCAAAATACGGACTCACAATCGGAATAATTCAACTTTAATCGTAGCCACTTATCTGCCTTTACAGCTAGCACAGCAGCAACAAGTTCAAGTCTAGGAATGCTTTCAGCCCTCGGAGGAGCCACCTTTGCTTTACCACATAAAAATGAGCAGTGTATTTGATTATTTTCATCGACCAGCCTCAAATACGAAACTACACCATAACCGAAGCTAGAAGCATCTGAAAAATGGTGTATCTCACAATGTTTGATATTTCCAAATTCTTGTGGCTTGAAACATCTTGGAATCGAAATATATTCAAGATCAGTGAGCTGTTTGAACCAAGTGTCCCAGTCTTTAATATTGTCTTCTGTAATTACTTCATCCCAGCCGAAACCTTTTTCGATGATTTCTTGTTGCAACATTTTTGCTACCAGAATCACGGGAGCGAGCATTCCCAGGGGATCAAATAGTGAATTAACTGCAGATAAAATTGTCCTTCTTGTATATGTCTTCAACTTAGGTACAGTTGAACGAAATTGAAAAGCATCGGCATCTACATTCCAGAAAACTCCAAGAACACGCTCTTTTCGAGGTTCATGCAAATCCAACTCTTTCACAGATTTGGTATGTTCAGATTCTGGGATATTGGCCATCACAGTGGAACTATTTGAAATCCACTTCGTTAGATTGAAACCTCCCTTCTTCATCAAATTACAAAGTTGTGTTTTTGTGTTTATTGCATCTTCATCACTATCAGAAGATGTAAGACAGTCATCTACATAAAATCCATTTTCAATAATCTCACAAATTCTTTTATCAAATTCATGACCAAATCGTTTTCCGGTTTCCTTCAAGCAGAATGAAGCAATGCAAGGTGAACTGCAAGCTCCAAATATATGACGTTCCATGAAATATAATTCTGCCTTCTTTAAAATATCACCATTTGGCCACCAAAGAAATCGCAGAGCATTGCAATCTTCTTTCTTAACTTTAATTTGATGAAACATAGCTTCAATATCAGCAACTAAAGCTATGCGTCCCTTACGAAATTGAGTCAACACACCAATAAGGCTTGACACCAAGTCTGGTCCAGGCATGAGAGTGTCATTAAGAGAAACACCTTTATAAATTGCAGCACAATCAAATACGATACGCACTTTCGGTTTGTTTGCGGTACACACCGGGTGGTGGCACAAATACCAAACAGGACCTGCAGGGATATCTTCTTCTTGCGAAAGCTTTTTCGCAAAACCTTTTGTAATATATTCCTGCATTTTTTCTGTGTATTTCTCTCTCAAATCATCATTTTTAGACAAACGTTTATGGAGATACTCCAATCTGCGTTCAGCCAATGCACGACTTCCGCTCGGCAGCTGTGTCCCAGGACGCCAAGGTTAAGGTATTGTGAAATGACCATCGAAATGCTCTACAGAGCTCTTCAGAAAATTTAGAACATGTCTATCTTCTTTCGAGGTTGGAAATGTCAAATCTCCAATCTCATCTTCAAAATCAGTGTACCATGTTCTTCTTATCTCTTCTTCGAGTAACATATCAGACTTCACAAAGTTGACATGAATCTTGTGCGTTGATGGCATATTCACTGATGGTCCAATAATCGACCATCCCAATGGAGACTTTTGTGCAAATGGCTGCTTCTTGTTTCCAGTTCGAACTTCCAACACATGATGTGCATATGGACAATCAGTTCCAATAAGCAGAGAAACATTTTTATTTTTAATTTTACGTAGATTAAGTTCTTGCAGATGAGGAAGTAGCTTGAGTTCTTCTTCAGATGGAATAGGATTTGGTTGAACTGGAATCTTGTCAATAGACATCACATTTTCAATGAATATTTCTTCTGCATCGTCAATTGATGCAACAGTGAGATTTACAACAACACCATCATGCATGACTGGTCGTTGTCCTAATGTGTTGATTTCAACAGTTCTTTGTTTTCCAGTCAAACCAAGTTCTTCAATTAAGCTTGTTTCACAAAAAGTTGTGTCGGACCCAATATCGACCAGAGCATATGTTTCCACTTCAACGTTATTTGCTCGAATCCTGACAGGCAAAATATTTCTGTAAGTATACATGGAGCTCTTGCATGCATTTGAATTAGCTTGAACTGCAGTAGTCACATTCTTCTGAATTGAGCTTTGTTTGTCATCATTCTTTTTGAAGTTTGCATTTTCTTCATTTTCTAATTTCTTTTGTATTTAAATGCAACAAAGTATGATGTCTTCGTCCACACCCTTTAACAGAGCATGTATATTGTGACTTGCAGTCCTTTACCAAGTGACCTCCACGTAGACAATTGAAGCAGAAACCAATTTCTTTCAGGAATTTTACTCGTTCTTCAATCGATTTAGAATTAAACTTTTCACATTTTGACAAAAGGTGGGAAAAGGAACAACACTTACATTTTAAAATAGCAGGACTCTGGACATGAGAAGTTGCTTTGACATCCTCAGTTTTCACAGTATAAGTTGTAGACTTTCGTGTTGATTGCCGTTTTTGTTGTGGCTTATCTTCACGTCTTCTGATGTTCAATGATTTCGCAGTATTTGAACCTGCAATATCAGCTTCCTCTTCAATGAAATCAGCCAAGTCCCATATCTGAGCCTTTTTACCAGTATTATTTTTGATCTTCACAGCTTTCCTTTCCCATCCTTTCTGTGAGCTGTATGGTAGCTTACTGGCAAAATCGATAATACGATCAGATGTATTCATTTCTCCAAGGCTATCAAGCTTACCGAGCACAAGAACACATTTTCTCATTAAAAGAGCATAGTCTTGCAGTGCTGCATGATCATCTGGTTTTATATTCGAACAACGATGCAACTGTTCTTTAAAAGCTTCAGTTACAACATCTGAATCTCCAAATTTCTTATGAAGAATATCTTTAGCCTTGGCATAACCCACTTCTGGTTCAAATATAGAACAGTGTTGTATGAGCGATTTCGCTTTTCCTTTGCATTGATGCAGTAAGAAAGCTAATTTCAAGGCATCTGTGGGTGCTTTAGCATCAATATTAGTTTCAAAATTTTTCTTGAAAATATAGTAGTCAATAGGATTACCAGAAAATGTCAAATATTCCAACTTTGGAGCATGCATGGCTTCACCAAAAGCTCTGGCTATACTCTGAGCAAATTTATCAGTGTCAGTGACCAAAGGTTTAGATATATTATGTTCATTATTTGAATCTGTGTTCAGTGCAAAATCAGCGGACTGTTGGGAAAATCCAGAATTCACGCTGTCATCATTGCTTGAAGACACCACATCTTGTTTAGGTGAAACAGCAGGTTTAGTTGTAGCGATAGGAGATGATTGACTTACCACCTGTTGATTAGTAACGTTTCTCTCAGGTTGTTGTTCGTGTTCTACAGTCCGCGAAGTTACTACAGCTTTAGCTTCCTTTTGAACACCAGATCTGATGAATATATCTGATGAAGACCGAGAACTTCCAGCATCATCAACCACAGACAAATTCTCCCAAACAGCAGCCTCTGCTTCTGCTTCTTGCAAATCAAATTTTGCTTCCAATATTTGATTTTCATGTTCAATTTTGCGTTTTTCATCTTCAATTCTCTGCTTTGCTTCTGTTCTTTGCAATGCAATTCGAGCTCTTTCACGCTTAACTTGTGCCTTGGCCATATGTACAGACCCTTTGCTGCATATTGATGTCTTGCTACTCGCATAAGAGCGTTTACTTCGTATGCTACCAGACAAGGACACGACTTCACTTACCGCTCTTTCTCTTCTGGAATCGGGAAGTTCAGAATCTTTGCATTGATTTGAACTCCACGTTTTGGGGTTTTGTAAATGTGTGAATTCACGTACTCGAGCAAAAAGGTTGTCAATGTCTTTATTCACATTCCAAAGTTCATTTTCGAATTTCAATCTTATTTCATCATTGGGTGCAGCTGATATACTCTCAGAGTACATTTCCACAAGTTTGGCAAAAGGATCATCAATACTTGACATAACAGAATTTAGCACATGCAAATCCTGATCAGCAATTGCTTTTTCAGCCATGAAATATAAATGTTCTAATGTTGTACGTTGTTTTTTGACATCAGCCAGTGATGGCATCTTCTGACAAGCGGCTGTTGTATAGTTAGCCAGTTGCCTCAAAGCCAGTTTTCTGGGTGAGTAATCTTCATCACTCGAACTCAAGTTCATGATTTCGTTTCGAAAACTTATTATGTAACACCTTTTCTATGTATCCTGGCAAATACAGGTGTCGCATAAGGGGGTGACTGAAATATCTGGCTGTTCTTTGGTTCTTGAAAAACTATTCGAAAACGCGCAACTCTCAGTGTGTCCTCCAATGCCACAAATATCAAATGTTGTACAATGAAATTTGATATATTGAATTAAATCCAGTAAAACAGTTCACAATGTTGAATGAGGTTAAAGAGGTGTAGCGTACTAATAACAGAATGATGCAATGTGTATGGTGATGTGTAGCGTAGCGGTTTTCTGAATTTAAATGAAAATATTCAAATACAGACCACAGAAAATAACAATAATGCATTAAAGCACTTGCAAACTTAATCATTAAACAATGTGACATTGTCTAGCTCTACTGACAGTATTTAATTAACATGAAATACTATATACTATTTAAATACCAATTAATTATTATTATTTGGAATATTATTTGAACTAATAACAAGAATTCTTATCATAAACAACAAATACTAAAACTTACCGAAACGTTTTAAGCCAGGCGATAACAAATATTCAGAAATAACTTCAATTTCAGTTCAGGATTCAGAGAATCAATCAATCAAATTACAGTCTATTTATAGCTTATATAATATTCTACAATAAAAGTTACAGCAGTTATATGTTCCAATAACATAAGCCTTGGGTATGGGCAATTATTATCCCTACAACCGGACGTTAAACGTAACTAATTTAACACATAAAAAGCAATCTATGCGAATATTAAGCAACGACTGCCGTCAAACACGGCAGCGAGTCACGTGAGAGCGAGGCAAGATTAGACTTGTCCAGCGAGAGTCGATTGCAACATATGTGGACAGCTGGAATTTTCCATTTGTCGTTTCACTTTAGGGAAATCCCCATTGATAGAAGATAATGCCAATTTTCGAACTTACATCATGTATTTGAAAGATTGTCAATTATATCTACCCGTTCCTTATTTTTTATAATGTGAAAAATTCTAATTTTACGGGCATTCAGCGAATGCGAGTATCGGCTTTTCTAATCTTAGGATTTACATATTTATCCCGGGGGAGAGGAAAGCCGATACGGCTTATCCATATGGCGAACCACGGCCTCTCGTCCGGTTACCATTCCAAGTCGGGTATGGGATTAGTTTTACTGTATTGTTTGTTTTCGGAAGCATGGACTTGGTGGTGGAGGAAGCCGTAACCGACCAGCGGTTACGTGAACCACCCAACGACGGCGAGGAGTCCAGCAATCCTCTCGCACATAACCATCCCTGCATGGGATTCGAACCTGCGAACCCACGCAGAGTAGTTAGAGATGCGGTGGCGAGCGTATTCCTAACGCTTAGCCCGTTGAGCCACACCGCCGCCGCTCTTATTTCTCATCATTCTATTGCTAGGACATCGGTGCTGTATGCGATGCAATCACGAGAAAAAAAAGCGTATACATTGTGCTATTTTTATCTCATATAACATTCGAGACACGCGAAAGACCACTCATTTAACCTTATTTCTTGACACGTGTGGATACCAAGAGATACAAAATATGTGGATAACAAAATATGTGAGTTTAACTGTCTTTGACTTGTCAAATACTGGCACTATGATCTTCAAACCTCCCTTTCATACTAGCCCATTCATCAGAAATTGAGCAATTGTAAAGGTTGTGCATGTGGGATAAGTAGTTTGAAGTAAGGTTTCCCACTACGGTTACGAGTTACGAGCTAACTAAAGTCGTATCCTGTCCTTTGGTATCCAAATTATTGGTGACCGTACATTTGAACCCATGTACATTTGAACCCATGCGTATATCCACGGGTTCAATCTATATGCGGGTGCTAAAACCCATGGGTTAGGGTTAGTATGGGTTCAACTATCCGAAAAACAAAAAAAATTCCATAGGTACAATAGCATACAGGTGCAATTGCCATGGGTTCAAATGTACGTGGGTTCAAATGTAATGGAACCAAATTATTGTCTTCAATTTATGCACCAACAAGAAACTTTGTTATCAGCCTGAAACACATCTGATGTTGACATCAGTGTTAACAGTCTTAGTACTTCAGTATTGGTGTTAATAATAAATTGACTATTTTTGACAAGGACTCAAAGAACAGCCGCGAGTATGCTAGGATACAAAATAAGACAATGATAAATATAACATTGCATATATTAGAGCAATCCTCAAAACCTATTCGGGTAATATATGAATAAACCTAACAATATTCGAAGTATCAAATTCCCACCCGATAATCATTTTGCCACGTATGGCATGAGTCAAACGCGAATTAGGAAATCCCATCATTTTCGAATTTTCTAGCGAGGGGGGGGGGGGGGGGGGGGGGGGGTGAGTCATTTATTCGCCCCAGTAAAAGGAGGGACGTTGACTAACTTTACTTAATTGCTTAAATTAAAGGGCTTGAGATTCCATAAAATGGGCAAAAAAACATTTCGTACATACCGGCCCCGGAAATTATATGAAATGTTTTGATGAAATGGATAACGGAGGGAAATATTAAAAAAAAAAGGTTTGCTCAATTTCCAAAAACAATTGGAGTTAAAAATACGGAAACAAAACCTATGAAGATAACGAAATTGTCAATTTGTATGTGTGGTGTGGATGCTATATATGCAGTGTGTATTTTGTACGTAAATGTACTCAACAAGGTTCAAGTAGGCCAGGGGTGGGCAACCTTTTTCGGCTCGCGTGCCAAAATCGGCTAAATTTAACAACAAAATTCTTCCGCGTGCCGATCAAAATTAAAAACAATGCTTTGCTACTTCCAAAGCAAAAATTAATAATAATAAATCTTTCAAACATGTAGGCCTACAGACGGATTCACTATTCGGATATATTATCAGTCCGACAAATAGATTTGATTACTTTTCTTATTCTATCTCAGTGAGACTTCTGCTGCTGCATTACCGCTGATAGAGATTTTACATTGGGTTTATATTTTGTAACTTTCAAAGAAATATACGAACTACTGGTTTCAACGTCCAGGCTACTCCTGTTACGAGACGACTTATTAAAATTCCAATCATAACTGAGAACAAAGATTCACAAGCATATGCAGATGATGTAGAGCAGTGGTCGGAAAACTTTATGTACTTGCGGGCCAAATATACACATTCCCTGTAGCGCACAGGCCGCAATTTTTCCGCCTTCGAACAAGCGCTAGATTGAATTTCAAATTGTGGCGCATTCACACCTTCTATTATTGCGTTAAAAGCCTGCTACTATGAGATGTGAATGTGCCGTTTCTTAATATATATCTATTATTCAACAACATATCGTTTTTATTTACTTGTTATTAATGTGAAGGATGATGTTTTTTGCCACTTGCCCCCACGGTACGTCTTCCAAAGAAGACCTGACAAGCGAGTACGAAGTTTATTCCAAGTGTAATGCATTTTAGATAAAGCTGTTCGCAGCAATATGTGCTTCCGAACGTGCCCATTACTTGTTTTGCACTGTCGCATAGATCAACTGTGGCGCAGTCCTGGGTCTCGGCTCGAAGGCTCGGCTCGGCTTCGTTGAAGCACATTGGAATGTTCAGTCCTCGTCGCGAGCTATCCTGCGTTTTCCAAACATTTTTGAATTTTAAAGATCACAATTAACTCGAACGACATGCAACTGACGCTACATATTTCAAAACAAGCGTCATACAGCAGAACTTGTTACCACATAAATCCGCGTACATACAATAATAAATTTGGGATCAATTTTTGTTTCATTTAATAAATGTCGAGTTGTTCGAGGGCCGCAACAAATTAGCTCGCGGGTCGCATTTGGCCCTCAGTTTACCGACCCCTGTTGTAGAATAGTGCATTGCAAAGTTTTCAAGTTTTAAAAAAATTCCCGGGAATGGCATCCCAATCATGTAATAGTTCGTTTTCTGCACTTCTCTCTTGTATTCCCTTTCCTAATAGCTTATATTTCTTTCGAAATCAAGTTATAACAGTAAGTTAGCAAGTAACTCTAACCAACGTGAGTTGCACCACTTCATAAATCAATCAGAAATATATATTACGTAACAATGTAGCCAAACGTTGTGTTAATTCCGACAAAATTCGTCGAGAGCTCAGTTGCTACGCCATGATATATATATTTCTTTGAAGCCATGAAAAGACAAAAAGAACTTAAATAAATAACAGATTGGTAACAAACGATAATGAATAAACGAACACCGAGATTTATCAGATAATTCAGTCTCGAAACTTTTTATCTGAAATAAGACGATCTCGTTTCTGAGGCCTCGCTCGCATGCCGAATAAATGGGCTCGCGTGCCAAAGGTTGCCCACCCCTGAAGTAGGCAGAACTCCAATCTCCAATTTAAGTCAAACGTTCAAGCTTCCACAAAAACGTAGTTGCTTCTGCAATGGTTTACATTTTTCAAGTTTTTTTGTCCAATGACGTAAAAAAAGAAGATTTTCACTAGAATCAAGTTTATGTTTCAATTGTTTCGAACTTGGTCAGTTTGCTTTTTGGTGTAGATTTCCTAACATGTGTCGCGCTTGTTCGGGTAAGCAGCATTCAGTGATCCATGGCCTGAGGATCTTCACAAGAAGATCAAATGCTAACAATCATCGCAATGCCTCTACTCGTACAAACAGCGTTGCCAATGCAAATGTTTCAGACGTGGTGTCCAGTTTCAGCTTTTGCCAGTTGTAGTGAAGGATCCATTGGGCTTTTCTGAATAAGTTATCGCTGTGGTAGACTCTGCTAGTCAAATTTCAATTATATATACATCATGAATCGAAACGAAAACTTGGTCTAATAAATATAAACCATACCCGTGTTAGCACTGACACTTTATGTAACAAAGGCGTTTCACAAGATACAGAAGTAGTAAAATTGTCGGTGAAATCTGGTTACGACGAATATTGGAGTTAAACAACGTGTTTGTAATCAAGTCACGAAGACCACATTCAGATAGAATGCTTGTAAAAGTTCAATATATGCCTCACTTGCAGGATATTCCGTTGGCCGATATTGAAGCGAATCAAGCTATGATTTTAATCGCGGCAGATAATCTCATAGCGTTCTTCCAGCTTTTGCATGGAGTGGGTCGACAACGTGAACCAATAGGAATTGAATCTCCTCTTGGTTGGACTTGATCGGAAATTTGCGTACAAGTATTGACAATAAGACAATTTCAAATTTGATGCATTGCGGAATACGTGACCATTATACCATGCTACAAGAACAAATCGGATAAAATTGGTCCAGCGAATCTGTAGGCACGGCATATAATTTGTCGCATAGGGAGTCCTTCGAAGATAGACGAGAATATATTCTCACGAACAGTAAAATTAAATTATTTGACCGTCCTGATGAATTCGGTTTCATGGAGTTGAATGGAAATTGCGAAAAGTCACTAAACAAACACGCAGCTCGTATGAGATTCAAAAGTCTTACAAAGAAACAACGATTCAATGAATAATCGCGTCGGGGTGCTTTTTCATTTTCTGGAAACACCGACAGCTATAAACGTCAATATAAAAGCCATGCTTCATTTATTCTATTTTTGAAAAATGATATTAATTCTGCAATTTTTAACTGTACAAATAACTGTTTTTCTCGGAAACAGCCATTTGCGTATAAATTATTGCCTCGTATTGCTTTCGTAGCTGTTGATTCATCTTATGTGGCGAATTTTTGTTGTTTAACGGGAGATACGTACGATAGCGGACATAAATTTCCTAGTAGCGCATTATCAATTATCGATATACACTTTTACGTTGATTTACTTACTTCGAAATAGAGTTCGATTCATTGGTATCAGCATCTAAGAACGTTATTGAAATGTTACACAATAACGGGTTCAAGACGACAGATTGGGTTTCGAATTCCAAATCAGTTTCACGTGAGATATACATTCATCGTCTCGCCACAAGTATTGATTTAGATATCGAGAGACTTACTCTGAAAAGTGCCTGGGGCTGAACTGTGGAAGCGATAGAGATTGCTTCATACTTGAACACCAGGAGTTCACAGGTTTTGTCACAAATAGAAAAGCTCTTACTGTTGTAAGTTCAATACTTGATGCTTGGGATGAAAAATTCAACAATAAGAGACTGAAGTGTTGGTCAAAGTGGAGTAATTCTATAAGTTTTCAAAATATTTCAATTCCTCGTCAATTCAAAGATGTGGAACGTAAATATTCCCTGTACAAATTTGGCATATTCTGTCATATGATATCGAAGCATCCCAAGAAGAATTGCCAGGGTCGTTCTACTTAACGCTGATTCCGCGCAAACTCCCACAGATTACTGCAATAGAAGGATGAATATTCCTCAGTTTTTAGAGAATTCGGACATTGGACTAGTTTTTGACGCTACTCCCCCCGCATCACGATTCCGCCTCATTGATGGATGACTTCATGTGAATAGTCATGAAGGTGCCTTTGTCGGCAGTCCGCGTGGCTATAAGTGCTAGTTTAGTTCGGGTTGGGAAAAATATTCGAATCTTTGCGTAACAGTTTACTGCTCTAATGGCCGTTCTCACGTGGCCTGGACACGGCACGTCACTTGTGCATCGTTGAATCAAACGCTTGGACAGTATAGCGCACGATACACGAGCATCAGCCTACAATCCTGGCTAACGGACAATGGCGTCAAAATTGGCTGTTATATTTGCGTTATAATATTTTTATTTATTTCCAGTGGATATGATATTGTTTCAATTTCTTGATGAGCATAATGTGTCCCAATTTCGCATGATTTTTAACTTTTCAGAAGGCCGTTTTGTAAAATTCGAAACATTGATACAAGTTCATGAAGTAACATTAGGTTAATAATATTAGAAATGTTTACCGATCCGCAGTGACGACATTTCATAAGTTTTATTTAATGCAAAAACATAGACACGACAGAAAAATACAACGAATCCAGGGGCCAGTAGCAAAGATATTGGTAACTTTTTAATTTTACAGTGGCGATAGGGAAGATCAAATCCAGAACGAAAGAAAAAATTTAAAATAAAGTTGATTTGGAGATGGAAATTGCAATTGGCCAGGGTAAATATTGACGTTTTTACGTAAACAGCGAAGGCGCGTCTGACGCACTACACAATGGTATGATGTGAGTTTGTTGATTATTAGGATAATTAGTAAATTGGAAGCGCATTAGTGCAATATCTTGTCTCAGTCTATCTCAGTATTCGGTGTGAATCAGTGTTTACAGGTTCTGTACTGTTGGTAGTACTCGTTATGTATCTGTTGGAAATACATTTAATGCAAAAACATAGTCACGACAGAAAAATACAACGAATCCAGGGGCCAGTAGCAAAGATATTGGTAACTTTTCAATTTTACAGTGGCGATAAGGAAGATCAAATCCAGATCGAAAGAAAAAATTTAAAATAAAGTTGATTTGGAGATGGAAATTGCAAAATCATTTCTATAATTTTTCGCAGCGCCTCGTCGCCAATGATCGCACAGTAGTTTTCAAATTTGTCAAACAGAACGCGCAGTTCTGCAATAAATTTTAAAAAATTAAACATCGATATCCACCAGAGCGCAAGACTTGATACACGCGTGATTAAAAGAACCCACATTTGTATGTGGAATGCCGAAATAATCACGCCATAATAGTGAAACATACTTTAGCGGCAGTGGTTCCCAAACTTGGGACCCCCTATTTATTACCAAAGCTTATGGCGACCCACTTAACTTTAATTTCACTTTGTTTTTTTAGGACATTATACAGAACACAGCAATGGCTAACCATCGCAAAACTACCGTGTTTCCTCGAAATGAAGACCTGGCCTGAAAATAAGATAATAATTTGAATTTTTAAAATGATTTTAAAATGACCCTACCCTTAAAAAAAATTTAAAATGTGCGGGAGAAGAAAGGTTCATTACCCTGAAGTAAGGTGAAGATCACACCACTATTAAAGATTGTGTGATATCACAATTATGATATTTGTCACTTGATTTTTGTATAGAAAATACAAATAAAAACTATGGATGTCGGTTTTTATATAATATTTAGTAAAAAAATCTTGTGATTTTCTACAATGTAATTTTATTTTTGATAAATGAACACAAAAGACCTCTTCCAAAAAAAACCATAGTGTTATTCTTCAAAATAAATAAATCTAAATCCTGTCTAAATTTCGTGGAGACACGATAAGAAGTGCTGTACAGTGTACAAAACTGCTATCCGTAAAAAAGCCACGTGGTCATTCTTTGTGTAGAAAATTTTTGTTCCTTTGAGAAGATCGTAAAAAGGAACCAATCACAGATTCGAATTTAAATTCAATTTAATTTATTTTGTTTTTTTGAAGATTTACGTATTCGAGTCGCCACCGATCCTAATTATCAGTATGATTAACCAAAGCTCTCTACATCTTTTCACGACCAACTAAGATTCCTTTTGCGACCCACCAGTGGTTCGCGACCCATAGTTTGGGAACCGCTAAAGTTTACGGTACTAAAATTTAAACATTTAAAAGTGTTTGCTTATGAACTCATTTAAGTGCGGGCTTTTTAGCGTTTGCTAAGACATAGGACATCTCTAGAAACATTAGTAATGTTTCATTTCATTTGGAATACTTGAACACTTGTTCGTTCTTCTGTTTGCACGTTAGTATATTCTTCAGATTCAATATTCTAGAAATGTTTCCGACTATTCGAAAGAAAAAGGAAAATTTACATTCGTAGCTAATTATTATTAGTTGGAGATCGTTGACAACGCGCCCCAATAAACAAACAAGTCCTGTCACGAAGTTAACGATTTGTTTCTGAATCAGTTACCAGTGTCTGATATTAGAAAGCAAAGTTCTTCAGCATATTGCCTGTGCCTTAATGTACTGTCCCAATGAAATTCAACTTAGAATCGGTGTAGTTTGTTCAAAACAGTCAACACGATGGAACTTGGAATAGAATCAGGAACATGGCATCTGCTGAAAACAATGAACATTAACTAAATATTCCATACGGCAAGACAATTTTGCAGTATCATAATATCACAACTCTCTATATTTCAAATCAATCAGCACGATATAGATTAAAATCAAACAAAATTTAACATTATATATATACCCAATGTTTCGACTTTCCAAGTAACACAATCAAATGAAATATGCTCTAAACTAAAGTAACTAAAATCCAAGTTTTATGACTAAAATATTAAAGCAGTAGTTATTGCTAATTTGACAGTAATACTGCCACAAATTATATTTGTATTACACTTGAGAACCTCAATTCTTATTGTTATTTTCAACAGATACATAACGAGTACTACCAACAATACAGAACCTGTAAACACTGGTTCACACCGAATACTGAGCTAGACTGAGACAAGACATCCAACTATTGCGCTTCCAATTTACTAATTATCGTAATTAACAAACTCACGTCATACCATTGTGTAGTGCGTCAGACGCGCCCATGCAGTTTACGTAAACACGTCAATATTTACCCTGGCCAACATTCGGATGGAACAGTAAGAACCTATGATGATTTAAGAATGCATGTTAGTAGGGATTTCAGGATAGAGGTTACATGAATATGATTAAGTACTGCTTGTACCGAGCTTTATAGGGTAGATCAGGGTGGTCCGAACCGCGGCCCTAGCACACATTCCTTGCGCCCGTAGAACAATTTTAGCGTGTACTAAACTAAACCATTGGTAGATAAGTGTATTTATTGGCAGAGTTATTTCTAAACTATTCCAACTGTGATTGGCCTTTTTCCTAATCCCGATGTCGGGATTGATATTTGATAAAATCACGGAATTTCAATGTTGTATCTATAAACGTCAAGACTCAAGACCAGGATGGAAATGACTTCCCGTGGTCGGTACGAGGAGAATAAATTGTCTTGTGCAGACATGACCAAGCTGATGAGATGAATCGCGCTTCCATCCAAACTTCGTACATGAAGCTCGCCTTGAGTAACTTCTCAATTTTAGAGACGTGACCATGTGACAGCAATGACGAAACGCAGACCTGACTTAGTCTCATCTTAGACATATATTTTGGTTGTTATTTGACGATACCACTAGACCTGATAACGCTAAAAGTAATGAAATTAGTCAAATTTATGAATTCATCATACAATAAGTGTAGAATAAGTGAACAAGAAATAGGAAACGTACTTACCTTTCCCCAACAACGTTCAATGACGGGGTCTGGTGTGTTTCCAAGTAATTTCTACCACGAAAAAATATAAGTTTAGCGGACATTACAAAATCAAACATGAAGAAAAATGCTATAAATATCACCATATTTCTCAAGAAGCAAATGGGTAAACTCCCGATGTTTTATCACTTCTGGGTTTTCTCCTACTGCGGCACGCGAGACCTCGCCAAAAGTTTTTGCGTCACGCCAACCTTGGACCACCCTAGGGTAGATCTTATATAAGGAATTCTGCAATTAGTAGAAACAAAAATGAATGAAGCCTCGATAAAACATGTAGGAAAATCGATTTTCAATACGATTCCAGAAAATTTGTGGATTCCACACATATAAAAATTTAGATTCAAAGCTCGCTCTATCCCAATCGCTAAGACAAGTAGTAATTTCACAACGTATTCATATATCACAGAGTTGGTTTAGGATTAAATGTAATTACTTTAAGCCACATAACATGTATTTGGAAGATTGCCAATCATATCTCCCTGTCCCTTATTTTTCTTTTATAGTGCGAGAAAATTCCATTTGTACAGGCATTCAGTGAACGAGAGTAAACTTTTTTCCTATCCTAGGTAACATTCGGGACACGCGAAAGACCACTCTTTTAACCTTATTTCTTGACACGTGTGGATACCAAGAGATAACCACAAAAGACTTCTAAGAGAATGATAACAGCAACAAAATATGTGGATAATAAAATATGTAAATTTAGCGTTTATTGACTTGTCAAATAATGGCACTATGATCTTCAAACCTCCCTTTCACACTAAAATCATAAAATCAAAAATTTCGTACAGTACATACCGGCCCCGGTAATTTTATGAACTGTTTTTTGGATAACATAGGGAAGTGATTTTAAAAAAAAAAGAAATGTTTGTTCAACTTCCAAAAACATTTGATGAAATAAATACAGTAACAAAACCAATGAAGATAAGCAAATTGCCAATGCAAGAAATTCAAAAAAGGATAGAACCAAAAACTAGCCCCCACTCAAATATAATTCGAATTATACACCTAATATTCCCATAGTGAGAATGTATGTGTGACTGTGTATGTGTAGTGTGGATGCTATATATGTAGTGTGTATTTTGTGCGTAAATGTACTCAAAAAGCGTAGCCAGAGCTTCATTATGGCGCGCATATAAGTAGAATTGGATATGCACACTTTCACTTTTCACTCCTTGATCATCAGGGTGACAAGATCTCCAACTTCAAAGTTGCGTTGAATCTTGAGTCGGCACTGTAATTGGGGAAGATATTCGTTTGTCAAGCGATGACAAAATAAATCATGTAATCACTGAACATGTCTGTATTCCTCTTCCGTATTCATGTGCTCGAAGAACAAATCAGGTGGCAAAGACGGTTCTAATCTATTTATCAAAATTGAGTTTGCAGAAAAGGGCATTCAAGTCTTTCGGATCGTCGCACGGTGGTATGAGTGGACTTTATTTTTTGACGCGTGTGGATTCCAAGAAATTCCTTCAACGAGAATGATAATAGCAACAAAATGTGGGGATAATAAATAATGTGAGTTCAGCTTTCTGTGACTTCTCAAATACTGGCTATGTGATCTTCAAATCTTCCTTTCGTATTAGCCGATTCTTCAGGACTCTAGCAAATGCAATATTTGTGCATACTCTACATCTTTCTATCTGCTTGTACCTAGTTACTTCTCAGTGGTGTCGATTTGAAACCGGAAAAGTCACAACCGTTGGTTACAGGGAAATTAATGAGTAAACCAGCGTTATGTTGCTTTAGTCAAATGTAAGTTGTATGTTCTTGAAGTTGTGGGCAACAGTTATAAATATACCACTGCCTATTTCGAGTTTACAGCTATCATCAGTTTTGTGCAAATCGGTTCTATTACAATATTTCCAGGATGTAAATTATTTATTTCTGCATGTTGCAATTTCAAGATTGGGCAACTAAAGCAACTAAACGCCAGTTCTTTTTTAATGAGCAATTCGAGAGTCCTGCTGCACGCTTACACAAATGTATTTCTGTAACCTTTTGTCTGACCAAAGTCAGACAAGCAGTTTACAACAATCAACTTTTTTATTATTCAGGGCTAGGCTTTTATTAGTTTTAAAATGCATCCTCATTCTATTTTATGACGTCATAATGGATGTTACAAAGCATTTAAATTTTGTTCTTTTAATTCAGATAAAAAGCGATACAGGCAACGTCCGCACATTTACCCACATTACTTGAAAATTATGGAGGATAAAAATCAACTCAAATATCTTCAGAGAAGAGGAGATTGGCAGAAATCAAAGGGTTACAGATGATGTAAGTTTAGCTTTCTGCTTAGATTGTTTTGTAAATTTTGTAACAGTATTTCATTTCATTTAGAATAACTGAATATTTGAACACATGCTCAAAACATCTGTTCGTGAGACAGCTATCGCTGTGCTTGGTTGATTCTATGCTATATTGCTTCCACGTCTACCTTGCCTGATGCGAGTAGCTCAGATTATCTATTAACCATTCTCAGTTTTTTAGCAGTGTTTCTTAACATGGGTTCGATCGAACCTCATGGGTTCTGTAGGGCTGTTTAATTGGGTCGACGAAGGTGCTGGTTTGAAACATTTGTATTTCATGGACTTCTTTCTATTCTACCTATATCAAAGTTAGACCTTTATCTCAGGTATCGCTGCTCGATAACCAGCATTGTTTTTTTCGCGTCACCCTCCACCATGCAATTCCTTTTTTGTGTTTTTTTCCTAGTTTTGTTTGCATTAATTATATGTTCATTTTGGTGAAAAATGAACTTCTGACTGGCTGACTGATGAAGTATTTGTGTTACAATGTTTTGTAAACATACCTACAGTTTTCTGCAGATTTAACTATTTGCTGTTTTTCAACAGTAATGCAACGACGTCATACTGTATCAATTGAAGACTTTTGCATCCTTTCGAGCTTTCTACAAAATTAACTTTAACCGTTCAATCCAAGAAGCAGTTGACGCGTGGATTGTTCACCTGGAACCAAACTAGTCTGGTAAATTTGCTTATTTTTTGATAATGTACACAGTTGTCTTGACGACGACGGTTCACATATGCTTCGGCTATTCGCGTCCTTGACGGGGTAGCAAACGACATGTCGACGGCCTAGGTACGATGGTAAGTAATTATGTAGTTGCAATGAGTAAATGTGGCAAAGATTCAGGAATTCAGTAGCCGCAAAATATCCGATTTTAAGTCATACTTTCAAGCATCCACAAAAACGTAGTTGCTTCTGCAATTGTTTACATTCTTTAAATGTACATGTCCAATGACGTAAAAAGGAGATTTTCACTAGAATTAAGTTTATGTTTCAATTGTCTCGAACTTGGACAGTTTGCCTTTTGGTGTAAATTTTATAACATGTGTCGCGCTTGTTCGGGTAAGCATTATTCAGTTATCCATGGCCTGAGGATCTTTACAAGAAGATCAAATGCTAACAACCATCGCAATGTCTCTACTCGTAAAACAGCGTTGTCAATGCAAATGTTTCAGACGTGGTGTCCAATTTCAGCCTTTGCCAGTTGTAGTAAAAGGTCTGTAGGCTTTTCTGAATACTTTATCGCTGTGCTAGACTTTGCTATTCAAATCTCAATTATATATACATCATCAATCGAAACGAAGACTTGGTCTAATAAAAATAAATCGTACCTGTGTTACCATTGACACTTTATGTAACAAAGGCGTTTCACAAATAGCAGAGTTAGTAAAATTGTAGGTGGAATCTGGTTATGAAGAATATTGGCATTAAACAACGTGTTTGCGATGGAGTCACGCATACAACATTCAGCTAGAATGTTTAAAAGAGATCAATATATGCCTCGCCTCACTTGCAGGATATTCCGTTGGCCGATATTGAAGCGAATCAAGCTATGATTTTAATCGCGGCATAAAATCCCATAGCGCACCCATCGCAACATGAACCAATACGAATTGAAATTCCTCATGGTTGGACTTGATCGGAAATTTGCGTACAAGTATTGACAATAAGACAATTTCAAATTTCATGCATTGTGGTTTATGTGACCATTATAGTCACGTCGTTCAATTTACCGTGTAGCGAGTCGTTTAATAATAGACGAGAATATTTTCCACGAACAGTAAAATTAAATTATTTTACCGTCCTGATGAAGTCGGTTTTATGGAGATGAATGGAAATTGCGAAAAGTCACTAAACGAACACGCAGCTCGAATAAGATTCCAAATTCTTACAAAACAACTTAAAACAAACAACGATTTAATAAATAATCGCGTCAAGGTGCTTTTTCAATTGCAGAAAAGACCGACAGCTATAAACGTCAATATAAAAGCCATGCTTCATATATTCGATTTTTGGAAGATTATATTAATTCTGCAATTTTTAACTGTTTAAATAATGATTCTTCTTGGAAACAGCCATGTGCGTATAAATCACTGCTCCGTTCTTTCATCGCACAGTAGTTTTCGAATTTGTCAAACAGAATGTGCAGTTCTGCAATAAATTGAAAAAAAAAAACTGACATCGATATTCAACAGAGCGCAAGACTTACTATACGCGTGATTGAAAGAAACGACATTTGGTTGTCACGCCATAATACGAAACATAGTTTAGCCATATATAAAATACGGTACTAAAATTTAAACCTTAAAAAATGTTTGCTCATGGAGTATGGACTCATTGCTTATGAACGCGGCCCGCGGGTTGGGCAGCCCTAAACTTATCTGTTTTTTATTCAACTTCGTTTTCTTTTAGACATATATTCTTTATGCGGTCATAATTTTGCCATTTTTAGCGTCTTTAACCACCTTCAACTGCTAAGATATAAATTTTGCATGATGATTACAACAAAACCTATGAATTGTGTTCTTTTATTCAGATAACAAGCGATTCAGGCCAAGAATGCTCATTTGGAAATATTTCTTAAATATGGGGAGCGTGAAAAATCGACTCAAAACTGAAATACCTTTAGCGAGAAGAAAACCAGAAATCAAAAGTTTAATGAAAGATGTGAGTTTAGCTTTCAGTGTATATGGTTTTGTAACTTTCGGAAGGATGATGAAGGAAGCTTTTGATCTTTCTCTAGAAACATTAGTAATGTTTCATTTAATTTTGAATACTTGAACACATGCTCATTCTTCTGGTTTTCACGTTAGGATATTCTTCAAATGCAATATTTTAAAAATGTTTCCGAGAAGAAGAAAAATTCGTGGCTAATTATTAGTGGATAGAGATCTTCGACAACGCGCCCCCAATAAACAAGTCCTGTCACGAACTAAACGATTTGTTTCTGAACCAGTTACTAGTGTTTGATATTAGAGAGCAAGGGGTTCCAGCATATTATCTGTGCCCTAAAGTGCTATGTCCCAATGAAATTCAACTAAGAATCTGTGTAGTTTGTTCAAAACAAAAACAGTCAACACGGTGGAACTTGGAATAGAATCAGGAACATGGCATCGGCTGAAAACAATAAACGAAAACTCAATATTTCATACGGATAGACAACTCAATATATTCTCTATATACACAACTCTCTATATTTCAAATCCATCAGCACGATAAAGATTAAACACATACAAAACCTAATTTAGTATATACATACGTTATGTCCTGGCTCTACAAGTAACACAACCAAACGAAATATGCTCTGATGTAAATATAATTCAAGTTTTATGACAAAAATATTAAAGCAGTAGTTACTATGTTAGTTTAACTGCAATACTGCCCTGAATTATATTTGTCTTACACTTGAAAACCTCAGTTCTTACAAGAATTTGTAAATTTACAAATTGGTATTTCCAACAGATACATAACGAGTACTACCAACAATACAGAACATGTAAACACTGATTCATACCGAATACTGAGATAGACTGAGACAAGATATTCAACTATTGCGCTTCCAATTTACCAATTATCCTAATTAATCAACAAACTCAAATCATACCATTGTGTAGTGCGTCAGACGCGCCTTCGCAGTTTACGTAAAAATATCAATATTTACCCTGGCCACATTCGGATGGAACAGTAACAACCTATGATGATTTAAGAATGCATGTTAGTAGGGATTTCAGGATAGAGGTTACATGAATATGATTAAGTACTGCTTGTACCGAGCTTTATAGGGTAGATCAGGGTGGTCCGAACCGCGGCCCTAGCACACATTCCTTGCGCCCGTAGAACAATTTTAGCGTGTACTAAACCATTGTTAGATAAGTGTATTTATTGGCAGAATATTTCTGAACTATTCCAACTGTGATTGGCCTTTTTCCTAATCCCGATGTCGGGATTGATATTTGATAAAATCACGGAATTTCAATGTTGTATCTATAAACGTCAAGACTCTACCAGGATGGAAATGACTTCCCGTGGTCGGTACGAGGAGAATAAATTGTCTTGTGCAGACATGACCAAGCTGATGAGATGAATCGCGCTTCCATCCAAACTTCGTACATGAAGCTCGCCTTAAGTAACTTCTCAATTTTAGAGACGTGACCATGTTACAGCAATGACGAAACGCAGACCTGACTTAGCGCCGCGCAATCCAGTTTTTTTTAGCTGGGTCCGGAGTCTCATCTTAGACAGATATTTTGGTTGTTATTTGACGATACCACTAAACCTAATCACGCTAAAAATAATGAAATTAGTCAAATATATGAATTCATCATACAATAAGTGTAGAATAAATGAACAAGAAATAGGAAACGTATTTACCTTTCTCCAACAACGTTCAATGACGGGGTCTGGTGTGTTTCCAAGTAATTTCTACCACGAAAAAATATAATTTTAGCGGACATTACAAAATCAAACATGAAGAAGAATGCCAAAAATATCACGATATTTCTCAAGAAGCAAATGGGTAAACTCCCGATGTTTTATCACTTTTGGGTTTTCTCCTACTGCGGCCCGCGAGACATCGCCAAAAGTTATTGCGTCACGCCAACCTCGCAACCTTGGACCACCCTACGGTAGATCTTATATAACGGATGCTGCAATTAGTAGAAACATAAATTAATATTGTATCGGTAAAAGATGTAGAGAAATCGATCTTCAATACGATTCCAGAAAATCTATGGACACGCATGTAAATTTAGATTCGAATATTGCTCCATCCAATTCGCTAAGACAAGTAATAATTCCACAACGTCTTCATATATATATATCACAAAGTTTGTTTGAGATTAAATGTAATTACTTTAAGCCACATATCATGTATTTGAAAGATTGTCAATTATATCTACCCGTTCCTTATTTTTTATAATGTGAAAAATTCTAATTTTACGGGCATTCAGCGAATGCGAGTATCGGCTTTTCTAATCTTATTTCTCATCATTCTATTGCTAGGACATCGGTGCTGTATGCGATGCAATCACGAGAAAAAAAAGCGCATACATTGTGTTATTTTTATCTCATATAACATTCGAGACACGCGAAAGACCACTCATTTAACCTTATTTCTTGACACGTGTGGATACCAAGAGATACAAAATATGTGGATAACAAAATATGTGAGTTTAACTGTCTTTGACTTGTCAAATACTGGCACTATGATCTTCAAACCTCCCTTTCGTACTAGCCTATTCATCAGAAATTGAGCAATTGTAAAGGTTGTGCATGTGGGATAAGTAGTTTGAAGTAAGGTTTCCCACTACGGTTACGAGTTACGAGCTAACTAAAGTCGTATCCTGTCCTTTGGTATCCAAATTATTGTCTTCAATTTATGCACCAACAAGAAACTTTGAAAGAAACTTTGTTATCAGCCTGAAACACATCTGATGTTGACATCAGTGTTAACAGTCTTAGTACTTCAGTATTGGTGTTAATATTAAATTGACTATTTTTGACAAGGACTCAAAGAACAGCCGCGAGTATGCTAGGATACAAAATAAGACAATGATAAATATAACATTGCATATATTAGAGCAATCCTCAAAACCTATTCGGGTAATATATGAATAAACCTAACAATATTCGAAGTATCAAATTCCCACCTGATAATCATTTTGCAACGTATGGCATGAGTCAAACGCGAATTAGGAAATCCCATCATTAATAAAATATACAATTGCACAGCAGACTCCCTGATCCGCATTGTGCGACGTGCATTTACCTCGTGGCAACAAAATTTCGAATTTTCTAGCGAGGGGGGGGGGGGGGTGAGTCATTTATTCGCCCCAGTAAAAGGAGGGACGTTGACAACTTTACAGTGCTTAAATTAAAGGGCTTGAGATTCCATAAAATGGGCAAAAAAACATTTCGTACATACCGGCCCCGGAAATTATATGAAATGTTTTGATGAAATGGATAACGGAGGGAAATATTTAAAAAAAAAGGTTTGCTCAACTTCCAAAAACAATTGGAGTTAAAAATACGGAAACAAAACCTATGAAGATAACGAAATTGTCAATTTGTATGTGTGGTGTGGATGCTATATATGCAGTGTGTATTTTGTACGTAAATGTACTCAACAAGGTTCAAGTAGGCCAGGGGTGGGCAACCTTTTTCGGCTCGCGTGCCAAAATCGGCAAAATTTAACAACAAAATTCTTCCGCGTGCCGACCAAAATTAAAAACAATGCTTTGCTACTTACAAAGCAAAAATACATAATAATAAACCTTTCAAACATGTAGGCCTACAGACGGATTCACTATTCGGATATATTATCAGTCCGACAAATAAATTTGATTACTTTTCTTATTCTATCTCAGTGAGACTTCTGCTGCTGCATTACCGCTGATAGAGATTTTACATTGGGTTTATATTTTGTAACTTTCAAAGAAATATACGAACTACTGGTTTCAACGTCCAGGCTACTCCTGTTACGAGACGACTTATTAAAATTCCAATCATAACTGAGAACAAAGATTCACAAGCATATGCAGATGATGTAGAGCAGTGGTCGGAAAACTTTATGTACTTGCGGGCCAAATATACACATTCCCTGTAGCGCGCAGGCCGCAATTTTTCCGCCTTCGAACAAGCGCTAGATTGAGTTTCAAATTGTGGCGCATTCACACCTTCTATTATTGCGTTAAAAGCCTGCTACTATGAGATGTGTATGTGCCGTTTCTTAATATATATATATTATTCAACAACATATCGTTTTTATTTACTTGTTATTAATGTGAAGGATGATGTTTTTTTGCCACTTGCCCCCACGGTACGTCTTCCAAAGAAGACCTGACAAGCGAGTACGAAGTTTATTCCAAGTGTAATGCATTTTAGATAAAGCTGTTCGCAGCAATATGTGCTTCCGAACGTGCCCATTACTTGTTTTGCACTGTCGCATAGATCAACTGTAGCGCAGTCCTGGGTCTCGGCTCGAATTTTTCGTCGAAGCACATTGGAATGTTCAGTCCTCGTCGCGAGCTATCCTGCGTTTTCCAAACATTTTTGAATTTTAAAGATCACAATTAACTCGAACGACATGCAACTGACGCTACATATTTCAAAACAAGCGTCATACAGCAGAACTTGTTACCACATAAATCCGCGTACATACAATAATAAATTTGGGATCAATTTTTGTTTCATTTAATAAATGTCGGGTTGTTCGAGGGCCGCAATAAATTAGCTCGCGGGCCGCATTTGGCCCTCAGTTTACCGACCCCTGTTGTAGAATAGTGCATTGCAAAGTTTTCAAGTTTTAAAAAAATTCTCGGGAATGGCATCCCAATCATGTAATAGTTCGTTTTCTGCACTTCTCTCTTGTATTCCCTTTCCTAATAGCTTATATTTCTTTCGAAATCAAGTTATAACAGTAAGTTATCAAGTAACTCTAACCAACATGAGTTGCACCACTTCATAAATCAATCAGAAATATATATTACGTAACAATGTAGCCAAACGTTGTGTTAATTCCGACAAAATTCGTCGAGAGCTCAGTTGCTACGCCATGATATATATATTTCTTTGAAGCCATGAAAAGACAAAAAGAACTTAAATAAATAACAGATTGTTAACAAACGATAATGAATAAACGAACACCGAGTTTTATCAGATAATTCAGTCTCGAAACTTTTTATCTGAAATAAGACGATCTCGTTTCTGAGGCCTCGCTCGCATGCCGAATAAATGGGCTCGCGTGCCAAGTTTGGCACGCGTGCCAAAGGTTGCCCACCCCTGAAGTAGGCAGAACTCCAATCTCCAATTTAAGTCAAACGTTCAAGCTTCCACAAAAACGTAGTTGCTTCTGCAATGGTTTACATTTTTCAAGTTTTTTTGTCCAATGACGTAAAAAAAGAAGATTTTCACTAGAATCAAGTTTATGCTTCAATTGTTTCGAACTTGGTCAGTTTGCTTTTTGGTGTAGATTTCCTAACATGTGTCGCGCTTGTTCGGGTAAGCAGCATTCAGTGATCCATGGCCTGAGGATCTTTACAAGAAGATCAAATGCTAACAATCATCGCAATGCCTCTACTCGTACAAACAGCGTTGCCAATGCAAATGTTTCAGACGTGGTGTCCAGTTTCAGCTTTTGCCAGTTGTAGTGAAGGATCCATTGGGCTTTTCTGAATAAGTTATCGCTGTGGTAGACTCTGCTAGTCAAATTTCAATTATATATACATCATGAATCGAAACGAAAACTTGGTCTAATAAATATAAACCATACCCGTGTTAGCACTGACACTTTATGTAACAAAGGCGTTTCACAAGATACAGAAGTAGTAAAATTGTCGGTGAAATCTGGTTACGACGAATATTGGAGTTAAACAACGTGTTTGTAATCAAGTCACGAAGACCACATTCAGATAGAATGCTTATAAAAGTTCAATATATGCCTCACTTGCAGGATATTCCGTTGGCCGATATTGAAGCGAATCAAGCTATGATTTTAATCGCGGCAGATAATCTCATAGCGTTCTTCCAGCTTTTGCATGGAGTGGGTCGACAACGTGAACCAATAGGAATTGAATCTCCTCTTGGTTGGACTTGATCGGAAATTTGCGTACAAGTATTGACAATAAGACAATTTCAAATTTGATGCATTGCGGAATACGTGACCATTATACCATGCTACAAGAACAAATCGGATAAAATTGGTCCAGCGAATCTGTAGGCACGGCATATAATTTGTCGCATAGGGAGTCCTTCGAAGATAGACGAGAATATATTCTCACGAACAGTAAAATTAAATTATTTGACCGTCCTGATGAATTCGGTTTCATGGAGTTGAATGGAAATTGCGAAAAATCACTAAACAAACACGCAGCTGGTATGAGATTCAAAAGTCTTACAAAGAAACAACGATTCAATGAATAATCGCGTCGGGGTGCTTTTTCATTTTCTGGAAAGACCGACAGCTATAAACGTCAATATAAAAGCCATGCTTCATTTATTCTATTTTTGAAAAATGATATTAATTCTGCAATTTTTAACTGTACAAATAACTGTTTTTCTTGGAAACAGCCATGTGCGTATAAATTATTGCCTCGTATTGCTTTCGTAGCTGTTGATTCATCTTATGTGGCGAATTTTTGTTGTTTAACGGGAGATACGTACGATAGCGGACATAAATTTCCTAGTAGCGCATTATCAATTATCGATATACACTTTTACGTTGATTTACTTACTTCGAAATAGAGTTCGATTCATTGGTATCAGCAATCAGCATCTAAGAACGTGATTGAAATGTTACACAATAACGGGTTCAAGACGACAGATTGGGTTTCGAATTCCAAATCAGTTTCACGTGAGATATACATTCATCGTCTCGCCACAAGTATTGATTTAGATATCGAGAGACTTACTCTGAAATGTGCTTGGGGCTGAACTGTGGAAGCGAGAGAGATTGCTTCATACTTGAACACCAGGAGTTCACAGGTTTTGTCACAAATAGAAAAGCCCTTACTGTTGTAAGTTCAATACTTGATGCTTGGGATGAAAAATTCAACAATAAGAGACTGAAGTGTTGGTCAAAGTGGAGTAATTCTATAAGTTTTCAAAATATTTCAATTCCTCGTCAATTCAAAGATGTGGAATGTAAATATTCCCTGTACAAATTTGGCATATTCTGTCATATGATATCGAAGCATCCCAAGAAGAATTGCCAGGGTCGTTCTACTTAACGCTGATTCCGCGCAAACTCCCACAGATTACTGCGATAGAAGGATGAATATTCCTCAGTTTTTAGAGAATTCGGACATTGGACTAGTTTTTGACGCTACTCCCCCCGCATCAGGATTCCGCCTCATTGATGGATGACTTCCTGTGAATAGTCATGAAGGTGCCTTTGTCGGCAGTCCGCGTGGCTATAGGTGCTAGTTTAGTTCGGGTTGGGAAAAATATTCGAATATTTGAGTAACAGTTTACTGCTCTAATGGCCGTTCTCACGTGGCCTGGACACGGCACGTCACTTGCGCATCGTTGAATCAAACGCTTGGACAATATAGCGCACGATACACGAGCATCAGCCTACAATCCTGGCTAACGGACAATGGCGTCAAAATTGGCTGTTATATTTGCGTTATAATATTTTTATTTATTTCCAGTGGATATGATATTGTTTCAATTTCTTGATGAGCATAATGTGTCCCAATTTCGCATGATTTTTAACTTTTCAGAAGGCCGTTTTGTAAAATTCGAAACATTGATACAAGTTCTTGAAGTAACATTAGGTCAATAATACTGAAAATGTTTACCGATCCGCAGTGACGACATTTCATAAGTTTTATTTAATGCAAAAACATAGACACGACAGAAAAATACAACGAATCCAGGGGCCAGTAGCAAAGATATTGGTAACTTTTCAATTTTACAGTGGCGATAAGGAAGATCAAATCCAGAACGAAAGAAAAAATTTAAAATAAAGTTGATTTGGAGATGGAAATTGCAATTGGCCAGGGTAAATATTGACGTTTTTACGTAAACAGCGAAGGCGCGTCTGACGCACTACACTATGGTATGATGTGAGTTTGTTGATTAATTAGGATAATTGGTAAATTGGAAGCGCATTAGTTTAATATCTTGTCTCAGTCTATCTCAGTATTCGGTGTGAATCAGTGTTTACAGGTTCTGTACTGTTGGTAGTACTCGTTATGTATCTGTTGAAAATACATTTAATGCAAAAACATAGACACGACAGAAAAATACAACGAATCCAGGAGCCAGTAGCAAAGATATTGGTAACTTTTCAATTTTACAGTGGCGATAAGGAAGATCAAATTCAGATCGAAAGAAAAAATTTAAAATAAAGTTGATTTGGAGATGGAAATTGCAAAATCATTTCTATAATTTTTCGCAGCGCCTCGTCGCCAATGATCGCACAGTAGTTTTCAAATTTGTCAAACAGAACGCGCAGTTCTGCAATAAATTTTAAAAAGTTAAACATCGATATCCACCAGAGCGCAAGACTTGATACACGCGTGATTAAAAGAACCCACATTTGTATGTCGAATGCCGAAATAATCACGCCATAATCGTGAAACATACTTTAGCGGCAGTGGTTCCCAAACTTTTTAGAGTTGGGACCCACTATTTATTACCAAAGCATATGGCGACCCACTTAACTTTAATTTCATTTTGTTTTTTTTAGGACATTATACAGAACACAGCAATGGCTAACCATCGCAAAACTACCGTGTTTCCTCGAAATGAAGACCTGGCTTGAAAAAAGGATAATAATTTGAATTTTTAAAATGATTTTAAAACGACCCTACCCTTAAAATAAATTTAAAATGTGTGGGAGAAGAAAGGTTCATTAACCTGAAGTAAGGTGAAGATCACACCACTATTAAAGATTGTGTGATATCACAATTATGATATTTGTCACTTGATTTTTGTATAGAAAATACAAATAAAAACTATGGATGTCGGTTTTTATATAATATTTAGTAAAAAAATCTTGTGATTTTCTACAATGTAATTTTATTTTTGATAAATGAACACAAAAGACCTCTTCCAAAAAAAACCATAGTGTTATTCTTCAAAATAAATAAATCTAAATCCTGTCTAAATTTCGGGGAAACACGATAAGAAGTGCTGTACAGTGTACAAAACTGCTATGCGTAAAAAAGCCACGTGGTCATTCTTTGTGTAGAAAATTTTTGTTCCTTTGAGAAGATCGTAAAAAGGAACCAATCACAGATTCGAATTTAAATTCAATTTAATTTATTTTGTTTTTTTGAAGATTTACGTATTCGAGTCGCCACCGATACTAATTACCAGTATGATTAACCAAAGCTCTCTACATCTTTTCACGACCAACTAAGATTCCTTTTGCGACCCACCAGTGGTTCGCGACCCATAGTTTGGGAACCGCTAAAGTTTAGCCTATATAAAATACGGTACTAAAATTTAAACATTCAAAAGTGTTTGCTTATGAACTCATTTAAGTGCGGGCTGAACGCGGCCCGTGCATGGGGCGTTGGTTGGACAGCCTAAACTATGTTTTTTTTATTCCTCTTCGTTTTCTTTTAGATATATTCTATATGCGGTTATAATTTCGCAATTTTTAGCGTTTGCTAAGACATAGGACATCTCTAGAAACATTAGTAATGTTTCATTTCATTTGGAATACTTGAACACTTGTTCATTCTTCTGTTTGCACGTTAGTATATTCTTCAGATTCAATATTCTAGAAATGTTTCCGACTATTCGAAAGAAAAAGGAAAATTTACATTCGTAGCTAATTATTATTAGTTGGAGATCGTTGACAACGCGCCCCAATAAATAAACAAGTCCTGTCACGAAGTTAACGATTTGTTTCTGAATCAGTTACCAGTGTCTGATATTAGAAAGCAAAGTTCTTCAGCATATTGCCTGTGCCTTAATGTACTGTCCCAATGAAATTCAACTTAGAATCGGTGTAGTTTGTTCAAAACAGTCAACACGATGGAACTTGGAATAGAATCAGGAACATGGCATCTGCTGAAAACAATGAACATAAACTAAATATTCCATACGGCAAGACAATTTTGCAGTATCATAATATCACAACTCTCTATAATTCAAATCAATCAGCACGATATAGATTAAAATCAAACAAAATTTAACATTATATATATACCCAATGTTTCGACTTTCCAAGTAACACAATCAAATGAAATATGCTCTAAACTAAAGTAACTAAAATCCAAGTTTTATGACTAAAATATTAAAGCAGTAGTTATTGTGCTAATTTGACAGTAATACTGCCACAAATTATATTTGTATTACACTTGAGAACCTCAATTCTTATTGTTATTTCCAACAGATACATAACGAGTACTACCAACAATACAGAACCTGTAAACACTGGTTCACACCGAATACTGAGCTAGACTGAGACAAGACATCCAACTATTGCGCTTCCAATTTACTAATTATCGTAATTAACAAACTCACATCATACCATTTGGTAGTGCGTCAGACGCGCCTTTGCAGTTTACGTAAACACGTCAATATTTACCCTGGCCAACATTCGGATGGAACAGTAACAACCTGTGATGATTTAAGAATGCAAGTTAGTAGGGATTTCAGGATAGAGGTTACATGAATATGATTAAGTACTGCTTGTACCGAGCTTTATAGGGTAGATCAGGGTGGTCCGAACCGCGGCCCTAGCACACATTCCTTGCGCCCGTAGAACAATTTTAGCGTGTACTAAACTAAACCATTGGTAGATAAGTGTATTTATTGGCAGAGTTATTTCTAAACTATTCCAACTGTGATTGGCCTTTTTCCTAATCCCGATGTCGGGATTGATATTTGATAAAATCACGGAATTTCAATGTTGTATCTATAAACGTCAAGACTCAAGACCAGGATGGAAATGACTTCCCGTGGTCGGTACGAGGAGAATAAATTGTCTTGTGCAGACATGACCAAGCTGATGAGATGAATCGCGCTTCCATCCAAACTTCGTACATGAAGCTCGCCTTGAGTAACTTCTCAATTTTAGAGACGTGACCATGTCACAGCAATGACGAAACGCAGACCTGAATTAGTCTCATCTTAGACATATATTTTGGTTGTTATTTGACGATACCACTAGACCTGATCACGCTAAAAGTAATGAAATTAGTCAAATTTATGAATTCATCATACAATAAGTGTAGAATAAGTGAACAAGAAATAGGAAACGTATTTACCTTTCCCCAACAACGTTCAATGACGGGGTCTGGTGTGTTTCCAAGTAATTTCTACCACGAAAAAATATAAGTTTAGCGGACATTACAAAATCAAACATGAAGAAAAATGCTATAAATATCACCATATTTCTCAAGAAGCAAATGGGTAAACTCCCGATGTTTTATCACTTCTGGGTTTTCTCTTACTGCGGCCCGCGAGACCTCGCCAAAAGTTTTTGCGTCACGCCAACCTTGGACCACCCTAGGGTAGATCTTATATAACGAATTCTGCAATTAGTAGAAACAAAAATGAATGAAGCCTCGATAAAACATGTAGGGAAATCGATTTTCAATACGATTCCAGAAAATCTGTGGATTCCACACATATAAAAATTTAGATTCAAAGCTCGCTCTATCCCAATCGCTAAGACAAGTAGTAATTTCACAACGTATTCATATATCACAGAGTTGGTTTAGGATTAAATGTAATTACTTTAAGCCACATAACATGTATTTGGAAGATTGCCAATCATATCTCCCTGTCCCTTATTTTTCTTTTATAGTGCGAGAAAATTCCATTTGTACAGGCATTCAGTGAACGAGAGTAAACTTTTTTCCTATCCTAGGTAACATTCGGGACACGCGAAAGACCACTCATTTAACCTTATTTCTTGACACGTGTGGATACCAAGAGATAACCACAAAAGACTTCAAAGAGAATGATAACAGCAACAAAATATGTGGATAATAAAATATGTAAATTTAGCGTTCTTTGACTTGTCAAATAATGGCACTATGATCTTCAAACCTCCCTTTCACACTAAAATCATAAAATCAAACATTTCGTACAGTACATACCGGCCCCGGTAATTTTATGAACTGTTTTTTGGATAACATAGGGAAATGATTTTCAAAAAAAAAAGAAATGTTTGCTCAACTTCCAAAAACAATTGATGAAATAAATACAGTAACAAAACCAATGAAGATAAGCAAATTGCCAATGCAAGAAATTCAAAAAAGGATAGAACCAAAAACTAGCCCCCACTCAAATATAATTCGAATTATACACCTAATATTCCCATAGTGAGAATGTATGCGTGACTGTGTATGTGTAGTGTGGATGCTATATATGTAGTGTGTATTTTGTGCGTAAATGTACTCAAAAAGCGTAGCCAGAGCTTCATTATGGCGCGCATATAAGTAGAATTGGATATGCACACTTTCACTTTTCACTCCTTGATCATCAGGGTGACAAGATCTCCAACTTCAAAGTTGCGTTGAATCTTGAGTCGGCACTGTAATTGGGGAAGATATTCGTTTGTCAAGCGATGACAAAATAAATCATGTAATCACTGAACATGTCTGTATTCCTCTTCAGTATTCATGTGCTCGAAGAACAAATCAGGTGGCAAAGACGGTTCTAATCTATTCATCAAAATTGAGTTTGGAGAAAAGGGCATTCAAGTCTTTCGGATCGTCGCACGGTGGTGTGAGTGGACTTTATTTTTTGACGCGTGTGGATTCCAAGAAATTCCTTCAACGAGAATGATAATAGCAACAAAATGTGGGGATAATAAATAATGTGAGTTCAGCTTTCTGTGACTTCTCAAATACTGGCTATGTGATCTTCAAATCTTCCTTTCGTATTAGCCTATTCTTCAGGACTCTAGCAAATGCAATATTTGTGCATACTCTACATCTTTCTATCTGCTTGTACCTAGTTACTTCTCAGTGGTGTCGATTTGAAACCAGAAAAGTCACAACCGTTGGTTACAGGGAAATTAATGAGTAAACCAGCGTTATGTTGCTTTAGTCAAATGTAAGTTGTATGTTCTTGAAGTTGTGGGCAACAGTTATAAATATACCACTGCCTATTTCGAGTTTACAGCTATCATCAGTTTTGTGCGAATCGGTTCTATTACAATATTTCCAGGATGTAAATTATTTATTTCTGCATGTTGCAATTTCAAGATTGGGAAAAGTGACAATAGCACAGCAACTAAACGCCAGTTCTTTTTTAATGAGCAATTCGAGAGTCCTGCTGCACGCTTACACAAATGTATTTCTGTAACCTTTTGTCTGACCAAAGTCAGACAAGCAGTTTACAACAATCAACTTTTTTATTATTCAGGGCTAGGCTTTTATTAGTTTTAAAATGCATCCTCATTCTATTTTATGACGTCATAATGGATGTTACAAAGCATTTAAATTTTGTTCTTTTAATTCAGATAAAAAGCGATACAGGCAACGTCCGCACATTTACCCACATTACTTGAAAATTATGGAGGATAAAAATCAACTCAAATATCTTCAGAGAAGAGGAGATTGGCAGAAATCAAAGGGTTAACAGATGATGTAAGTTTAGCTTTCTGCTTAGATTGTTTTGTAAATTTTGTAACAGTATTTCATTTCATTTTGAATAACTGAATATTTGAACACATGCTCAAAACATCTGTTCGTGGAACAGCTATCGCTGTGCTTGGTTGATTCTATGCTATATTGCTTCCACGACTACCTTGCCTGATGCGAGTAGCTCAGATTATCTATTAACCATTCTCAGTTTTTTAGCAGTGTTTCTTAACATGGGTTCGATCGAACCTCATGGGTTCTGTAGGGCTGTTTAATTGGGTCGACGAAGGTGCTGGTTTGAAACATTTGTATTTCATGGACTTCTTTCTATTCTACCTATATCAAAGTTAGACCTTTATCTCAGGTATTGCTGCTCGATAACCAGCATTGTTTTTTTCGCGTCACCCTCCACCATGAAATTCCTTTTTTGTGTTTTTTTCCTAGTTTTGTTTGCATTAATTATATGTTCATTTTGGTGAAAAATGAACTTCTGACTGGCTGACTGATGAAGTATTTGTGTTACAATGTTTTGTAAACATACCTACAGTTTTCTGCAGATATTGCAACTTATAAAATAGCTTAACTATTTGCTGTTATTCAACAGTAATGCAACGACGTCATACTGTATCAATTGAAGACTTTTGCATCCTTTCGAGCTTTCTACAAAATTAACTTTAACCGTTCAATCCAAGAAGCAGTTGACGCGTGGATTGTTCACCTGGAACCAAACTAGTCTGGTAAATTTGCTTATTTTTTTATAATGTACACAGTTGTCTTGACGACGACGGTTCACATATGCTTCGGCTATTCGCGTCCTTGACGGGGTAGCAAACGACATGTCGACGGCCTAGGTACGATGGTAAGTAATTATGTAGTTGCAATGAGTAAATGTGGCAAAGATTCAGGAATTCAGTAGCCGCAAAATATCCGATTTTAAGTCATACTTTCAAGCATCCACAAAAACGTAGTTGCTTCTGCAATTGTTTACATTCTTTAAATGTACATGTCCAATGACGTAAAAAGGAGATTTTCACTAGAATTAAGTTTATGTTTCAATTGTCTCGAACTTGGACAGTTTGCCTTTTAGTGTAAATTTTATAACATGTGTCGCGCTTGTTCGGGTAAGCATTATTCAGTGATCCATGGCCTGAGGATCTTTACAAGAAGATCAAATGCTAACAACCATCGCAATGTCTCTACTCGTAAAACAGCGTTGTCAATGCAAATGTTTCAGACGTGGTGTCCAATTTCAGCCTTTGCCAGTTGTAGTAAAAGGTCTGTAGGCTTTTCTGAATACTTTATCGCTGTGCTAGACTTTGCTATTCAAATCTCAATTATATATACATCATCAATCGAAACGAAGACTTGGTCTAATAAAAATAAATCGTACCTGTGTTACCATTGACACTTTATGTAACAAAGGCGTTACACAAATAGCAGAGTTAGTAAAATTGTAGGTGGAATCTGGTTATGAAGAATATTGGCATTAAACAACGTGTTTGCGATGGAGTCACGCATACAACATTCAGCTAGAATGTTTAAAAGAGATCAATATATGCCTCGCCTCACTTGCAGGATATTCCGTTGGCCGATATTGAAGCGAATCAAGCTATGATTTTAATCGCGGCATAAAATCCCATAGCGCACCCATCGCAACATGAACCAATACGAATTGAAATTCCTCATGGTTGGACTTGATCGGAAATTTGCGTACAAGTATTGACAATAAGACAATTTCAAATTTCATGCATTGTGGTTTATGTGACCATTATAGTCACGTCGTTCAATTTACCGTGTAGCGAGTCGTTTAATAATATATTTAATATATTATTTTCCACGAACAGTAAAATTAAATTATTTTACCGTCCTGATGAATTTGGTTTTATGGAGATGAATGGAAATTGCGAAAAGTCACTAAACGAACACGCAGCTCGAATAAGATTCCAAAGTCTTACAAAACAACTTAAAACAAACAACGATTTAATAAATAATCGCGTCAAGGTGCTTTTTCAATTGCAGAAAAGACCGACAGCTATAAACGTCAATATAAAAGCCATGCTTCATATATTCGATTTTTGGAAGATTATATTAATTCTGCAATTTTTAACTGTTCAAATAATGATTCTTCTTGGAAACAGCCATGTGCGTATAAATCACTGCTCCGTTCTTTCATCGCACAGTAGTTTTCGAATTTGTCAAACAGAATGTGCAGTTCTGCAATAAATTGAAAAAAAAACTGACATCGATATTCAACAGAGCGCAAGACTTACTATACGCGTGATTGAAAGAAACGACATTTGGATGTCACGCCATGATACGAAACATAGTTTAGCCATATATAAAATATGGTACTAAAATTTAAACCTTAAAAAATGTTTTCTCATGGAGTATGGACTCATTGCTTATGAACGCGGCCCGCGGGTTGGGCAGCCCTAAACTTATCTGTTTTTTATTCAACTTCGTTTTCTTTTAGACATATATTCTTTATGCGGTCATAATTTTGCCATTTTTAGCGTCTTTAACCACCTTCAACTGCTAAGATATAAATTTTGCATGATGATTACAACAAAACCTATGAATTGTGTTCTTTTATTCAGATAACAAGCGATTCAGGCCAAGAATGCTCATTTGGAAATATTTCTTAAATATGTGGAGCGTGAAAAATCGACTCCAAACTAAAATACCTTTAGCGAGAAGAAAACCAGAAATCAAAAGTTTAATGAAAGATGTGAGTTTAGCTTTCAGTGTATATGGTTTTGTAACTTTCGGAAGGATGATGAAGGAAGCTTTTGATCTTTCTCTAGAAACATTAGTAATGTTTCATTTAATTTTGAATACATGAACACATGCCCATTCTTCTGGTTTTCACGTTAGGATATTCTTCAAATGCAATATTTTAAAAATGTTTCCGAGAAGAAGAAAAATTTACATTCGTAGCTAATTATTAGTGGATAGAGGTCTTCGACAACGCGCCCCCAATAAACAAGTCCTGTCACGAACTAAACGATTTGTTTCTGAACCAGTTACTAGTGTTTGATATTAGAGAGCAAGGGGTTCCAGCATATTATCTGTGCCCTAAAGTGCTATGTCCCAATGAAATTCAACTAAGAATCTGTGTAGTTTGTTCAAAACAAAAACAGTCAACACGGTGGAACTTGGAATAGAATCAGGAACATGGCATCGGCTGAAAACAATAAACGAAAACTCAATATTTCATACGGATAGACAACTCAATATATTCTCTATATACACAACTCTCTATATTTCAAATCCATCAGCACGATAAAGATTAAACACATACAAAACCTAATTTAGTATATACATACGTTATGTCCTGGCTCTACAAGTAACACAACCAAACGAAATATGCTCTGATGTAAATATAATTCAAGTTTTATGACAAAAATATTAAAGCAGTAGTTACTATGTTAGTTTAACTGCAATACTGCCCTGAATTATATTTGTCTTACACTTGAAAACCTCAGTTCTTACAATAATTTGTAAATTTACAAATTGGTATTTCCAACAGATACATAACGAGTACTACCAACAATACAGAACCTGTAAACACTGATTCATACCGAATACTGAGATAGACTGAGACAAGATATTCAACTATTGCGCTTCCAATTTACCAATTATCCTAATTAATCAACAAACTCAAATCATACCATTGTGTAGTGCGTCAGACGCGTCTTCGCAGTTTACGTAAAAATATCAATATTTACCCTGGCCAACATTCGGACGGAACAGTAACAACCTATGATGATTTAAGAATGCATGTTAGTAGGGATTTCAGGATAGAGGTTACATGAATATGATTAAGTACTGCTTGTACCGAGCTTTATAGGGTAGATCAGGGTGGTCCGAACCGCGACCCTAGCACACATTCCTTGCGCCCGTAGAACAATTTTAGCGTGTACTAAACCATTGTTAGATAAGTGTATTTATTGGCAGAATATTTCTGAACTATTCCAACTGTGATTGGCCTTTTTCCTAATCCCGATGTCGGGATTGATATTTGATAAAATCACGGAATTTCAATGTTGTATCTATAAACGTCAAGACTCTACCAGGATGGAAATGACTTCCCGTGGTCGGTACGAGGAGAATAAATTGTCTTGTGCAGACATGACCAAGCTGATGAGATGAATCGCGCTTCCATCCAAACTTCGTACATGAAGCTCGCCTTAAGTAACTTCTCAATTTTAGAGACGTGACCATGTTACAGCAATGACGAAACGCAGACCTGACTTAGCGCCGCGCAATCCAGTTTTTTTTAGCTGGGTCCGGAGTCTCATCTTAGACAGATATTTTGGTTGTTATTTGACGATACCACTAAACCTAATCACGCTAAAAGTAATGAAATTAGTCAAATATATGAATTCATCATACAATAAGTGTAGAATAAATGAACAAGAAATAGGAAACGTATTTACCTTTCTCCAACAACGTTCAATGACGGGGTCTGGTGTGTTTCCAAGTAATTTCTACCACGAAAAAATATAATTTTAGCGGACATTACAAAATCAAACATGAAGAAAAATGCCAAAAATATCACGATATTTCTCAAGAAGCAAATGGGTAAACTCCCGATGTTTTATCACTTTTGGGTTTTCTCCTACTGCGGCCCGCGAGACATCGCCAAAAGTTATTGCGTCACGCCAACCTCGCAACCTTGGACCACCCTACGGTAGATCTTATATAACTAATGCTGCAATTAGTAGAAACATAAATTAATATTGTATCGGTAAAAGATGTAGAGAAATCGATCTTCAATACGACTCCAGAAAATCTGTGGACACGCATGTAAATTTAGATTCGAATCTTGCTCCATCCAATTCACTAAGACAAGTAATAATTCCACAACGTCTTCATATATATATATCACAAAGTTTGTTTGAGATTAAATGTAATTACTTTAAGCCACATATCATGTATTTGAAAGATTGTCAATTATATCTATCCGTTCCTTATTTTTTATAATGTGAAAAATTCTAATTTTAATGCGAGTATCGGCTTTTCTAATCTTATTTCTCATCATTCTATTGCTGGGACATCGGTGCTGTATGCGATGCAATCACGAGAAAAAAAAGCGTATACATTGTGTTATTTTTATCTCATATAACATTCGAGACACGCGAAAGACCACTCATTTAACCTTATTTCTTGACACGTGTGGATACCAAGAGATACAAAATATGTGGATAACAAAATATGTGAGTTTAACTGTCTTTGACTTGTCAAATACTGGCACTATGATCTTCAAACCTCCCTTTCATACTAGCCCATTCATCAGAAATTGAGCAATTGTAAAGGTTGTGCATGTGGGATAAGTAGTTTGAAGTAAGGTTTCCCACTACGGTTACGAGTTACGAGCTAACTAAAGTCGTATCCTGTCATTTGGTATCCAAATTATTGTCTTCAATTTATGCACCCACAAGAAACTTTGAAAGAAACTTTGTTATCAGCCTGAAACACATCTGATGTTGACATCAGTGTTAACAGTCTTAGTACTTCAGTATTGGTGTTAATAATAAATTGACTATTTTTGACAAGGACTCAAAGAACAGCCGCGAGTATGCTAGGATACAAAATAAGACAATGATAAATATAACATTGCATATATTAGAGCAATCCTCAAAACCTATTCGGGTAATATATGAATAAACCTAACAATATTCGAAGTATCAAATTCCCACCTGATAATCATTTTGCAACGTATGGCATGAGTCAAACGCGAATTAGGAAATCCCATCATTAATAAAATATACAATTGCACAGCAGACTCCCTGATCCGCATTGTGCGACGTGCATTTACCTCGTGGCAACAAAATTTCGAATTTTCTAGCGAGGGGGGGGGGGGGGGGGGTGAGTCATTTATTCGCCCCAGTAAAAGGAGGGACGTTGACTAACTTTACAGTGCTTAAATTAAAGAGCTTGAGATTCCATAAAATGGGCAAAAAAACATTTCGTACATACCGGCCCCGGAAATTATATGAAATGTTTTGATGAAATGGATAACGGAGGGAAATATTAAAAAAAAAAGGTTTGCTCAACTTCCAAAAACAATTGGAGTTAAAAATACGAAAACAAAACCTATGAAGATAACGAAATTGTCAATTTGTATGTGTGGTGTGGATGCTATATATGCAGTGTGTATTTTGTACGTAAATGTACTCAACAAGGTTCAAGTAGGCCAGGGGTGGGCAACCTTTTTCGGCTCGCGTGCCAAAATCGGCTAAATTTAACAACAAAATTCTTCCGCGTGCCGACCAAAATTAAAAACAATGCTTTGCTACTTACAAAGCAAAAATACATAATAATAAACCTTTCAAACATGTAGGCCTACAGACGGATTCACTATTCGGATATATTATCAGTCCGACAAATAAATTTGATTACTTTTCTTATTCTATCTCAGTGAGACTTCTGCTGCTGCATTACCGCTGATAGAGATTTTACATTGGGTTTATATTTTGTAACTTTCAAAGAAATATACGAACTACTGGTTTCAACGTCCAGGCTACTCCTGTTACGAGACGACTTATTAAAATTCCAATCATAACTGAGAACAAAGATTCACAAGCATATGCAGATGATGTAGAGCAGTGGTCGGAAAACTTTATGTACTTGCGGGCCAAATATACACATTCCCTGTAGCGCGCAGGCCGCAATTTTTCCGCCTTCGAACAGGCGCTAGATTGAATTTCAAATTGTGGCGCATTCACACCTTCTATTATTGCGTTAAAAGCCTGCTACTATGAGATGTGTATGTGCCGTTTCTTAATATATATATATTATTCAACAACATATCGTTTTTATTTACTTGTTATTAATGTGAAGGATGATGTTTTTTTGCCACTTGCCCCCACGGTACGTCTATAGCTACTCACCCCCAAAGGTACCCCATTTAATGTTGAAATCATCAAAACAAAGTTAATTTTTCCCAAAATTCGAACGAAGACTTTCGTAGGAATCAAATTACACCAGTTTAAGAACATAACAAGTTCCACCCAGTCATTATCAAATTAAAATCTATATTCTCAAGACCTTTGGCACTGATTGAAATAACTATATCTAAGTTCCCATCCGTACGATGTACCTAATTACCCTTGTTGAGATAATAGGAATTTCTGTTTATAACGTGAATCACGAGCTCACGTTTACAGCATTTAATTGGATTTATGATCAACGTATAAATACGACTCCGATATCTTTCGAGAGAAAGGGGAAGACGATGTAAACCATTCTAAGCTAGTGTGGATAAATGTTATAAGATTAGTATTCTGTGTGTTGTGGAAATTTACAAATAAAAACATATAGAGATTTTTAACGCATCTTCATTCACGTGGGCGTTGAAGCTGAAGGGTGAACGGGTGACTTGCAAGTCAGAGACAATCTACGAAATAGCAATATACGGTAACCTCACATTCATCTAACAACCATTTATGCTATAAATGGTGACAAAACCGACTTGAATTAACCTTCTGAAACGGACCAGATCAACGGACAACAATCAGGACAGGCAACAATTGGACGGAATCAACCAAAAAGCTGACCAAGCGAAAGCTTTCAACAATTGCCGAGAAACCGTCTCTACAAAACGTGCGAAAATCAAATTCGACCAACTTACGAACGTCGGGGAGATTCAAATTGCCTGGAACAACGATTGAAGTAGCAAATTGTTGACAAGCCGATATAATCAAAAACATTATGAAAAGACAATAATCTCAATTGAAAACAGTTGAACTATGGTAACGGACTCTGGAAACGTCAAAATCATGAATATGGACTGTATTGAACATCGATCGAAATGAACTCTTTTAGAAAATGATATATGTTCGAGGTGAAAAACCTAATCAAAAAACGAACTGTTGAAAACAATGAACTCTATGGACTGTTTTACGGTAAATTACGCGCTCTATTCCAAACAATAGAGATATTTTCGCGCATACATAATGGATATACAGATCAGGAGCATGTCATCCTACAATTTGTTTCGTGATTTGCAGGTTTTTCTCCTCATTGAGACAGACATTTTTCATTCTTCCACTAATACTAAGGTAAAGTACTTCTTTTTCTTCTTGTATATACATGGCGTTTCATTTGGCTTTCAATTTTTATAAATTAATTAATGGTAAAACTTTGAATATTCTAATTTCAAATACCTTTCAAGAGATTTATATTATTGAATATTTGGGGTTAGCATTCCTTTTCGATTAAATAGATTTCGTTAGAATTAAAATGCTTTTTAAAAGTAGATTCGAGCGAGTCATACTTTTAATTATTTACAAAGCCGTCATATAGAACGGTGAAATAATAAGCTCGTTAAACAAAAATTGTAACCAAAAGCGTTATTTTTTCAAAAAAGCCCTGAGATGGCATACACTTAAAAATGCGTTTTTTCTTCCCGACATGGGACAAGCATATATTGACCAACTAGGTCTACAAAATCGTAACAATGCGATAATGCGAGCATTGAGTGTTTTAACTTAGCGAAATACATTAGATTGAAAATATGTTTTAACCGTCCAAACCAAAATTTTTAAAATAAAAATACGCCATCCTTCTGTAATTCTACTTTACAACCTTTACCCTTTCTATAAACTCTTCTTTACTTCAATGTCTTGTCTCATTGTAGATCATATACATGTAAATATTTTTTTGACCTATATATATCATTAATTTTAGCATTGTGTATTGTATTTTTCTATATATTTTCAATTTATTAGAGGTGCCAAATCTTTAAACTTCCAGTTAGTAAGATGGGGAGATAATATAGCTACTCACCCCCAAAGGTACCCCATTTAATGTTGAAATCATCAAAACAAAGTTAATTTTTCCCAAAATTCGAACGAAGACTTTCGTAGGAATCAAATTACACCAGTTTAAGAACATAACAAGTTCCACCCAGTCATTATCAAATTAAAATCTATATTCTCAAGACCTTTGGCACTGATTGAAATAACTATATCTAAGTTCCCATCCGTACGATGTACCTAATTACCCTTGTTGAGATAATAGGAATTTCTGTTTATAACGTGAATCACGAGCTCACGTTTACAGCATTTAATTGGATTTATGATCAACGTATAAATACGACTCCGATATCTTTCGAGAGAAAGGGGAAGACGATGTAAACCATTCTAAGCTAGTGTGGATAAATGTTATAAGATTTATATTCTGTGTATCGTGGAAATCTGAGAATAAAATCAAACAGAATTTACCCATTATATATGCTATACGTCTTCCAAAGAAGACCTGACAAGCGAGTACGAAGTTTATTCCAAGTGTAATGCATTTTAGATAAAGCTGTTCGCAGCAATATGTGCTTCCGAACGTGCCCATTACTTGTTTTGCACTGTCGCATAGATCAACTGTGGCGCAGTCCTGGGTCTCGGCTCGAATTTTTCGTCGAAGCACATTGGAATGTTCAGTCCTCGTCGCGAGCTATCCTGCGTTTTCCAAACATTTTTGAATTTTAAAGATCACAATTAACTCGAACGACATGCAACTGACGCTACATATTTCAAAACAAGCGTCATACAGCAGAACTTGTTACCACTTAAATCCGCGTACATACAATAATAAATTTGGGATCAATTTTTGTTTCATTTAATAAATGTCGGGTTGTTCGAGGGCCGCAACAAATTAGCTCGCGGGCCGCATTTGGCCCTCAGTTTACCGACCCCTGTTGTAGAATAGTGCATTGCAAAGTTTTCAAGTTTTAAAAAAATTCTCGGGAATGGCATCCCAATCATGTAATAGTTCGTTTTCTGCACTTCTCTCTTGTATTCCCTTTCCTAATAACTTATATTTCTTTCGAAATCAAGTTATAACAGTAAGTTAGCAAGTAACTCTAACCAACATGAGTTGCACCACTTCATAAATCAATCAGAAATATATATTACGTAACAATGTAGCCAAACGTTGTGTTGATTCCGACAAAATTCGTCGAGAGCTCAGTTGCTACGCCATGATATATATAATATATTTCTTTGAAGCCATGAAAAGACAAAAAGAACTTAAATAAATAACAGATTGTTAACAGACGATAATGAATAAACGAACACCGAGTTTTATCAGATAATTCAGTCTCGAAACTTTTTATCTGAAATAAGACGATCTCGTTTCTGAGGCCTCGCTCGCATGCCGAATAAATGGGCTCGCGTGCCAAAGGTTGCCTACCCCTGAAGTAGCCAGAACTCCAATCTCCAATTTAAGTCAAACGTTCAAGCTTCCACAAAAACGTAGTTGCTTCTGCAATGGTTTACATTTTTCAAGTTTTTTTGTCCAATGACGTAAAAAAGAAGATTTTCACTAGAATCAAGTTTATGTTTCAATTGTTTCGAACTTGGTCAGTTTGCTTTTTGGTGTAGATTTCCTAACATGTGTCGCGCTTGTTTGGGTAAGCAGCATTCAGTGATCCATGGCCTGAGGATCTTTACAAGAAGATCAAATGCTAACAATCATCGCAATGCCTCTACTCGTACAAACAGCGTTGCCAATGCAAATGTTTCAGACGTGGTGTTCAGTTTCAGCTTTTGCCAGTTGTAGTGAAGGATCCATTGGGATTTTCTGAATAAGTTATCGCTGTGGTAGACTCTGCTAGTCAAATTTCAATTATATATACATCATGAATCGAAACGAAAACTTGGTCTAATAAATATAAACCATACCCGTGTTAGCACTGACACTTTATGTAACAAAGGCGTTTCACAAGATACAGAAGTAGTAAAATTGTCGGTGAAATCTGGTTACGACGAATATTGGAGTTAAACAACGTGTTTGTAATCAAGTCACGAAGACCACATTCAGATAGAATGCTTATAAAAGTTCAATATATGCCTCACTTGCAGGATATTCCGTTGGCCGATATTGAAGCGAATCAAGCTATGATTTTTATCGCGGCAGATAATCTCATAGCGTTCTTCCAGCTTTTGCATGGAGTGGGTCGACAACGTGAACCAATAGGAATTGAATCTCCTCTTGGTTGGACTTGATCGGAAATTTGCGTACAAGTATTAACAATAAGACAATTTCAAATTTGATGCATTGCGGAATACGTGACCATTATACCATGCTACAAGAACAAATCGGATAAAATTGGTCCAGGGAATCTGTAGGCACGGCATATAATTTGTCGCATAGGGAGTCCTTCGAAGATAGACGAGAATATATTCTCACGAACAGTAAAATTAAATTATTTGACCGTCCTGATGAATTCGGTTTCATGGAGTTGAATGGAAATTGCGAAAAGTCACTAAACAAACACGCAGCTCGTATGAGATTCAAAAGTCTTACAAAGAAACAACGATTCAATGAATAATCGCGTCGGGGTGCTTTTTCATTTTCTGGAAATACCGACAGCTATAAACGTCAATATAAAAGCCATGCTTCATTTATTCTATTTTTGAAAAATGATAATAATTCTGCAATTTTTAACTGTACAAATAACTGTTTTTCTTGGAAACAGCCATGTGCGTATAAATTATTGCCTCGTATTGCTTTCGTAGCTGTTGATTCATCTTATGTGGCGAATTTTTGTTGTTTAACGGGAGATACGTACGATAGCGGACATAAATTTCCTAGTAGCGCATTATCAATTATCGATATACACTTTTACGTTGATTTACTTACTTCGAAATAGAGTTCGATTCATTGGTATCAGCATCTAAGAACGTGATTGAAATGTTACACAATAACGGGTTCAAGACGACAGATTGGGTTTCGAATTCCAAATCAGTTTCACGTGAGATATACATTCATCGTCTCGCCACAAGTATTGATTTAGATATCGAGAGACTTACTCTGAAAAGTGCTTGGGGCTGATCTGTGGAAGCGAGAGAGATTGCTTCATACTTGAACACCAGGAGTTCACAGGTTTTGTCACAAATAGAAAAGCCCTTACTGTTGTAAGTTCAATACTTGATGCTTGGGATGAAAAATTCAACAATAAGAGACTGAAGTGTTGGTCAAAGTGGAGTAATTCTATAAGTTTTCAAAATATTTCAATTCCTCGTCAATTCAAAGATGTGGAATGTAAATATTCCCTGTACAAATTTGGCATATTCTGTCATATGATATCGAAGCATCCCAAGAAGAATTGCCAGGGTCGTTCTACTTAACGCTGATTCCGCGCAAACTCCCACAGATTACTGCGATAGAAGGATGAATATTCCTCAGTTTTTAGAGAATTCGGACATTGGACTAGTTTTTGACGCTACTCCCCCCGCATCAGGATTCCGCCTCATTGATGGATGACTTCCTGTGAATAGTCATGAAGGTGCCTTTGTCGGCAGTCCGCGTGGCTATAAGTGCTAGTTTAGTTCGGGTTGGGAAAAATATTCGAATATTTGAGTAACAGTTTACTGCTCTAATGGCCGTTCTCACGTGGCCTGGACACGGCACGTCACTTGCGCATCGTTGAATCAAACGCTTGGACAGTATAGCGCACGATACACGAGCATCAGCCTACAATCCTGGCTAACGGACAATGGCGTCAAAATTGGCTGTTATATTTGCGTTATAATATTTTTATTTATTTCCAGTGGATATGATATTGTTTCAATTTCTTGATGAGCATAATGTGTCCCAATTTCGCATGATTTTTAACTTTTCAGAAGGCCGTTTTGTAAAATTCGAAACATTGATACAAGTTCATGAAGTAACATTAGGTCAATAATATTAGAAATGTTTACCGATCCGCACTGACGACATTTCATAAGTTTTATTTAATGCAAAAACATAGACACGACAGAAAAATACAACGAATCCAGGGGCCAGTAGCAAAGATATTGGTAACTTTTCAATTTTACAGTGGCGATAAAGAAGATCAAATCCAGAACGAAAGAAAAAATTTAAAATAAAGTTGATTTGGAGATGGAAATTGCAATTGGCCAGGGTAAATATTGACGTTTTTACGTAAACAGCGAAGGCTCGTCTGACGCACTGTAAGTTCGAAAATTGGCATTATCTTCTATCAATGGGGATTTCCCTAAAGTGAAACGACAAATGGAAAATTCCAGCTGTCCACATATGTTGCAATCGACTCTCGCTGGACAAGTCTAATCTTGCTTCGCTCTCACGTGACTCGCTGCCGTGTTTGACGGCAGTCGTTGCTTAATATTCGCATAGATTGCTTTTTATGTGTTAAATTAGTTACGTTTAACGTCCGGTTGTAGGGATAATAATTGCCCATACCCAAGGCTTATGTTATTGGAACATATAACTGCTGTAACTTTTATTGTAGAATATTATATAAGCTATAAATAGACTGTAATTTGATTGATTGATTCTCTGAATCCTGAACTGAAATTGAAGTTATTTCTGAATATTTGTTATCGCCTGGCTTAAAACGTTTCGGTAAGTTTTAGTATTTGTTGTTTATGATAAGAATTCTTGTTATTAGTTCAAATAATATTCCAAATAATAATAATTAATTGGTATTTAAATAGTATATAGTATTTCATGTTAATTAAATACTGTCAGTAGAGCTAGACAATGTCACATTGTTTAATGATTAAGTTTGCAAGTGCTTTAATGCATTATTGTTATTTTCTGTGGTCTGTATTTGAATATTTTCATTTAAATTCAGAAAACCGCTACGCTACACATCACCATACACATTGCATCATTCTGTTATTAGTACGCTACACCTCTTTAACCTCATTCAACATTGTGAACTGTTTTACTGGATTTAATTCAATATATCAAATTTCATTGTACAACATTTGATATTTGTGGCATTGGAGGACACACTGAGAGTTGCGCGTTTTCGAATAGTTTTTCAAGAACCAAAGAACAGCCAGATATTTCAGTCACCCCCTTATGCGACACCTGTATTTGCCAGGATACATAGAAAAGGTGTTACATAATAAGTTTTCGAAACGAAATCATGAACTTGAGTTCGAGTGATGAAGATTACTCACCCAGAAAACTGGCTTTGAGGCAACTGGCTAACTATACAACAGCCGCTTGTCAGAAGATGCCATCACTGGCTGATGTCAAAAAACAACGTACAACATTAGAACATTTATATTTCATGGCTGAAAAAGCAATTGCTGATCAGGATTTGCATGTGCTAAATTCTGTTATGTCAAGTATTGATGATCCTTTTGCCAAACTTGTGGAAATGTACTCTGAGAGTATATCAGCTGCACCCAATGATGAAATAAGATTGAAATTCGAAAATGAACTTTGGAATGTGAATAAAGACATTGACAACCTTTTTGCTCGAGTACGTGAATTCACACATTTACAAAACCCCAAAACGTGGAGTTCAAATCAATGCAAAGATTCTGAACTTCCCGATTCCAGAAGAGAAAGAGCGGTAAGTGAAGTCGTGTCCTTGTCTGGTAGCATACGAAGTAAACGCTCTTATGCGAGTAGCAAGACATCAATATGCAGCAAAGGGTCTGTACATATGGCCAAGGCACAAGTTAAGCGTGAAAGAGCTCGAATTGCATTGCAAAGAACAGAAGCAAAGCAGAGAATTGAAGATGAAAAACGCAAAATTGAACATGAAAATCAAATATTGGAAGCAAAATTTGATTTGCAAGAAGCAGAAGCAGAGGCTGCTGTTTGGGAGAATTTGTCTGTGGTTGATGATGCTGGAAGTTCTCGGTCTTCATCAGATATATTCATCAGATCTGGTGTTCAAAAGGAAGCTAAAGCTGTAGTAACTTCGCGGACTGTAGAACACGAACAACAACCTGAGAGAAACGTTACTAATCAACAGGTGGTAAGTCAATCATCTCCTATCGCTACAACTAAACCTGCTGTTTCACCTAAACAAGATGTGGTGTCTTCAAGCAATGATGACAGCGTGAATTCTGGATTTTCCCAACAGTCCGCTGATTTTGCACTGAACACAGATTCAAATAATGAACATAATATATCTAAACCTTTGGTCACTGACACTGATAAATTTGCTCAGAGTATAGCCAGAGCTTTTGGTGAAGCCATGCATGCTCCAAAGTTGGAATATTTGACATTTTCTGGTAATCCTATTGACTACTATATTTTCAAGAAAAATTTTGAAACTAATATTGATGCTAAAGCACCCACAGATGCCTTGAAATTAGCTTTCTTACTGCATCAATGCAAAGGAAAAGCGAAATCGCTCATACAACACTGTTCTATATTTGAACCAGAAGTGGGTTATGCCAAGGCTAAAGATATTCTTCATAAGAAATTTGGAGATTCAGATGTTGTAACTGAAGCTTTTAAAGAACAGTTGCATCGTTGTTCGAATATAAAACCAGATGATCATGCAGCACTGCAAGACTATGCTCTTTTAATGAGAAAATGTGTTCTTGTGCTCGGTAAGCTTGATAGCCTTGGAGAAATGAATACATCTGATCGTATTATCGATTTTGCCAGTAAGCTACCATACAGCTCACAGAAAGGATGGGAAAGGAAAGCTGTGAAGATCAAAAATAATACTGGTAAAAAGGCTCAGATATGGGACTTGGCTGATTTCATTGAAGAGGAAGCTGATATTGCAGGTTCAAATACTGCGAAATCATTGAACATCAGAAGACGTGAAGATAAGCCACAACAAAAACGGCAATCAACACGAAAGTCTACAACTTATACTGTGAAAACTGAGGATGTCAAAGCAACTTCTCATGTCCAGAGTCCTGCTATTTTAAAATGTAAGTGTTGTTCCTTTTCCCACCTTTTGTCAAAATGTGAAAAGTTTAATTCTAAATCGATTGAAGAACGAGTAAAATTCCTGAAAGAAATTGGTTTCTGCTTCAATTGTCTACGTGGAGGTCACTTGGTAAAGGACTGCAAGTCACAATATACATGCTCTGTTAAAGGGTGTGGACGAAGACATCATACTTTGTTGCATTTAAATACAAAGAAATTAGAAAATGAAGAAAATGCAAACTTCAAAAAGAATGATGACAAACAAAGCTCAATTCAGAAGAATGTGACTACTGCAGTTCAAGCTAATTCAAATGCATGCAAGAGCTCCATGTATACTTACAGAAATATTTTGCCTGTCAGGATTCGAGCAAATAACGTTGAAGTGGAAACATATGCTCTGGTCGATATTGGGTCCGACACAACTTTTTGTGAAACAAGCTTAATTGAAGAACTTGGTTTGACTGGAAAACAAAGAACTGTTGAAATCAACACATTAGGACAACGACCAGTCATGCATGATGGTGTTGTTGTAAATCTCACTGTTGCATCAATTGACGATGCAGAAGAAATATTCATTGAAAATGTGATGTCTATTGACAAGATTCCAGTTCAACCAAATCCTATTCCATCTGAAGAAGAACTCAAGCTACTTCCTCATCTGCAAGAACTTAATCTACGTAAAATTAAAAATAAAAATGTTTCTCTGCTTATTGGAACTGATTGTCCATATGCACATCATGTGTTGGAAGTTCGAACTGGAAACAAGAAGCAGCCATTTGCACAAAAGTCTCCATTGGGATGGTCGATTATTGGACCATCAGTGAATATGCCATCAACGCACAAGATTCATGTCAACTTTGTGAAGTCTGATATGTTACTCGAAGAAGAGATAAGAAGAACATGGTACACTGATTTTGAAGATGAGATTGGAGATTTGACATTTCCAACCTCGAAAGAAGATAGACATGTTCTAAATTTTCTGAAGAGCTCTCTAGAGCATTTCGATGGTCATTTCACAATACCTTTACCTTGGCGTCCTGGGACACAGCTGCCGAGCGGAAGTCGTGCATTGGCTGAACGCAGATTGGAGTATCTCCATAAACGTTTGTCTAAAAATGATGATTTGAGAGAGAAATACACAGAAAAAATGCAGGAATATATTACAAAAGGTTTTGCGAAAAAGCTTTCGCAAGAAGAAAATATCCCTGCAGGTCCTGTTTGGTATTTGTGCCACCACCCGGTGTGTACCGCAAACAAACCGAAAGTGCGTATCGTATTTGATTGTGCTGCAATTTATAAAGGTGTTTCTCTTAATGACACTCTCATGCCTGGACCAGACTTGGTGTCAAGCCTTATTGGTGTGTTGACTCAATTTCGTAAGGGACGCATAGCTTTAGTTGCTGATATTGAAGCTATGTTTCATCAAATTAAAGTTAAGAAAGAAGATTGCAATGCTCTGCGATTTCTTTGGTGGCCAAATGGTGATATTTTAAAGAAGGCAGAATTATATTTCATGGAACGTCATATATTTGGAGCTTGCAGTTCACCTTGCATTGCTTCATTCTGCTTGAAGGAAACCGGAAAACGATTTGGTCATGAATTTGATAAAAGAATTTGTGAGATTATTGAAAATGGATTTTATGTAGATGACTGTCTTACATCTTCTGATAGTGATGAAGATGCAATAAACACAAAAACACAACTTTGTAATTTGATGAAGAAGGGAGGTTTCAATCTAACGAAGTGGATTTCAAATAGTTCCACTGTGATGGCCAATATCCCAGAATCTGAACATACCAAATCTGTGAAAGAGTTGGATTTGCATGAACCTCGAAAAGAGCGTGTTCTTGGAGTTTTCTGGAATGTAGATGCCGATGCTTTTCAATTTCGTTCAACTGTACCTAAGTTGAAGACATATACAAGAAGGACAATTTTATCTGCAGTTAATTCACTATTTGATCCCCTGGGAATGCTCGCTCCCGTGATTCTGGTAGCAAAAATGTTGCAACAAGAAATCATCGAAAAAGGTTTCGGCTGGGATGAAGTAATTACAGAAGACAATATTAAAGACTGGGACACTTGGTTCAAACAGCTCACTGATCTTGAATATATTTCGATTCCAAGATGTTTCAAGCCACAAGAATTTGGAAATATCAAACATTGTGAGATACACCATTTTTCAGATGCTTCTAGCTTCGGTTATGGTGTAGTTTCGTATTTGAGGCTGGTCGATGAAAATAATCAAATACACTGCTCATTTTTATGTGGTAAAGCAAAGGTGGCTCCTCCGAGGGCTGAAAGCATTCCTAGACTTGAACTTGTTGCTGCTGTGCTAGCTGTAAAGGCAGATAAGTGGCTACGATTAAAGTTGAATTATTCCGATTGTGAGTCCGTATTTTGGACTGATTCGAGTGCAGTGCGTCAAAGCATATGTAATCCAAGAAAACGTTTTCGTACCTTCGTTGCAAATAGATTGGCCAAGATTCATCGACAGTCAAAGCCGTCTCAATGGCGACAAGTGCCTTCAAAAATCAATCCGGCTGATGACGCATCACGAGGCTTATCATTGAAAACTCTCATCAATAAAAGTCGTTGGCTGCTTGCACCTGAATTTTTATGGAAGACCGAAGATAGTTGGCCAAGAAATTCTGAAGATAAAACGGACCTGCCTGATGAATTTCAGCCAATTGAAAGAAAGAAAGTGGCAACAATTATTGCTTCGGATATTGACACAATTGACAACTTCATTAAAAGCTTTTCTGATTTACAAAGGCTCAAGATTGCCACTGCATGGGTGTTACGCTATAAAAGTTTCCTTCGTAACCACAATTCTGTTACCACAAGAAATATAACTGTGGAAGAAATGCAATACGCAGAGCAAGCACTTGTGAAATATGTTCAGCAGCAGAATTACAAATCTGTCATTGATAATTTATCAGACAAAAGTGAAATTGGTGACAGGAAGGCTCGTCACGAGATGAAGAAAGCTGAGCATACAAAGTCAATTGCAAAACTAGATCCAATTATAACTGATGGAATTCTACGGATTGGGGGGAGGTTTGATAAAGCTCCTATTTCATTCGAAATGCGACATCCCATCATTTTACCAAATGATCACCACTTAACCAGATTAATCATTGACTTCTATCACAAGAAAGTTGGATATTCAAGTGTTTCTCATACTTGGAATGTTATTCGTGAAAAATACTGGATCACAAGACCGAGAGCAACAATTCGGCATGAATTAAATAAATGTGTGACCTGCAGAAAAGCTAACACACGACAAGGAGAACAGTTAATGGCTGAACTGCCATCTGCTCGTCTAAAGGTTGGTCAACCACCATTCTATTCAACAGGAATCGACTTCTTCGGCCCATATTTGATCAAACGTGGGAGAAGTGAAATCAAAAGATATGGCTGCATATTTACATGCCTCACAACAAGAGCTGTACATATTGAACTGGCAGAAGATTTATCCACTGATGCTTTCATAAATGCTCTTAGGAGGTTTATGGCAAGAAGATCAAAACCTTTTGAATTGCACAGTGACAATGGAACTAATTTTGTTGGAGCAGAACGAATATTACGAGAAGAAATGCATAAGCTCGATCATACCAAATTAGATGGATTCTTCAAAAAACAAGAAATCCGCTGGTATTTCAATACTCCAACAGCCAGCAACCAAGGAGGTTCCTGGGAAATTTTAATTCGATCAATAAGAAGAATTTTGAACAAGATATTTTACAAATTTCCTGTTGTATCTCAAGATGTTCTGCATACTGCACTCCTGGAGGCAGAATACATAATCAATTCAAGACCTTTGTGTCCAGTTTCTTTTGATCCAAGAGATAATGCACCATTATCTCCAAATCATCTACTTCTGCAAAAACCAACACCATGTATTTCACCTGGATTATTCAATAATCAAGATTCCTATAGTCGTCTACAGTGGCGTCGAGTTCAACTTCTTGCTGACGAGTTCTGGAGGAGATTCTGCAAAGAATATTTGCCAACCATAGCCATTCGTCAAAAATGGCCGGACAAGACAAGAAACTTCACTGTTGGGGACATAGTACTTGTGGTAAACAACAGTGTACCAAGGGGCAAATGGGAAATGGGACGAATTGTCAACACATATCCGGATCGATTTGACATAGTTCGTAATGTAGATGTCAAAACTCAATGGGGAGTACTGAGAAGACCAATCAACAAGTTATGTCTCATTCAAGAAGCAAATGTGGAAGAAAAGTAATGAAAGAACTGAACTGTTTAAAACAGCTTTTTATGGACTGTTTATTCAAGATGAGAAATCTTGAAAATATTGCACATGTACATACAAGTTGAGATTTCGTCAATTTTTATTATTTGACCATAATTTCGTTTTCTGCAATTTTTGAACTTTTTGTTTTTAAGGGAAATGTATTTATTGTCCCAATGCATACATTTGGGGGGAGTTTATGTAAGTTCGAAAATTGGCATTATCTTCTATCAATGGGGATTTCCCTAAAGTGAAACGACAAATGGAAAATTCCAGCTGTCCACATATGTTGCAATCGACTCTCGCTGGACAAGTCTAATCTTGCCTCGCTCTCACGTGACTCGCTGCCGTGTTTGACGGCAGTCGTTGCTTAATATTCGCATAAATTGCTTTTTATGTGTTAAATTAGTTACGTTTAACGTCCGGTTGTAGGGATAATAATTGCCCATACCCAAGGCTTATGTTATTGGAACTAGGCTTGCACGTAATTGACAAAAATCAATTCCGTAATTACGGCCAAATCGATTACGTAATGACCCCGTAATTGCGATATTTTTTTCACACTTTTAAACCTATCATAACAACCAATTTAATCCACTTCTATTCCGAATGGGACATCGACAGTTGAGACAGTTTGGTTTTCATATTTCCGCCAGTACTACACGCCGGCGACAGATGCTAAATACAAATATCAAGGAGTGAATTTAAATTAATTTTATTCTGATTTTTATCTTTTGTGTTAGCTTTGATTTTCCTTTATCAACCTTATCACCCAATTTTATGCGATTAATTTCATCATTACCAACACTGGTAAGTGGTAATATATTTATGAAACGATAGTTGACTTTTTTTAAATCGTATTAACGTATTACTACGAGTTTCGTATTAAATAAAAATTCCGGGTTTCTAATTTATAAATCAACGACGAGCGTATTCTCTCGTTTGATTATACTTGCGCTTGCCTCGCGACGAAGACTTGTTATTGTACCGTTTTTTTTACATTATCCGACTTTACTACTTAGTTAGCATTTTATAATAATTATTGATGCCGACTTATTGACGATATTCCGATTACCATGCTTCCTTTCACATTAAATCATTTCGCGGCCTAAATGTTATAACATTATTTGCGATAAATTTAGATCAAATATTATTTATTTGCGCATAATTTAAATAACGTACTTATATGACATGCCTTCTCCGAAAATACAAAGTTATATCGCAAAACAATGCATTTTGTGACATTTATGTTGCACTCACGAAAATATTAATTTACTTTTCTAACTCAAGTCGACAATCCTATCGGCTAAGATTGACACAAGTTTTGTCGAGTGCCGGTGGTATTTGAGTCGACGATAAATCAAAATAAGTTGCCGCATTTGGTAAAGACTTAAAGATTTTGTAAAGACATATTTGGCCGAAATAGTGCGAGGCATTGTGAAAACAAGGCCAAGTCCGGACAGATATATAACGATAAAACCGGTAACAGAGTATCAAGATTTTGTAATAGAAAATGGATCTCGCGCAGAATAAACATGGGAAATCCCGTCTTTTTGTTGTTTCTCTGCCGTCTGAATCGCTTTACCGATGCCGAAAAGACTAAGTTGCGTCGGTTCATTACGCAATTTCTCTTCCGTCGTCATATTGCTGTTTGATAAGCGCGACATTAATTATCACGGCATTTACAAATAGACCATGTTTGGTAAGTTGATCTCTTACATTCTTTAGTCATTTCACCCGAAGAAGTTGAAACCAGGTGTGTTGGCGTCCATCGGTCTCAACACAATTCTATCCCATAGCTACGCTTAATATGTACATTTGCCATGCTAGATAAGTTGATAATAGGTTAGTAAATGGCAACGCGTTATGCCTTCTCCATCTGCGTAACAAGAGAGAGAAAAACGGCTGCGAATACCGGAACTCTAACTTCTTCTACTTATTAAACTTTAATTTTTTACAATCGACGGAATTGACTGCTCTGAAGAGAGCTCGTTTCAATCGCGAAAGCGCTCCACCGATAATTACGAATTTACGTAATTCGTAACTTCGCTTCCGTAACTCGAAATAATTCCGTAAATCCGTAAATTACGTGCAAGCCTAATTGGAACATATAACTGCTGTAACTTTTATTGTAGAATATTATATAAGCTATAAATAGACTGTAATTTGATTGATTGATTCTCTGAATCCTGAACTGAAATTGAAGTTATTTCTGAATATTTGTTATCGCCTGGCTTAAAACGTTTCGGTAAGTTTTAGTATTTGTTGTTTATGATAAGAATTCTTGTTATTAGTTCAAATAATATTCCAAATAATAATAATTAATTGGTATTTAAATAGTATATAGTATTTCATGTTAATTAAATACTGTCAGTAGAGCTAGACAATGTCACATTGTTTAATGATTAAGTTTGCAAGTGCTTTAATGCATTATTGTTATTTTCTGTGGTCTGTATTTGAATATTTTCATTTAAATTCAGAAAACCGCTACGCTACACATCACCATACACATTGCATCATTCTGTTATTAGTACGCTACACCTCTTTAACCTCATTCAACATTGTGAACTGTTTTACTGGATTTAATTCAATATATCAAATTTCATTGTACAACATTTGATATTTGTGGCATTGGAGGACACACTGAGAGTTGCGCGTTTTCGAATAGTTTTTCAAGAACCAAAGAACAGCCAGATATTTCAGTCACCCCCTTATGCGACACCTGTATTTGCCAGGATACATAGAAAAGGTGTTACAGTAGGGATTTCAGGATAGAGGTTACATGAATATGATTAAGTACTGCTTGTACCGAGCTTTATAGGGTAGATCAGGGTGGTTCGAACCGCGGCCCTAGCACACATTCCTTGCGCCCGTAGAACAATTTTAGCGTGTACTGAACCATTGTTAGATAAGTGTATTTATTGGCAGAATATTTCTGAACTATTCCAACTGTGATTGGCCTTTTTCCTAATCTCGATGTCGGGATTGATATTTGATAAAATCACGGAATTTCAATGTTGTATCTATAAACGTCAAGACTCTACCAGGATGGAAATGACTTCCCGTGGTCGGTACGAGGAGAATAAATTGTCTTGTGCAGACATGACCAAGCTGATGAGATGAATCGCGCTTCCATCCAAACTTCGTACATGAAGCTCGCCTTAAGTAACTTCTCAATTTTAGAGACGTGACCACGTTACAGCAATGACGAAACGCAGACCTGACTTAGCGCCGCGCAATCCAGTTTTTTTTAGCTGGGTCCGGAGTCTCATCTTAGACAGATATTTTGGTTGTTATTTGACGATACCACTAAACCTAATCACGCTAAAAGTAATGAAATTAGTCAAATATATGAATTCATCATACAATAAGTGTAGAATAAATGAACAAGAAATAGGAAACGTATTTACCTTTCTCCAACAACGTTCAATGACGGGGTCTGGTGTGTTTCCAAGTAATTTCTACCACGAAAAAATGTAATTTTAGCGGACATTACAAAATCAAACATGAAGAAAAATGCCAAAAATATCACGATATTTCTCAAGAAGCAAATGGGTAAACTCCCGATGTTTTATCACTTTTGGGTTTTCTCCTACTGCGGCCCGCGAGACATCGCCAAAAGTTATTGCGTCACGCCAACCTCGCAACCTTGGACCACCCTACGGTAGATCTTATATAACGGATGCTGCAATTAGTAGAAACATAAATAATATTGTATCGGTAAAAGATGTAGAGAAATCGATCTTCAATACGATTCCAGAAAATCTATGGACACGCATGTAAATTTAGATTCGAATATTGCTCCATCCAATTCGCTAAGACAAGTAATAATTCCACAACGTCCTCATATATATATATCACAAAGTTTGTTTGAGATTAAATGTAATTACTTTAAGCCACATATCATGTATTTGAAAGATTGTCAATTATATCTACCCGTTCCTTATTTTTTATAATGTGAAAAATTCTAATTTTACGGGCATTCAGCGAATGCGAGTATCGGCTTTTCTAATCTTATTTCTCATCATTCTATTGCTAGGACATCGGTGCTGTATGCGATGCAATCACGAGAAAAAAAGCGTATACATTGTGTTATTTTTATCTCATATAACATTCGAGACACGCGAAAGACCACTCATTTAACCTTATTTCTTGACACGTGTGGATACCAAGAGATACAAAATATGTGGATAACAAAATATCTGAGTTTAACTGTCTTTGACTTGTCAAATACTGGCACTATGATCTTCAAACCTCCCTTTCATACTAGCCCATTCATCAGAAATTGAGCAATTGTAAAGGTTGTGCATGTGGGATAAGTAGTTTGAAGTAAGGTTTCCCACTACGGTTACGAGTTACGAGCTAACTAAAGTCGTATCCTGTCCTTTGGTATCCAAATTATTGTCTTCAATTTATGCACCAACAAGAAACTTTGAAAGAAACTTTGTTATCAGCCTGAAACACATCTGATGTTGACATCAGTGTTAACAGTCTTAGTACTTCAGTATTGGTGTTAATAATAAATTGACTATTTTTGACAAGGACTCAAAGAACAGCTGCGAGTATGCTAGGATACAAAATAAGACAATGATAAATATAACATTGCATATATTAGAGCAATCCTCAAAACCTATTCGGGTAATATATGAATAAACCTAACAATATTCGAAGTATCAAATTCCCACCTGATAATCATTTTGCAACGTATGGCATGAGTCAAACGCGAATTAGGAAATCCCATCATTAATAAAATATACAATTGCACAGCAGACTCCCTGATCCGCATTGTGCGACGTGCATTTACCTCGTGGCAACAAAATTTCGAATTTTCTAGCGAGGGGGGGGGGGGGGGGGGGGTGAGTCATTTATTCGCCCCAGTAAAAGGAGGGACGTTGACTAACTTTACAGTGCTTAAATTAAAGGGCTTGAGATTCCATAAAATGGGCAAAAAAACATTTCGTACATACCGGCCCCGGAAATTATATGAAATGTTTTGATGAAATGGATAATGGAGGGAAATATTAAAAAAAAAAGGTTTGCTCAACTTCCAAAAACAATTGGAGTTAAAAATACGGAAACAAAACCTATGAAGATAACGAAATTGTCAATTTGTATGTGTGGTGTGGATGCTATATATGCAGTGTGTATTTTGTACGTAAATGTACTCAACAAGGTTCAAGTAGGCCAGGGGTGGGCAACCTTTTTCGGCTCGCGTGCCAAAATCGGCTAAATTTAACAACAAAATTCTTCCGCGTGCCGACCAAAATTAAAAACAATGCTTTGCTACTTCCAAAGCAAAAATACATAATAATAAACCTTTCAAACATGTAGGCCTACAGACGGATTCACTATTCGGATATATTATCAGTCCGACTAATCGATTTGATTACTTTTCTTATTCTATCTCAGTGAGACTTCTGCTGCTGCATTACCGCTGATAGAGATTTTACATTGGGTTTATATTTTGTAACTTTCAAAGAAATATACGAACTACTGGTTTCAACGTCCAGGCTACTCCTGTTACGAGACGACTTATTAAAATTCCAATCATAACTGAGAACAAAGATTCACAAGCATATGCAGATGATGTAGAGCAGTGGTCGGAAAACTTTATGTACTTGCGGGCCAAATATACACATTCCCTGTAGCGCGCAGGCCGCAATTTTTCCGCCTTCGAACAAGCGCTAGATTGAATTTCAAATTGTGGCGCATTCACACCTTCTATTATTGCGTTAAAAGCCTGCTACTATGAGATGTGTATGTGCCGTTTCCTAATATATATATATTATTCAACAACATATCGTTTTTATTTACTTGTTATTAATGTGAAGGATGATGTTTTTTTGCCACTTGCCCCCACGGTACGTCTTCCAAAGAAGACCTGACAAGCGAGTACGAAGTTTATTCCAAGTGTAATGCATTTTAGATAAAGCTGTTCGCAGCAATATGTGCTTCCGAACGTGCCCATTACTTGTTTTGCACTGTCGAATAGATCAACTGTGGCGCAGTCCTGGGTCTCGGCTCGAATTTTTCGTCGAAGCACATTGGAATGTTCAGTCCTCGTCGCGAGCTATCCTGCGTTTTCCAAACATTTTTGAATTTTAAAGATCACAATTAACTCGAACGACATGCAACTGACGCTACATATTTCAAAACAAGCGTCATACAGCAGAACTTGTTACCACATAAATCCGCGTACATACAATAATAAATTTGGGATCAATTTTTGTTTCATTTAATAAATGTCGGGTTGTTCGAGGGCCGCAACAAATTAGCTCGCGGGCCGCATTTAGCCCGCAGTTTACCGACCCCTGTTGTAGAATAGTGCATTGCAAAGTTTTCAAGTTTTAAAAAAATTCTCGGGAATGGCATCCCAATCATGTAATAGTTCGTTTTCTGCACTTCTCTCTTGTATTTCCTTTCCTAATAGCTTATATTTCTTTCGAAATCAAGTTATAACAGTAAGTTAGCAAGTAACTCTAACCAACATGAGTTGCACCACTTCATAAATCAATCAGAAATATATATTACGTAACAATGTAGCCAAACGTTGTGTTAATTCCGACAAAATTCGTCGAGAGCTCAGTTGCTACGCCATGATATATATATTTCTTTGAAGCCATGAAAAGACAAAAAGAGTTTAAATAAATAACAGATTGTTAACAAACGATAATGAATAAACGAACACCGAGTTTTATCAGATAATTCAGTCTCGAAACTTTTTATCTGAAATAAGACGATCTCGTTTCTGAGGCCTCGCTGGCATGCCGAATAAATGGGCTCGCGTGCCAAAGGTTGCCCACCCCTGAAGTAGGCAGAACTCCAATCTCCAATTTAAGTCAAACGTTCGAGCTTCCACAAAAACGTATTTGCTTCTGCAATGGTTTACATTTTTCAAGTTTTTTTGTCCAATGACGTAAAAAAAGAAGATTTTCACTAGAATCAAGTTTATGTTTCAATTGTTTCGAACTTGGTCAGTTTGCTTTTTGGTGTAGATTTCCTAACATGTGTCGCGCTTGTTCGGGTAAGCAGCATTCAGTGATCCATGGCCTGAGGATCTTTACAAGAAGATCAAATGCTAACAATCATCGCAATGCCCCTACTCGTACAAAGAGCGTTGCCAATGCAAATGTTTCAGACGTGGTGTCCAGTTTCAGCTTTTGCCAGTTGTAGTGAAGGATCCATTGGGCTTTTCTGAATAAGTTATCGCTGTGGTAGACTCTGCTAGTCAAATTTCAATTATATATACATCATGAATCGAAACGAAAACTTGGTCTAATAAATATAAACCATACCCGTGTTAGCACTGACACTTTATGTAACAAAGGCGTTTCACAAGATACAGAAGTAGTAAAATTGTCGGTGAAATCTGGTTACGACGAATATTGGAGTTAAACAACGTGTTTGTAATCAAGTCACGAAGACCACATTCAGATAGAATGCTTATAAAAGTTCAATATATGCCTCACTTGCAGGATATTCCGTTGGCCGATATTGAAGCGAATCAAGCTATGATTTTAATCGCGGCAGATAATCTCATAGCGTTCTTCCAGCTTTTGCATGGAGTGGGTCGACAACGTGAACCAATAGGAATAGAATCTCCTCTTGGTTGGACTTGATCGGAAATTTGCGTACAAGTATTGACAATAAGACAATTTCAAATTTGATGCATTGCGGAATACGTGACCATTATACCATGCTACAAGAACAAATCGGATAAAATTGGTCCAGCGAATCTGTAGGCACGGCATATAATTTGTCGCATAGGGAGTCCTTCGAAGATAGACGAGAATATATTCTCACGAACAATAAAATTAAATTATTTGACCGTCCTGATGAATTCGGTTTCATGGAGTTGAATGGAAATTGCGAAAAGTCACTAAACAAACATGCAGCTCGTATGAGATTCAAAAGTCTTACAAAGAAACAACGATTCAATGAATAATCGCGTCGGGGTGCTTTTTCATTTTCTGGAAAGACCGACAGCTATAAACGTCAATATAAAAGCCATGCTTCATTTATTCTATTTTTGAAAAATGATATTAATTCTGCAATTTTTAACTGTACAAATAACTGTTTTTCTTGGAAACAGCCATGTGCGTATAAATTATTGCCTCGTATTGCTTTCGTAGCTGTTGATTCATCTTATGTGGCGAATTTTTGTTGTTTAACGGGAGATACGTACGATAGCGGACATAAATTTCCTAGTAGCGCATTATCAATTATCGATATACACTTTTACGTTGGTTTACTTACTTCGAAATAGAGTTAGATTCATTGGTATCCGCATCTAAGAACGTGATTGAAATGTTACACAATAACGGGTTCAAGACGACAGATTGGGTTTCGAATTCCAAATCAGTTTCACGTGAGATATACATTCATCGTCTCGCCACAAGTATTGATTTAGATATCGAGAGACTTACTCTGAAAAGTGCTTGGGGTTGAACTGTGGAAGCGAGAGAGATTGCTTCATACTTGAACACCAGGAGTTCACAGGTTTTGTCACAAATAGAAAAGCCCTTACTGTTGTAAGTTCAATACTTGATGCTTGGGATGAAAAATTCAACAATAAGAGACTGAAGTGTTGGTCAAAGTGGAGTAATTCTATAAGTTTTCAAAATATTTCAATTCCTCGTCAATTCAAAGATGTGGAACGTAAATATTCCCTGTACAAATTTGGCATATTCTGTCATATGATATCGAAGCATCCCAAGAAGAATTGCCAGGGTCGTTCTACTTAACGCTGATTCCGCGCAAACTCCCACAGATTACTGCGATAGAGGATGAATATTCCTCAGTTTTTAGAGAATTCGGACATTGGACTAGTTTTTGACGCTACTCCCCCCGCATCAGGATTCCGCCTCATTGATGGATGACTTCCTGTGAATAGTCATGAAGGTGCCTTTGTCGGCAGTCCGCGTGGCTATAAGTGCTAGTTTAGTTCGGGTTGGGAAAAATATTCGAATATTTGAGTAACAGTTTACTGCTCTAATGGCCGTTCTCACGTGGCCTGGACACGGCACGTCACTTGCGCATCGTTGAATCAAACGATTGGACAGTATAGCGCACGATATACGAGCATCAGCCTACAATCCTGGCTAACGGACAATGGCGTCAAAATTGGCTGTTATATTTGCGTTATAATATTTTTATTTATTTCCAGTGGATATGATATTGTTTCAATTTCTTGATGAGCATAATGTGTCCCAATTTCGCATGATTTTTAACTTTTCAGAAGGCCGTTTTGTAAAATTCGAAACATTGATACAAGTTCATGAAGTAACATTAGGTCAATAATATTAGAAATGTTTACCGATCCGCAGTGACGACATTTCATAAGTTTTATTTAATGCAAAAACATAGACACGACAGAAAAATACAACGAATCCAGGGGCCAGTAGCAAAGATATTGGTAACTTTTCAATTTTACAGTGGCGATAAGGAAGATCAAATCCAGAACGAAAGAAAAAATTTAAAATAAAGTTGATTTGGAGATGGAAATTGCAATTGGCCAGGGTAAATATTGACGTTTTTACGTAAACAGCGAAGGCGCGTCTTGGAAGCGCATTAGTTTAATATCTTGTCTCAGTCTATCTCAGTATTCGGTGTGAATCAGTGTTTACAGGTTCTGTACTGTTGGTAGTACTCGTTATGTATCTGTTGGAAATACATTTAATGCAAAAACATAGACACGACAGAAAAATACAACGAATCCAGGGGCCAGTAGCAAAGATATTGGTAACTTTTCAATTTTACAGTGGCGATAAGGAAGATCAAATCCAGATCGAAAGAAAAAATTTAAAATAAAGTTGATTTGGAGATGGAAATTGCAAAATCATTTCTATAATTTTTCGCAGCGCCTCGTCGCCAATGATCGCACAGTAGTTTTCAAATTTGTCAAACAGAACGCGCAGTTCTGCAATAAATTTTAAAAAGTTAAACATCGATATCCACCAGAGCGCAAGACTTGATGCACGCGTGATTAAAAGAACCCACATTTGTATGTGGAATGCCGAAATAATCACGCCATAATCGTGAAACATACTTTAGCGGCAGTGGTTCCCAAACTTTTTAGAGTTGGGACCCACTATTTATTACCAAAGCTTATGGCGACCCACTTAACTTTAATTTCATTTTGTTTTTTTAGGACATTATACAGAACACAGCAATGGCTAACCATCGCAAAACTACCGTGTTTCCTCGAAATGAAGACCTGGCCTGAAAATAAGATAATAATTTGAATTTTTAAAATGATTTTAAAATGACCCTACCCTTGAAATAAATTTAAAATGTGTGGGAGAAGAAAGGTTCATTAACCTGAAGTAAGGTGAAGATCACACCACTATTAAAGATTGTGTGATATCACAATTATGATATTTGTCACTTGATTTTTGTATAGAAAATACAAATAAAAACTATGGATGTCGGTTTTTATATAATATTTAGTAAACAAATCTTGTGATTTTCTACAATGTAATTTTATTTTTGATAAATGAACACAAAAGACCTCTTCCAAAAAAAACCATAGTGTTATTCTTCAAAATAAATAAATCTAAATCCTGTCTAAATTTCGGGGAAACACGATAAGAAGTGATGTACAGTGTACAAAACTGCTATGCGTAAAAAAGCCACGTGGTCATTCTTTGTGTAGAAAATTTTTGTTCCTTTGAGAAGATCGTAAAAAGGAACCAATCACAGATTCGAATTTTAATTCAATTTAATTTATTTTGTTTTTTTGAAGATTTACGTATTCGAGTCGCCACCGATCCTAATTACCAGTATGATTAACCAAAGCTCTCTACATCTTTTCACGACCAACTAAGATTCCTTTTGCGACCCACCAGTGGTTCGCGACCCATAGTTTGGGAACCTGCTAAAGTTTAGCCTATATAAAATACGGTACTGAAATTTAAACATTTAAAAGTGTTTGCTTATGAACTCATTTAAGTGCGGGCTGAACGCGGCCCGTGCATGGGGCGTTGGTTGGACAGCCTAAACTATGTTTTTTTTATTCCTCTTCGTTTTCTATTAGATATATTCTATATGCAGTTATAATTTCGCAATTTTTAGCGTTTGCTAAGACATAGGACATCTCTAGAAACATTAGTAATGTTTCATTTCATTTGGAATACTTGAACACTTGTTCATTCTTCTGTTTGCACGTTAGTATATTCTTCAGATTCAATATTCTAGAAATGTTTCCGACTATTCGGAAGAAAAAGGAAAATTTACATTCGTAGCTAATTATTATTAGTTGGAGATCGTTGACAACGCGCCCCAATAAATAAACAAGTCCTGTCACGAAGTTAACGATTTGTTTCTGAATCAGTTACCAGTGTCTGATATTAGAAAGCAAAGTTCTTCAGCATATTGCCTGTGCCTTAATGTACTGTCCCAATGAAATTCAACTTAGAATCGGTGTAGTTTGTTCAAAACAGTCAACACGATGGAACTTGGAATAGAATCAGGAACATGGCATCTGCTGAAAACAATGAACATAAACTAAATATTCCATACGGCAAGACAATTTTGCAGTATCATAATATCACAACTCTCTATATTTCAAATCAATCAGCACGATATAGATTAAAATCAAACAAAATTTAACATTATATATATACCCAATGTTTCGACTTTCCAAGTAACACAATCAAATGAAATATGCTCTAAACTAAAGTAACTAAAATCCAAGTTTTATGACTAAAATATTAAAGCAGTAGTTATTGTGCTAATTTGACAGTAATACTGCCACAAATTATATTTGTATTACACTTGAGAACCTCAATTCTTATTGTTATTTCCAACAGATACATAACGAGTACTACCAACAATACAGAACCTGTAAACACTGGTTCACACCGAATACTGAGCTAGACTGAGACAAGACATCCAACTATTGGGCTTCCAATTTACTAATTATCGTAATTAACAAACTCACATCATACCATTGTGTAGTGTGTCAGACGCGCCTTTGCAGTTTACGTAAACACGTCAATATTTACCCTGGCCAACATTCGGATGGAACTGTAACAACCTATGATGATTTAAGAATGCATGTTAGTAGGGATTTCCGGATAGAGGTTACATGAATATGATTAAGTACTGCTTGTACCGAGCTTTATAGGGTAGATCAGGGTGGTCCGAACCGCGGCCCTAGCACACATTCCTTGCGCCCGTAGAACAATTTTAGCGTGTACTAAACTAAACCATTGGTAGATAAGTGTATTTATTGGCAGAGTTATTTCTAAACTATTCCAACTGTGATTGGCCTTTTTCCTAATCCCGATGTCGGGATTGATATTTGATAAAATCACGGAATTTCAATGTTGTATCTATAAACGTCAAGACTCAAGACCAGGATGGAAATGACTTCCCGTGGTCGGTACGAGGAGAATAAATTGTCTTGTGCAGACATGACCAAGCTGATGAGATGAATCCAAACTTCGTACATGAAGCTCGCCTTGAGTAACTTCTCAATTTTAGAGACGTGACCATGTGACAGCAATGAAGAAACGCAGACCTGACTTAGTCTCATCTTAGACATATATTTTGGTTGTTATTTGACGATACCACTAGACCTGATAACGCTAAAAGTAATGAAATTAGTCAAATTTATGAATTCATCATACAATAAGTGTAGAATAAGTGAACAAGAAATAGGAAACGTATTTACCTTTCCCCAACAACGTTCAATGACGGGGTCTGGTGTGTTTCCAAGTAATTTCTACCACGAAAAAATATAAGTTTAGCGGACATTACAAAATCAAACATGAAGAAAAATGCTATAAATATCACCATATTTCTCAAGAAGCAAATGGGTAAACTCCCGATGTTTTATCACTTCTGGGTTTTCTCCTACTGCGGCCCGCGAGACCTCGCCAAAAGTTTTTGCGTCACGCCAACCTTGGACCACCCTAGGGTAGATCTTATATAACGAATTCTGCAATTAGTAGAAACAAAAATGAATGAAGCCTCGATAAAACATGTAGGGAAATCGATTTTCAATACGATTCCAGAAAATCTGTGGATTCCACACATATAAAAATTTAGATACAAAGCTCGCTCTATCCCAATCGCTAAGACAAGTAGTAATTTCACAACGTATTCATATATCACAGAGTTGGTTTAGGATTAAATGTAATTACTTTAAGCCACATAGCATGTATTTGGAAGATTGCCAATCATATCTCCCAGTCCCTTATTTTTCTTTTATAGTGCGAGAAAATTCCATTTGTACAGGCATTCAGTGAACGAGAGTAAACTTTTTTCCTATCCTAGGTAACAATCGGGACATGCGAAAGACCACTCATTTAACCTTATTTCTTGACACGTGTGGATACCAAGAGATAACCACAAAAGACTTCTAAGAGAATGATAACAGCAACAAAATATGTGGATAATAAAATATGTAAATTTAGCTTTCTTTGACTTGTCAAATAATGGCACTATGATCTTCAAACCTCCCTTTCACACTAAAATCATAAAATCAAACATTTCGTACAGTACATACCGGCCCCGGTAATTTTATGAACTGTTTTTTGGATAACATAGGGAAATGATTTTAAAAAAAAAAAAAAATGTTTGCTCAACTTCCAAAAACAATTGATGAAATAAATACAGTAACAAAACCGATGAAGATAAGCAAATTGCCAATGCAAGAAATTCAAAAAAGGATAGAACCAAAAACTAGCCCCCACTCAAATATAATTCGAATTATACACCTAATATTCCCATAGTGAGAATATATGTGTGACTGTGTATGTGTAGTGTGGATGCTATTTATGTAGTGTGTATTTTGTGCGTAAATGTACTCAAAAAGCGTAGACAGAGCTTCATTATGTCGCGCATATAAGTAGAATTGGATATGCACACTTTCACTTTTCACTCCTTGATCATCAGGGTGACAAGATCTCCAACTTCAAAGTTGCGTTGAATCTTGAGTCGGCACTGTAATTGGGGAAGATATTCGTTTGTCAAGCGATGACAAAATAAATCATGTAATCACTGAACATGTCTGTATTCCTCTTCAGTATTCATGTGCTCGAAGAACAAATCAGGTGGCAAAGACGGTTCTAATCTATTTATCAAAATTGAGTTTGTACAAAAGGGCATTCAAGTCTTTCGGATCGTCGCACGGTGGTGTGAGTGGACTTTATTTTTTGACGCGTGTGGATTCCAAGAAATTTCTTCAACGAGAATGATAATAGCAACAAAATGTGGGGATAATAAATAATGTGAGTTCAGCTTTCTGTGACTTCTCAAATACTGGCTATGTGATCTTCAAATCTTCCTTTCGTATTAGCCGATTCTTCAGGACTCTAGCAAATGCAATATTTGTGCATACTCTACATATTTCTATCTGCTTGTACCTAGTTACTTCTCAGTGGTGTCGATTTGAAACCGGAAAAGTCACAACCGTTGGTTACAGGGAAATTAATGAGTAAACCAGCGTTATGTTGCTTTAGTCAAATGTAAGTTGTATGTTCTTGAAGTTTTGGGCAACAGTTATAAATATACCACTGCCTATTTCGAGTTTACAGCTATCATCAGTTTTGTGCGAATCGGTTCTATTACAATATTTCCAGGATGTAAATTATTTATTTCTGCATGTTGCAATTTCAAGATTGGGAAAAGTGACAATAGCACAGCAACTAAACGCCAGTTCTTTTTTAATGAGCAATTCGAGAGTCCTGCTGCACGCTTACACAAATGTATTTCTGTAACCTTTTGTCTGACCAAAGTCAGACAAGCAGTTTACAACAATCAACTTTTTTATTATTCAGGGCTAGGCTTTTATTAGTTTTAAAATGCATCCTCATTCTATTTTATGACGTCATAATGGATGTTACAAAGCATTTAAATTTTGTTCTTTTAATTCAGATAAAAAGCGATACAGCAACGTCCGCACATTTACCCACATTACTTGAAAATTATGGAGGATAAAAATCAACTCAAATATCTTCAGAGAAGAGGAGATTGGCAGAAATCAAAGGGTTAACAGATGATGTAAGTTTAGCTTTCTGCTTAGATTGGTTTGTAAATTTTGTAACAGTATTTCATTTCATTTAGAATAACTGAATATTTGAACACATGCTCAAAACATCTGTTCGTGGAACAGCTATCGCTGTGCTTGGTTGATTCTATGCTATATTGCTTCCACGACTACCTTGCCTGATGCGAGTAGCTCAGATTATCTATTAACCATTCTCAGTTTTTTAGCAGTGTTTCTTAACATGGGTGCGATCGAACCTCATGGGTTCTGTAGGGCTGTTTAATTGGGTCGACGAAGGTGCTGGTTTGAAACATTTGTATTTCATGGACTTCTTTCTATTCTACCTATATCAAAGTTAGACCTTTTTCTCAGGTATCGCTGCTCGATAACCAGCCTTGTTTTTTCCGCGTCACCCTCCACCATGAAATTCCTTTTTTGTGTTTTTTTCCTAGTTATGTTTGCATTAATTATATGTTCATTTTGGTGAAAAATGAACTTCTGACTGGCTGACTGATGAAGTTTTTGTGTTACAATGTTTTGTAAACATACCTACAGTTTTCTGTAGATATTGCAACTTATAAAATAGCTTAACTATTTGCTGTTATTCAACAGTAATGCAACGACGTCATACTGTATCAATTGAAGACTTTTGCATCCTTTCGAGCTTTCTACAAAATTAACTTTAACCGTTCAATCCAAGAAGCAGTTGACGCGTGGATTGTTCACCTGGAACCAAACTAGTCTGGTAAATTTGCTTATTTTTTGACAATGTACACAGTTGTTTTGACGACGACGGTTCACATATGCTTCGGCTATTCGCGTCCTTGACGGGGTAGCAAACGACATGTCGACGGCCTAGGTACGATGGTAAGTAATTATGTAGTTGCAATGAGTAAATGTGGCAAAGATTCAGGAATTCAGTAGCCGCAAAATATCCGATTTAAAGTCATACTTTCAAGCATCCACAAAAACGTAGTTGCTTCTGCAATTGTTTACATTCTTTAAATGTACATGTCCAATGACGTAAAAATGAGATTTTCACTAGAATTAAGTTTATGTTTCAATTGTCTCGAACTTGGACAGTTTGCCTTTTGGTGTAAATTTTATAACACGTGTCGCGCTTGTTCGGGTAAGCATTATTCAGTGATCCATGGCCTGAGGATCTTTACAAGAAGATCAAATGCTAACAACCATCGCAATGTCTCTACTCGTAAAACAGCGTTGTCAATGCAAATGTTTCAGACGTGGTGTCCAATTTCAGCCTTTGCCAGTTGTAGTAAAAGGTCTGTAGGCTTTTCTGAATACTTTACCGCTGTGCTAGACTTTGCTATTCAAATCTCAATTATATATACATCATCAATCGAAACGAAGGCTTGGTCTAATAAAAATAAATCGTACCTGTGTTACCATTGACACTTTATGTAACAAAGGCGTTTCACAAATAGCAGAGTTAGTAAAATTGTAGGTGGAATCTGGTTATGAAGAATATTGGCATTAAACAACGTGTTTGCGATGGAGTCACGCATACAACATTCAGCTAGAATGTTTAAAAGAGATCAATATATGCCTCGCCTCACTTGCAGGAGATTCCGTTGGCCGATATTGAAGCGAATCAAGCTGTGATTTTAATCGCGGCATAAAATCCCATAGCGCACCCATCGCAACATGAACCAATACGAATTGAAATTCCTCATGGTTGGACTTGATCGGAAATTTGCGTAGAAGTATTGACAATAAGACAATTTCAAATTTCATGCATTGTGGTTTATGTGACCATTATAGTCACGTCGTTCAATTTACCGTGTAGCGAGTCGTTTAATAATAGACGAGAATATTTTCCACGAACAGTAAAATTAAATTATTTTACCGTCCTGATGAAGTTGGTTTTATGGAGATGAATGGAAATTGCGAAAAGTCACTAAACGAACACGCAGCTCGAATAAGATTCCAAAGTCTTACAAAACAACTTAAAACAAACAACGATTTAATAAATAATCGCGTCAAGGTGCTTTTTCAATTGCAGAAAAGACCGACAGCTATAAACGTCAATATAAAAGCCATGCTTCATATATTCGATTTTTGGAAGATTATATTAATTCTGCAATTTTTAACTGTTCAAATAATGATTCTTCTTGGAAACAGCCATGTGCGTATAAATCACTGCTCCGTTCTTTCATCGCACAGTAGTTTTCGAATTTGTCAAACAGAATGTGCAGTTCTGCAATAAATTGAAAAAAAAAACTGACATCGATATTCAACAGAGCGCAAGACTTACTATACGCGTGATTGAAAGAAACGACATTTGGATGTCACGCCATAATACGAAACATAGTTTAGCCATATATAAAATACGGTACTAAAATTTAAACCTTAAAAAATGTTTGCTCATGGACCAGTATGTTCCCCAGCTTTTCTTTTTAGGGGGGGTGTTTCAAAATTTAGGGGGTGGTAAATAATTTGCTGTTAGAGATAAAACTAGGCTGTTTGTATACTTAAAAAAATGGTAAGTATTTAAGAAACGATGTAGGCTACATGGGGGCCCCCCAAGTTGATTGACGCGAGCCAAAATCCACAGCAGAATGTAATTGTAGGGCCAAAAAAGGGGAGCGAGAAAAAGTGCGGGACGACACGACTGGGGTTCAGGGCGCGCTCAAGCGTCCTGAGAAAATTTTGAGAAATAGGCACCAAAATAGGCTCTAAGCTTGATTTTAGATACACCTAGCATCGCAGTTTGTTATGTGATGAAATCAATAATTATAATATTTAGCTGATAGAATTCCCGGGGAATAGATAACAAGCACGGCTTTCAACCGTAAATATATACTAGGGGAAAGTGGGGAAGGTTGGGACACTTTTTTTTCTTTTGCATATTTTTTTTTAGCCTTTAATTCTGCATATTCCCTTAAGTTGGCGGGACTAATGCATAGAGGGGTAAATGTAGTTTACATTCAGCGAATAAAAAATTTTCTTGCGACACACATCTTACTACTAAAATGCTTTGAAAAACGTCTGTCAAGTGTCCCACTGTACCCCACTTGTGGGGCACATTCGGACAGACCCTGGGGCCCCATGGGTCAGTCCGTCAAAATTCAACGAAGTATGCCCTTAAAAATAAGCAATTAATCAGCATAATCGTCTAAAGAACAGGGAGACTTCAAATTTGAAGCTTTAATATTTTTAAAATCAATGTTCAACTGAAATAGTTCAGATATCAGACAAAAAGTTTCGCAAACAAATTTGATTATTTCTTCCCTCGAATCTAAATCTGGAAATATTATTGATTCTCGAATATATTCCATATTGGGCCATGGGTCAAAAGAAACCATAATATTACACTTAATATACCGCATATCTAGGTCTCTAAGCACTTATTGTATCAAACAATGTCGAATTGTGCACTGTAGGGCAAGTCCCACTGTGCCCCGGTCCATTGTTCCTCATAGGCAACAAATATTTTCACAGACTATCCCACAGCGAAATCTGGAAGGCACATCCACTCGCCAACGTTATGAATATTCTACAGTGGACTAAAGCTGAATAATATCAGACGGTGGTTTGTCATGTTGGAAAGTCCAATGTAGAAAAAAGAAAAAACTGGAACGGTGAAATTTTAGTTTCAACCTTCTAAAACCAATTTCACTTCATAGCTTGCGCCGCACTACCCTTCCGTTGTCCGTTCGCGGGGACGTTGAAACTCACCAAAGGGCGGATTGAAACATCGAACCGCGGACAGGATTGCGGATATAGTATCAGTGTGAGAGCTGATTTTCCACTGTGCCCCATGTCCCAACGTGCCCCACTTTCCCCTACTACGTTTCAACAAGTAATTTGCAACTGATAGTGACTAATGAAGTTACTTGCTCATCTGGCATTGTATGAATGGCTACTTATGGCTTGTTTTGTTACACATTTCTAATTTTTTTGAACATGTTTGTTTGACTTTTGTATGAATTAAATTTTGGAATAAGCTCGTCAACTCATCATAATGTCGCACAATGTTGTATTCCTTCAGAACTGAAATATTTTGTTGGTTAGAAGACAAATCGCTGAAGTTTGATTCTTTTCAAAAAAGAAATAAAAACGCTGTCATTCATCTAAAAAACGTCTGTTTTCAGTGCCTAGTTTTCGTTTTGTGACATCTTTAAGCTTTCTTAATATACGGCTGATATCTAAAATACTGCAGTGTTTAATCCTAATACCCATACGTATACATAATATACCGAAATATTTCAATTGTTACGAAATAAACGTGCTTAAACTGTGATAATGATGTAACAATAGACGGTATCTAAAACTCAAAAGGTACCACATGAAGGGTTAAACTATTTCACTCAAGTTCGGCGGGCCATTTTAAATCGTCACGCGGGCCGTAATTGGCCCGCAGACTGCGGTTTAGAATCCCTCAGTGTGGAATCGCACCTCAAAATTAGGGGGGGGGGGGGGGGGGGGGGTGTTTGAAATTTTAGGGGGGGGTGTTCACCCCCTATTGGGGGGGTGTAGGGAAATCACTGTCATGGACTCATTGCTTATGAACGCGGCCCGCGGGTTGGGCAGCCCTAAACTTATCTGTTTTTTATTCAACTTCGTTTTCTTTTAGACATATATTCTTTATGCGGTCATAATTTTGCCATTTTTAGCGTCTTTAACCACCTTCAACTGCTAAGATATAAATTTTGCATGATGATTACAACAAAACCTATGAATTGTGTTCTTTTATTCAGATAACAAGCGATTCAGGCCAAGAATGCTCATTTGGAAATATTTCTTAAATATGTGGAGCGTGAAAAATCGACTCAAAACTAAAATACCTTTAGCGAGAAGAAAACCAGAAATCAAAAGTTTAATGAAAGATGTGAGTTTAGCTTTCAGTGTATATGGTTTTGTAACTTTCGGAAGGATGATGAAGGAAGCTTTTGATCTTTCTCTAGAAACATTAGTAATGTTTCATTTAATTTTGAATACTTGAACACATGCTCATTCTTCTGGTTTTCACGTTAGGATATTCTTCAAATGCAATATTTTAAAAATGTTTCCGAGAAGAAGAAAAATTTACATTCGTAGCTAATTATTAGTGGTCAGAGATCTTCGACAACGCGCCCCCAATAAACAAGTCCTGTCACGAACTAAACGATTTGTTTCTGAACCAGTTACTAGTGTTTGATACTAGAGAGCAAGGGGTTCCAGCATATTATCTGTGCCCTAAAGTGCTATGTCCCAATGAAATTCAACTAAGAATCTGTGTAGTTTGTTCAAAACAAAAACAGTCAACACGGTGGAACTTGGAATAGAATCAGGAACATGGCAATGTAGCCAAACGTTGTGTTAATTCCGACAAAATTCGTCGAGAGCTCAGTTGCTACGCCATGATATATATATTTCTTTGAAGCCATGAAAGGACAAAAAGAACTTAAATAAATAACAGATTGTTAACAAACGATAATGAATAAACGAACACCGAGTTTTATCAGATAATTCAGTCTCGAAACTTTTTATCTGAAATAAGACGATCTCGTTTCTGAGGCCTCGCTCGCATGCCGAATAAATGGGCTCGCGTGCCAAAGGTTGCCCACCCCTGAAGTAGGCAGAACTCCAATCTCCAATTTAAGTCAAACGTTCAAGCTTCCACAAAAACGTAGTTGCTTCTGCAATGGTTTACATTTTTCAAGTTTTTTTGTCCAATGACGTAAAAAAAGAAGATTTTCACTAGAATCAAGTTTATGTTTCAATTGTTTCGAACTTGGTCAGTTTGCTTTTTGGTGTAGATTTCCTAACATGTGTCGCGCTTGTTCGGGTAAGCAGCATTCAGTGATCCATGACCTGAGGATCTTTACAAGAAGATCAAATGCTAACAATCATCGCAATGCCTCTACTCGTACAAACAGCGTTGCCAATGCAAATGTTTCAGACGTGGTGTCCAGTTTCAGCTTTTGCCAGTTGTAGTGAAGGATCCATTGGGCTTTTCTGAATAAGTTATCACTGTGGTAGACTCTGCTAGTCAAATTTCAATTATATATACATCATGAATCGAAACGAAAACTTGGTCTAATAAATATAAACCATACCCGTGTTAGCACTGACACTTTATGTAACAAAGGCGTTTCACAAGATACAGAAGTAGTAAAATTGTCGGTGAAATCTGGTTACGACGAATATTGGAGTTAAACAACGTGTTTGTAATCAAGTCACGAAGACCACATTCAGATGGAATGCTTATAAAAGTTCAATATATGCCTCACTTGCAGGATATTCCGTTGGCCGATATTGAAGCGAATCAAGCTATGATTCTAATCGCGGCAGATAATCTCATAGCGTTCTTCCAGCTTTTGCATGGAGTGGGTCGACAACGTGAACCAATAGAAATTGAATCTCCTCTTGGTTGGACTTGATCGGAAATTTGCGTACAAGTATTGACAATAAGACAATTTCAAATTTGATGCATTGCGGAATACGTGACCATTATACCATGCTACAAGAACAAATCAGATAAAATTGGTCCAGCGAATCTGTAGGCACGGCATATAATTTGTCGCATAGGGAGTCCTTCGAAGATAGACGAGAATATATTCTCACGAACAGTAAAATTAAATTATTTGACCGTCCTGATGAATTCGGTTTCATGGAGTTGAATGGAAATTGCGAAAAGTCACTAAACAAACACGCAGCTCGTATGAGATTCAAAAGTCTTACAAAGAAACAACGATTCAATGAATAATCGCGTCGGGGTGCTTTTTCATTTTCTGGAAAGACCGACAGCTATAAACGTCAATATAAAAGCCATGCTTCATTTATTCTATTTTTGAAAAATGATATTAATTCTGCAATTTTTAACTGTACAAATAACTGTTTTTCTTGGAAACAGCCATGTGCGTATAAATTATTGCCTCGTATTGCTTTCGTAGCTGTTGATTCATCTTATGTGGCAAATTTTTGTTGTTTAACGGGAGATACGTACGATAGCGGACATAAATTTCCTAGTAGCGCATTATCAATTATCGATATACACTTTTACGTTGATTTACTTACTTCGAAATAGAGTTCGATTCATTGGTATCAGCATCTAAGAACGTGATTGAAATGTTACACAATAACGGGTTCAAGACGACAGATTGGGTTTCGAATTCCAAATCAGTTTCACGTGAGATATACATTCATCGTCTCGCCACAAGTATTGATTTAGATATCGAGAGACTTACTCTGAAAAGTGCTTGAGGCTGAACTGTGGAAGCGAGAGAGATTGCTTCATACTTGAACACCAAGAGTTCACAGGTTTTGTCACAAATAGAAAAGCCCTTACTGTTGTAAGTTCAATACTTGATGCTTGGGATGAAAAATTCAACAATAAGAGACTGAAGTGTTGGTCAAAGTGGAGTAATTCTATAAGTTTTCAAAATAGTTCAATTCCTCGTCAATTCAAAGATGTGGAATGTAAATATTCCCTGTACAAATTTGGCATATTCTGTCATATGATATCGAAGCATCCCAAGAAGAATTGCCAGGGTCGTTCTACTTAACGCTGATTCCGCGCAAACTCCCACAGATTACTGCGATAGAAGGATGAATATTCCTCAGTTTTTAGAGAATTCGGACATTGGACTAGTTTTTGACGCTACTCCCCCCGCATCAGGATTCCGCCTCATTGATGGATGACTTCCTGTGAATAGTCATGAAGGTGCCTTTGTCGGCAGTCCGCGTGGCTATAAGTGCTAGTTTAGTTCGGGTTGGGAAAAATATTCGAATATTTGAGTAACAGTTTACTGCTCTAATGGCCGTTCTCACGTGGCCTGGACACGGCACGTCACTTGCGCATCGTTGAATCAAACGCTTGGACAGTATAGCGCACGATACACGAGCATCAGCCTACAATCCTGGCTAACGGACAATGGCGTCAAAATTGGCTGTTATATTTGCGTTATAATATTTTTATTTATTTCCAGTGGATATGATATTCTTTCAATTTCTTGATGAGCATAATGTGTCCCAATTTCGCATGATTTTTAACTTTTCAGAAGGCCGTTTTGTAAAATTCGAAACATTGATACAAGTTCATGAAGTAACATTAGGTCAATAATATGAGAAATGTTTACCGATCCGCAGTGACGACATTTCATAAGTTTTATTTAATGCAAAAACATAGACACGACAGAAAAATACAACGAATCCAGGGGCCAGTAGCAAAGATATTGGTAACTTTTCAATTTTACAGTTGCGATAAGGAAGATCAAATCCAGAACGAAAGAAAAAATTTAAAATAAAGCTGATTTGGAGATGGAAATTGCAATTTGCCAGGGTAAATATTGACGTTTTTACGTAAACAGCGAAGGCGCGTCTGACGCACTACACAATGGTATGATGTGAGTTTGTTGATTAATTAGGATAATTGGTAAATTGGAAGCGCATTAGTTTAATATCTTGTCTCAGTCTATCTCAGTATTCGGTGTGAATCAATGTTTACAGGTTCTTTACTGTTGGTAGTACTCGTTATGTATCTGTTGGAAATACATTTAATGCAAAAACATAGACACGACAGAAAAATACAACGAATCCAGGGGCCAGTAGCAAAGATATTGGTAACTTTTCAATTTTACAGTGGCGATAAGGAAGATCAAATCCAGATCGAAAGAAAAAATTTAAAATAAAGTTGATTTGGAGATGGAAATTGCAAAATCATTTCTATAATTTTTAGCAGCGCCTCGTCGCCAATGATCGCACAGTAGTTTTCAAATTTGTCAAACAGAACGCGCAGTTCTGCAATAAATTTAAAAAAATTAAACATCGATATCCACCAGAGCGCAAGACTTGATACACGCGTGATTAAAAGAACCCACATTTGTATGTGGAATGCCGAAATAATCACGCCATAATCGTGAAACATACTTTAGCGGCAGTGGTTCCCGGGACCCACTATTTATTACCAAAGCTTATGGCGACCCACTTAACTTTAATTTCATTTTGTTTTTTTAGGACATTATACAGAACACAGCAATGGCTAACCATCGCAAAACTACCGTGTTTCCTCGAAATGAAGACCTGGCCTGAAAATAAGATAATAATTTGAATTTTTAAAATGATTTTAAAATGACCCTACCCTTAAAATAAATTTAAAATGTGTGGGAGAAGAAAGGTTCATTAACCTGAAGTAAGGTGAAGATCACACCACTATTAAAGATTGTGTGATATCACAATTATGATATTTGTCACTTGATTTTTGTATAGAAAATACAAATAAAAACTATGGATGTCGGTTTTTATATAATATTTAGTAAAAAAATCTTGTGATTTTCTACAATGTAATTTTATTTTTGATAAATGAACACAAAAGACCTCTTCCAAAAAAAACCATAGTGTTATTCTTCAAAATAAATAAATCTAAATCCTGTCTAAATTTCGGGGAAACACGATAAGAAGTGCTGTACAGTGTACAAAACTGCTATGCGTAAAAAAGCCACGTGGTCATTCTTTGTGTAGAAAATTTTTGTTCCTTTGAGAAGATCGTAAAAAGGAACCAATCACAGATTCGAATTTAAATTCAATTTAATTTTTTTTTTTTTTTGAAGATTTACGTATTCGAGTCGCCACCGATCCTAATTACCAGTATGATTAACCAAAGTTCTCTACATCTTTTCACGACCAACTAAGATTCCTTTTGCGACCCACCAGTGGTTCGCGACCCATAGTTTGGGAACCGCTAAAGTTTAGCCTATATAAAATACGGTACTAAAATTTAAACATTTAAAAGTGTTTGCTTATGAACTCATTTAAGTGCGGGTGTTTGCTAAGACATAGGACATCTCTAGAAACATTAGTAATGTTTCATTTCATTTGGAATACTTGAACACTTGTTCATTCTTCTGTTTGCACGTTAGTATATTCTTCAGATTCAATATTCTAGAAATGTTTCCGACTATTCGAAAGAAAAAGGAAAATTTACATTCGTAGCTAATTATTATTAGTTGGAGATCGTTGACAACGCGCCCCAATAAATAAACAAGTCCTGTCACGAAGTTAACGATTTGTTTCTGAATCAGTTTCCAGTGTCTGATATTAGAAAGCAAAGTTCTTCAGCATATTGCCTGTGCCTTAATGTACTGTCCCAATGAAATTAAACTTAGAATCGGTGTAGTTTGTTCAAGACAGTCAACACGATGGAACTTGGAATAGAATCAGGAACATGGCATCTGCTGAAAACAATGAACATAAACTAAATATTCCATACGGCAAGACAATTTTGCAGTATCATAATATCACAACTCTCTATATTTCAAATCAATCAGCACGATATAGATTAAAATCAAACAAAATTTAACATTATATATATACCCAATGTTTCGACTTTCCAAGTAACACAATCAAATGAAATATGCTCTAAACTAAAGTAACTAAAATCCAAGTTTTATGACTAAAATATTAAAGCAGTAGTTATTGTGCTAATTTGACAGTAATACTGCCACAAATTATATTGGTATTACACTTGAGAACCTCAATTCTTATTGTTATTTCCAACAGATACATAACGAGTACTACCAACAATACAGAACCTGTAAACACTGGTTCACACCGAATACTGAGCTAGACTGAGACAAGACATCCAACTATTGCGCTTCCAATTTACTAATTATCGCAATTAACAAACTCACATCATACCATTGTGTAGTGCGTCAGACGCGCCTTTGCAGTTTACGTAAACACGTCAATATTTACCCTGGCCAACATTCGGATGGAACAGTAACAACCTATGATGATTTAAGAATGCATGTTAATAGGGATTTCAGGATAGAGGTTACATGAATATGATTAAGTACTGCTTGTACCGAGCTTTATAGGGTAGATCAGGGTGGTCCGAACCGCGGCCCTAGCACACATTCCTTGCGCCCGTAGAACAATTTTAGCGTGTACTAAACTAAACCATTGGTAGATAAGTGTATTTATTGGCAGAGTTATTTCTAAACTATTCCAACTGTGATTGGCTTTTTTCCTAATCCCGATGTCGGGATTGATATTTGATAAAATCACGGAATTTCAATGTTGTATCTATAAACGTCAAGACTCAAGACCAGGATGGAAATGACTTCCCGTGTTCGGTACGAGGAGAATAAATTTTCTTGTGCAGACATGACCAAGCTGATGAGATGAATCGCGCTTCCATCCAAACTTCGTACATGAAGCTCGCCTTGAGTAACTTCTCAATTTTAGAGACGTGACCATGTGACAGCAATGACGAAACGCAGACCTGACTTAGTCTCATCTTAGACATATATTTTGGTTGTTATTTGACGATACCACTAGACCTGATAACGCTAAAAGTAATGAAATTAGTCAAATTTATGAATTCATCATACAATAAGTGTAGAATAAGTGAACAAGAAATAGGAAACGTATTTACCTTTCCCCAACAACGTTCAATGACGGGGTCTGGTGTGTTTCTAAGTAATTTCTACCACGAAAAAATATAAGTTTAGCGGACATTACAAAATCAAACATGAAGAAAAATGCTATAAATATCACCATATTTCTCAAGAAGCAAATGGGTAAACTCCCGATGTTTAATCACTTCTGGGTTTTCTCCTACTGCGGCCCGCGAGACCTCGCCAAAAGTTTTTGCGTCACGCCAACCTTGGACCACCCTAGGGTAGATCTTATATAACGAATTCTGCAATGAGTAGAAACAAAAATGAATGAAGCCTCGATAAAACATGTAGGGAAATCGATTTTCAATACGATTCCAGAAAATCTGTGGATTCCACACATATAAAAATTTAGATTCAAAGCTCGCTCTATCCCAATCGCTAAGACAAGTAGTAATTTCACAACGTATTCATATATCACAGAGTTGGTTTAAGATTAAATGTAATTACTTTAAGCCACATAACATGTATTTGGAAGATTGCCAATCATATCTCCCTGTCCCTTATTTTTCTTTTATAGTGCGAGAAAATTCCATTTGTACAGGCATTCAGTAAACGAGAGTAAACTTTTTTCCTATCCTAGGTAACATTCGGGACACGCGAAAGACCACTCATTTAACCTTATTTCTTGACACGTGTGGATACCAAGAGATAACCACAAAAGACTTCTAAGAGAATGATAACAGCAACAAAATATGTGGATAATAAAATATGTAAATTTAGCGTTCTTTGACTTGTCAAATAAAGGCACTATGATCTTCAAACCTCCCTTTCACACTAAAATCATAAAATCAAACATTTCGTACAGTACATACCGGCCCCGGTAATTTTATGAACTGTTTTTTGGATAACATAGTGAAATGATTTTCAAAAAAAAAAGAAATGTTTGCTCAACTTCCAAAAACAATTGATGAAATAAATACAGTAACAAAACCAATGAAGATAAGCAAATTGCCAATGCAAGAAATTCAAAAAAGGATAGAACCAAAAACTAGCCCCCACTCAAATATAATTCGAATTATACACCTAATATTCCCATAGTGAGAATGTATGTGTGACTGTGTATGTGTAGTGTGGATGCTATTTATGTAGTGTGTATTTTGTGCGTAAATGTACTCAAAAAGCGTAGACAGAGCTTCATTATGTCGCGCATATAAGTAGAATTGGATATGCACACTTTCACTTTTCACTCCTTGATCATCAGGGTGACAAGATCTCCAACTTCAAAGTTGCGTTGAATCTTGAGTCGGCACTGTAATTGGGGAAGATATTCGTTTGTCAAGCGATGACAAAATAAATCATGTAATCACTGAACATGTCTGTATTCCTCTTCAGTATTCATGTGCTCGAAGAACAAATCAGGTGGCAAAGACGGTTCTAATCTATTTATCAAAATTGAGTTTGCAGAAAAGGGCATTTAAGTCTTTCGGATCGTCGCACGGTGGTGTGAGTGGACTTTATTTTTTGACGCGTGTGGATTCCAAGAAATTCCTTCAACGAGAATGGAGAATGATAATAGCAACAAAATGTGGGGATAATAAATAATGTGAGTTCAGCTTTCTGTGACTTCTCAAATACTGGCTATGTGATCTTCAAATCTTCCTTTCGTATTAGCCGATTCTTCAGGACTCTAGCAAATGCAATATTTGTGCATACTCTACATCTTTCTATCTGCTTGTACCTAGTTACTTCTCAGTGGTGTCGATTTGAAACCGGAAAAGTCACAACCGTTGGTTACAGGGAAATTAATGAGTAAACCAGCGTTATGTTGCTTTAGTCAAATGTAAGTTGTATGTTCTTGAAGTTGTGGGCAACAGTTATAAATATACCACTGCCTATTTCGAGTTTACAGCTATCATCAGTTTTGTGCGAATCGGTTCTATTACAATATTTCCAGGATGTAAATTATTTATTTCTGCATGTTGCAATTTCAAGATTGGGAAAAGTGACAATAGCACAGCAACTAAACGCCAGTTCTTTTTTAATGAGCAATTCGAGAGTCCTGCTGCACGCTTACACAAATGTATTTCTGTAACCTTTTGTCTGACCAAAGTCAGACAAGCAGTTTACAACAATCAACTTTTTTATTATTCAGGGCTAGGCTTTTATTAGTTTTAAAATGCATCCTCATTCTATTTTATGACGTCATAATGGATGTTACAAAGCATTTAAATTTTGTTCTTTCAATTCAGATAAAAAGCGATACAGGCAACGTCCGCACATTTACCCACATTACTTGAAAATTATGGAGGATAAAAATCAACTCAAATATCTTCAGAGAAGAGGAGATTGGCAGAAATCAAAGGGTTAACAGATGATGTAAGTTTAGCTTTCTGTTTAGATTGTTTTGTAAATTTTGTAACAGTATTTCATTTCATTTAGAATAACTGAATATTTGAACACATGCTCAAAACATCTGTTCGTGGAACAGCTATCGCTGTGCTTGGTTGATTCTATGCTATATTGCTTCCACGACTACCTTGCCTGATGCGAGTAGCTCAGATTATCTATTAACCATTCTCAGTTTTTTAGCAGTGTTTCTTAACATGGGTTCGATCGAACCTCATGGGTTCTGTAGGGCTGTTTAATTGGGTCGACGAAGGTGCTGGTTTGAAACATTTGTATTTCATGGACTTCTTTCTATTCTACCTATATCAAAGTTAGACCTTTATCTCAGGTATCGCTGCTCGATAACCAGCATTGTTTTTTTCGCGTCACCCTCCACCATGAAATTCCTTTTTTGTGTTTTTTCCTAGTTTTGTTTGCATAAATTATATGTTCATTTTGGTGAAAAAATGAACTTCTGACTGGCTGACTGATGAAGTATTTGTGTTACAATGTTTTGTAAACATACCTACAGTTTTCTGCAGATATTGCAACTTATAAAATAGCTTAACTATTTGCTGTTATTCAACAGTAATGCAACGACGTCATACTGTATCAATTGAAGACTTTTGCATCCTTTCGAGCTTTCTACAAAATTAACTTTAACCGTTCAATCCAAGAAGCAGTTGACGCGTGGATTGTTCACCTGGAACCAAACTAGACTGGTAAATTTGCTCATTTTTTGACAATGTACACAGTTGTCTTGACGACGACGGTTCACATATGCTTCGGCTATTCGCGTCCTTGACGAGGTAGCAAACGACATGTCGACGGCCTAGGTACGATGGTAAGTAATTATGTAGTTGCAATGAGTAAATGTGGCAAAGATTCAGGAATTCAGTAGCCGCAAAATATCCGATTTTAAGTCATACTTTCAAGCATCCACAAAAACGTAGTTGCTTCTGCAATTGTTTACATTCTTTAAATGTACATGTCCAATGACGTAAAAAGGAGATTTTCACTAGAATTAAGTTTATGTTTCAATTGTCTCGAACTTGGACAGTTTGCCTTTTGGTGTAAATTTTATAACATGTGTCGCGCTTGTTCGGGTAAGCATTATTCAGTGATCCATGGCCTGAGGATCTTTACAAGAAGATCAAATGCTAACAACCATCGCAATGTCTCTACTCGTAAAACAGCGTTGTCAATGCAAATGTTTCAGACGTGGTGTCCAATTTCAGCCTTTGCCAGTTGTAGTAAAAGGTCTGTAGGCTTTTCTGAATACTTTATCGCTGTGCTAGACTTTGCTATTCAAATCTCAATTATATATACATCATCAATCGAAACGAAGGCTTGGTCTAATAAAAATAAATCGTACCTGTGTTACCATTGACACTTTATGTAACAAAGGCGTTTCACAAATAGCAGAGTTAGTAAAATTGTAGGTGGAATCTGGTTATGAAGAATATTGGCATTAAACAACGTGTTTGCGATGGAGTTACGCATACAACATTCAGCTAGAATGTTTAAAAGAGATCAATATATGCCTCGCCTCACTTGCAGGATATTCCGTTGGCCGATATTGAAGCGAATCAAGCTATGATTTTAATCGCGGCATAAAATCCCATAGCGCACCCATCGCAACATGAACCAATACGAATTGAAATTCCTAATTGTTGGACTTGATCGGAAATTTGCGTACAAGTATTGACAATAAGACAATTTCAAATTTCATGCATTGTGGTTTATGTGACCATTATAGTCACGTCGTTCAATTTACCGTGTAGCGAGTCGTTTAATAATAGACGAGAATATTTTCCACGAACAGTAAAATTAAATTATTTTACCGTCCTGATGAAGTTGGTTTTATGGAGATGAATGGAAATTGCGAAAAGTCACTAAACGAACACGCAGCTCGAATAAGATTCCAAAGTCTTACAAAACAACTTAAAACAAACAACGATTTAATAAATAATCGCGTCAAGGTGCTTTTTCAATTGCAGAAAAGACCGACAGCTATAAACGTCAATATAAAAGCCATGCTTCATATATTCGATTTTTGGAAGATTATATTAATTCTGCAATTTTTAACTGTTCAAATAATGATTCTTCTTGGAAACAGCCATGTGCGTATAAATCATTGCTCCGTTCTTTCATCGCACAGTAGTTTTCGAATTTGTCAAACAGAATGTGCAGTTCTGCAATAAATTGAAAAAAAAAACTGACATCGATATTCAACAGAGCGCAAGACTTACTATACGCGTGATTGAAAGAAACGACATTTGGATGTCACGCCATAATACGAAACATAGTTTAGCCATATATAAAATACGGTACTAAAATTTAAACCTTAAAAAATGTTTGCTCATGGAGTATGGACTCATTGCTTATGAACGCGGCCCGCGGGTTGGGCAGCCCAAAACTTATCTGTTTTTTATTCAACTTCGTTTTCTTTTAGACATATATTCTTTATGCGGTCATAATTTTGCCATTTTTAGCGTCTTTTACTACCTTCAACTGCTAAGATATAAATTTTGCATGATGATTACAACAAAACCTATGAATTGTGTTCTTTTATTCAGATAACAAGCGATTCAGGCCAAGAATGCTCATTTGGAAATATTTCTTAAATATGTGGAGCGTGAAAAATCGACTCAAAACTAAAATACCTTTAGCGAGAAGAAAACCAGAAATCAAAAGTTTAATGAAAGATGTGAGTTTAGCTTTCAGTGTATATGGTTTTGTAACTTTCGGAAGGATGATGAAGGAAGCTTTTGATCTTTCTCTAGAAACATTAGTAATGTTTCATTTAATTTTGAATACTTGAACACATGCTCATTCTTCTGGTTTTCACGTTAGGATATTCTTCAAATGCAATATTTTAAAAATGTTTCCGAGAAGAAGAAAAATTTACATTTGTAGCTAATTATTAGTGGATAGAGATCTTCGACAACGCGCCCCCAATAAACAAGTCCTGTCACGAACTAAACGATTTGTTTCTGAACCAGTTACTAGTGTTTGATATTAGAGAGCAAGGGGTTCTAGCATATTATCTGTGCCCTAAAGTGCTATGTCCCAATGAAATTCAACTAAGAATCTGTGTAGTTTGTTCAAAACAAAAACAGTCAACACGGTGGAACTTGGAATAGAATCAGGAACATGGCATCGGCTGAAAACAATAAACGAAAACTCAATATTTCATACGGATAGACAACTCAATATATTCTCTATATACACAACTCTCTATATTTCAAATCCATCAGCACGATAAAGATTAAACACATACAAAACCTAATTTAGTATATACATACGTTATGTCCTGGCTCTACAAGTAACACAACCAAATGAAATATGCTCTGATGTAAATATAATTCAAGTTTTATGACAAAAATATTAAAGCAGTAGTTACTATGTTAGTTTAACTGCAATACTGCCCTGAATTATATTTGTCTTACACTTGAAAACCTCAGTTCTCACAAGAATTTGTAAATTTACAAATTGGTATTTCCAACAGATACATAACGAGTACTACCAACAATACAGAACCTGTAAACACTGATTCATACCGAATACTGAGATAGACTGAGACAAGATATTCAACTATTGCGCTTCCAATTTACCAATTATCCTAATTAATCAACAAACTCAAATCATACCATTGTGTAGTGCGTCAGACGCGCCTTCGCAGTTTACGTAAAAATATCAATATTTACCCTGGCCAACATTCGGACGGAACAGTAACAACCTATGATGATTTAAGAATGCATGTTAGTAGGGATTTCAGGATAGAGGTTACATGAATATGATTAAGTACTGCTTGTACCGAGCTTTATAGGGTAGATCAGGGTGGTCCGAACCGCGGCCCTAGCACACATTCCTTGCGCCCGTAGAACAATTTTAGCGTGTACTAAACTAAACCATTGGTAGATAAGTGTATTTATTGGCAGAGTTATTTCTAAACTATTCCAACTGTGATTGGCCTTTTTCCTAATCCCGATGTCGGGATTGATTTTTGATAAAATCACGGAATTTCAATGTTGTATCTATAAACGTCAAGACTCAAGACCAGGATGGAAATGACTTCCCGTGGTCGGTACGAGGAGAATAAATTGTCTTGTGCAGACATGACCAAGCTGATGAGATGAATCGCGCTTCCATCCAAACTTCGTACATGAAGCTCGCCTTGAGTAACTTCTCAATTTTAGAGACGTGACCATGTGACAGCAATGACGAAACGCAGACCTGACTTAGTCTCATCTTAGACATATATTTTGGTTGTTATTTGACGATACCACTAGACCTGATCACGCTAAAAGTAATGAAATTAGTCAAATTTATGAATTCATCATACAATAAGTGTAGAATAAGTGAACAAGAAATAGGAAACGTATTTACCTTTCCCCAACAACGTTCAATGACGGGGTCTGGTGTGTTTCCAAGTAATTTCTACCACGAAAAAATATAAGTTTAGCGGACATTACAAAATCAAACATGAAGAAAAATGCTATAAATATCACCATATTTCTCAAGAAGCAAATGGGTAAACTCCCGATGTTTTATCACTTCTGGGTTTTCTCCTACTGCGGCCCGCGAGACCTCGCCAAATGTTTTTGCGTCACGCCAACCTTGGACCACCCTAGGGTAGATCTTATATAACGAATTCTGCAATTAGTAGAAACAAAAATGAATGAAGCCTCGATAAAACATGTAGGGAAATCGATTTTCAATACGATTCCAGAAAATCTGTGGATTCCACACATATAAAAATTTAGATTCAAAGCTCGCTCTATCCCAATCGCTAAGACAAGTAGTAATTTCACAACGTATTCATATATCACTTAGTTGGTTTAGGATTAAATGTAATTACTTTAAGCCACATAAAATGTATTTGGAAGATTGCCAATCATATCTCCCTGTCCCTTATTTTTCTTTTATAGTGCGAGAAAATTCCATTTGTACAGGCATTCAGTGAACGAGAGTAAACTTTTTTCCTATCCTAGGTAACATTCGGGACACGCGAAAGACCACTCATTTAACCTTATTTCTTGACACGTGTGGATACCAAGAGATAACCACAAAAGACTTCTAAGAGAATGATAACAGCAACAAAATATGTGGATAATAAAATATGTAAATTTAGCGTTCTTTGACTTGTCAAATAATGGCACTATGATCTTCAAACCTCCCTTTCACTAGGCTTGCACGTAATTTACGGATTTACGGAATTACGGAATTATTTCGAGTTACGGAAGGGAAGTTACGAATTACGTAAAGTCGTAAATATTTGTCGAGCTCTTTCACGATTGAAACGAGCTCTCTTCAAATCAGTCAATTCTGTCGATTGTAAAAAATGAAAGTTTAATAAGTAGAGTTGCGTCAATCTCAGCCGTTTTTCTCTCTTTTGTTACGGAGGTGGGGTAAGGCATGACGCGTTGCCACCCCCGTTTGAAAGAAAATTTTAATGTGCAATTTCATCTACAAAAAAGCAGCAGCGTCGTTTTACGATTGCGCATCTTGGTTTCCCGGTCAAAACGATATTATTCTCTGCATTATCACGCAATTAACACCGCCAGACTTTTTTGTCTTCACGATATGGTATCTTTTCGGCGCTGATAATGAATGATAAATAAGAATGTGTGATTGTTGATTGCAATTCCGGAAGTCGTATTTTTCTTTCTCTTCATGAAACAGACATGAAACGAATTTTACCGCCGTTATGGGCGCACAAAAGGAGAGAATGTGATCAACTGTCTTTACCAAATGCGGCAACTTATTTTTATTTATCGCGGACTCGAATACCACCGCCACTCGACCAAACTTGTGTCAATTTTGGGCGATAGCATCTTCGATTTGAGTTAGAAAAACGAGTTAATTTTTTCGTTAGTGCAAAATAAATGTCACAAAATGCATTGTTTTGCGATATAACTTTGTATTTTCGGTAAAGGCATGTCATATAAGTACGGCATTTAAATTATGCGCAAATAATTAATATTTGATACAAATTTATCGCAAATAATGTTATAACATTTAGGACGCGGAATGATTTAATGTAAAATGAGGCATGGTAATCGGAATATCGTCAATAAGCCGGCATCAATAATTATTATAAAATGCTAACTAGGTGGTGAAGTGGGATAATGTAAAAAACGGTGCAATGAGAAGTCTTTGTCGCGAGGCAAGCGCAAGTATAATCAAACGAGAGAATACGCTCGTCGTAGATTTAATAAATTGGAATCCCGAAATTTTTATTTAATACGAAACTCGATTTAAAAAAAAAGTCAACTATCGTTTCATGAATATCCGTATACCAGTGTCGGTAATGACAAAATTGATCGCATAAAATTGGGACGGTTAATTTGCGAAGGTGATAAGGGAAAATCAAAGCTAACACAAAAGTTAAGAATCAAAATAAAATTAATTTGAATATACTCTTTGATATTTGTCTTTAACATATTTCGCCGACGAGTAGTACTGCCAGGAATATGAAAATCGAGCTTCGATGTCCCATTCGGAAAAGAAGTGGATTCAAATGGTTGTTATGATAGGTTTTTATATGTGTGAAAAAATATCGCAATTACGGGGTCATTACGTAATCGATTTTGACGTAATTACGGAATTGATTTTTGTCAATTACGTGCAAGCCTACCTTTCACACTAAAATCATAAAATCAAACATTTCGTACAGTACATACCGGCCCCGGTAATTTTATGAACTGTTTTTTGGATAACATAGGGAAATGATTTTCAAAAAAAAAGAAACGTTTGCTCAACTTCCAAAAACAATTGATGAAATAAATACAGTAACAAAACCAATGAAGATAAGCAAATTGCCAATGCAAGAAATTCAAAAAAGGATAGAACCAAAAACTAGCCCCCACTCAAATATAATTCGAATTATACACCTAATATTCCCATAGTGAGAATGTATGTGTGACTGTGTATGTGTAGTGTGGATGCTATTTATGTAGTGTGTATTTTGTGCGTAAATGTACTCAAAAAGCGTAGACAGAGCTTCATTATGTCGCGCATATAAGTAGAATTGGATATGCACACTTTCACTTTTCACTCCTTGATCATCAGGGTGACAAGATCTCCAACTTCAAAGTTGCGTTGAATCTTGAGTCGGCACTGTAATTGGGGAAGATATTCGTTTGTCAAGCGATGACAAAATAAATCATGTAATCACTGAACATGTCTGTATTCCTCTTCAGTATTCATGTGCTCGAAGAACAAATCAGGTGGCAAAGACGGTTCTAATCTATTTATCAAAATTGAGTTTGCAGAAAAGGGCATTCAAGTCTTTCGGATCGTCGCACGGTGGTGTGAGTGGACTTTATTTTTTGACGCGTGTGGATTCCAAGAAATTCCTTCAACGAGAATGATAATAGCAACAAAATGTGGGGATAATAAATAATGTGAGTTCAGCTTTCTGTGAGTTCTCAAATACTGGCTATGTGATCTTCAAATCTTCCTTTCGTATTAGCCGATTCTTCAGGACTCTAGCAAATGCAATATTTGTGCATACTCTACATATTTCTATCTGCTTGTACCTAGTTACTTCTCAGTGGTGTCGATTTGAAACCGGAAAAGTCACAACCGTTGGTTACAGGGAAATTAATGAGTAAACCAGCGTTATGTTGCTTTAGTCAAATGTAAGTTGTATGTTCTTGAAGTTGTGGGCAGCAGTTATAAATATACCACTGCCTATTTCGAGTTTACAGCTATCATCAGTTTTGTGCGAATCGGTTCTATTACAATATTTCCAGGATGTAAATTATTTATTTCTGCATGTTGCAATTTCAAGATTGGGAAAAGTGACAATAGCACAGCAACTAAACGCCAGTTCTTTTTTAATGAGCAATTCGAGAGTCCTGCTGCACGCTTACACAAATGTATTTCTGTAACCTTTTGTCTGACCAAAGTCAGACAAGCAGTTTACAACAATCAACTTTTTTATTATTCAGGACTAGGCTTTTATTAGTTTTAAAATGCATCCTCATTCTATTTTATGACGTCATAATGGATGTTACAAAGCATTTAAATTTTGTTCTTTTAATTCAGATAAAAAGCGATACAGGCAACGTCCGCACATTTACCCACATTACTTGAAAATTATGGAGGATAAAAATCAACTCAAATATCTTCAGAGAAGAGGAGAAGTTTAGCTTTCTGCTTAGATTGTTTTGTAAATTTTGTAACAGTATTTCATTTCATTTAGAATAACTGAATATTTGAACACATGCTCAAAACATCTGTTCGTGGAACAGCTATCGCTGTGCTTGGTTGATTCTATGCTATATTGCTTCCACGACTACCTTGCCTGATGCGAGTAGCTCAGATTATCTATTAACCATTCTCAGTTTTTTAGCAGTGTTTCTTAACATGGGTTCGATCGAACCTCATGGGTTCTGTAGGGCTGTTTAATTGGGTCGACGAAGGTGCTGGTTTGAAACATTTGTATTTCATGGACTTCTTTCTATTCTACCTATATCAAAGTTAGACCTTTATCTCAGGTATCGCTGCTCGATAACCAGCATTGTTTTTTTCGCGTCACCCTCCACCGTGAAATTCCTTTTTTGTGTTTTTTTCCTAGTTTGGTTTGCATTAATTATATGTTCATTTTGGTGAAAAATGAACTTCTGACTGGCTGACTGATGAAGTATTTGTGTTACAATGTTTTGTAAACATACCTACAGTTTTCTGCAGATATTGCAACTTATAAAATAGCTTAACTATTTGCTGTTATTCAACAGTAATGCAACGACGTCATACTGTATCAATTGAAGACTTTTGCATCCTTTCGAGCTTTCTACAAAATTAACTTTAACCGTTCAATCCAAGAAGCAGTTGACGCGTGGATTGTTCACCTGGAACCAAACTAGTCTGGTAAATTTGCTTATTTTTTGGTAATGTACACAGTTGTCTTGACGACGACGGTTCACATATGCTTCGGCTATTCGCGTCCTTGACGGGGTAGCAAACGACATGTCGACGGCCTAGGTACGATGGTAAGTAATTATGTAGTTGCAATGAGTAAATGTGGCAAAGATTCAGGAATTCAGTAGCCGCAAAATATCCGATTTTAAGTCATACTTTCAAGCATCCACAAAAACGTAGTTGCTTCTGCAATTGTTTAGATTCTTTAAATGTACATGTCCAATGACGTAAAAAGGAGATTTTCACTAGAATTAAGTTTATGTTTCAATTGTCTCGAACTTGGACAGTTTGCCTTTTGGTGTAAATTTTATAACATGTGTCGCGCTTGTTCGGGTAAGCATTATTCAGTGATCCATGGCCTGAGGATCTTTACAAGAAGATCAAATGCTAACAACCATCGCAATGTCTTCACTCGTAAAACAGCGTTGTCAATGCAAATGTTTCAGACGTGGTGTCCAATTTCAGCCTTTGCCAGTTGTAGTAAAAGGTCTGTAGGCTTTTCTGAATACTTTATCGCTGTGCTAGACTTTGCTATTCAAATCTCAATTATATATACATCATCAATCGAAACGAAGACTTGGTCTAATAAAAATAAATCGTACCTGTGTTACCATTGACACTTTATGTAACAAAGGCGTTTCACAAATAGCAGAGTTAGTAAAATTGTAGGTGGAATCTGGTTATGAAGAATATTGGCATTAAACAACGTGTTTGCGATGGAGTCACGGATACAACATTCAGCTAGAATGTTTAAAAGAGATCAATATATGCCTCGCCTCACTTGCAGGATATTCCGTTGGCCGATATTGAAGCGAATCAAGCTATGATTTTAATCGCGGCATAAAATCCCATAGCGCACCCATCGCAACATGAACCAATACGAATTGAAATTCCTCATGGTTGGACTTGATCGGAAATTTGCGTACAAGTATTGACAATAAGACAATTTCAAATATCATGCATTGTGGTTTATGTGACCATTATAGTCACGTCGTTCAATTTACCGTGTAGCGAGTCGTTTAATAATAGACGAGAATATTTTCCACGAACAGTAAAATTAAATTATTTTACCGTCCTGATGAAGTTGGTTTTATGGAGATGAATGGAAATTGCGAAAAGTCACTAAACGAACACGCAGCTCGAATAAGATTCCAAAGTCTTACAAAACAACTTAAAACAAACAACGATTTAATAAATAATCGCGTCAAGGTGCTTTTTCAATTGCAGAAAAGACCGACAGCTATAAACGTCAATATAAAAGCCATGCTTCATATATTCGATTTTTGGAAGATTATATTAATTCTGCAATTTTTAACTGTTCAAATAATGATTCTTCTTGGAAACAGCCATGTGCGTATAAATCATTGCTCCGTTCTTTCATCGCACAGTAGTTTTCGAATTTGTCAAACAGAATGTGCAGTTCTGCAATAAATTGAAAAAAAAAAACTGACATCGATATTCAACAGAGCGCAAGACTTACTATACGCGTGATTGAAAGAAACGACATTTGGATGTCACGCCATAATACGAAACATAGTTTAGCCATATATAAAATACGGTACTAAAATTTAAACCTTAAAAAATGTTTGCTCATGGAGTATGGACTCATTGCTTATGAACGCGGCCCGCGGGTTGGGCAGCCCAAAACTTATCTGTTTTTTATTCAACTTCGTTTTCTTTTAGACATATATTCTTTATGCGGTCATAATTTTGCCATTTTTAGCGTCTTTTACTACCTTCAACTGCTAAGATATAAATTTTGCATGATGATTACAACAAAACCTATGAATTGTGTTCTTTTATTCAGATAACAAGCGATTCAGGCCAAGAATGCTCATTTGGAAATATTTCTTAAATATGTGGAGCGTGAAAAATCGACTCAAAACTAAAATACCTTTAGCGAGAAGAAAACCAGAAATCAAAAGTTTAATGAAAGATGTGAGTTTAGCTTTCAGTGTATATGGTTTTGTAACTTTCGGAAGGATGATGAAGGAAGCTTTTGATCTTTCTCTAGAAACATTAGTAATGTTTCATTTAATTTTGAATACTTGAACACATGCTCATTCTTCTGGTTTTCACGTTAGGATATTCTTCAAATGCAATATTTTAAAAATGTTTCCGAGAAGAAGAAAAATTTACATTTGTAGCTAATTATTAGTGGATAGAGATCTTCGACAACGCGCCCCCAATAAACAAGTCCTGTCACGAACTAAACGATTTGTTTCTGAACCAGTTACTAGTGTTTGATATTAGAGAGCAAGGGGTTCTAGCATATTATCTGTGCCCTAAAGTGCTATGTCCCAATGAAATTCAACTAAGAATCTGTGTAGTTTGTTCAAAACAAAAACAGTCAACACGGTGGAACTTGGAATAGAATCAGGAACATGGCATCGGCTGAAAACAATAAACGAAAACTCAATATTTCATACGGATAGACAACTCAATATATTCTCTATATACACAACTCTCTATATTTCAAATCCATCAGCACGATAAAGATTAAACACATACAAAACCTAATTTAGTATATACATACGTTATGTCCTGGCTCTACAAGTAACACAACCAAACGAAATATGCTCTGATGTAAATATAATTCAAGTTTTATGACAAAAATATTAAAGCAGTAGTTACTATGTTAGTTTAACTGCAATACTGCCCTGAATTATATTTGTCTTACACTTGAAAACCTCAGTTCTTACAAGAATTTGTAAATTTACAAATTGGTATTTCCAACAGATACATAACGAGTACTACCAACAATACAGAACCTGTAAACACTGATTCATACCGAATACTGAGATAGACTGAGACAAGATATTCAACTATTGCGCTTCCAATTTACCAATTATCCTAATTAATCAACAAACTCAAATCATACCATTGTGTAGTGCGTCAGACGCGCCTTCGCAGTTTACGTAAAAATATCAATATTTACCCTGGCCAACATTCGGACGGAACAGTAACAACCTATGATGATTTAAGAATGCATGTTAGTAGGGATTTCAGGATAGAGGTTACATGAATATGATTAAGTACTGCTTGTACCGAGCTTTATAGGGTAGATCAGGGTGGTCCGAACCGCGGCCCTAGCACACATTCCTTGCGCCCGTAGAACAATTTTAGCGTGTACTAAACTAAACCATTGGTAGATAAGTGTATTTATTGGCAGAGTTATTTCTAAACTATTCCAACTGTGATTGGCCTTTTTCCTAATCCCGATGTCGGGATTGATATTTGATAAAATCACGGAATTTCAATGTTGTATCTATAAACGTCAAGACTCAAGACCAGGATGGAAATGACTTCCCGTGGTCGGTACGAGGAGAATAAATTGTCTTGTGCAGACATGACCAAGCTGATGAGATGAATCGCGCTTCCATCCAAACTTCGTACATGAAGCTCGCCTTGAGTAACTTCTCAATTTTAGAGACGTGACCATGTGACAGCAATGACGAAACGCAGACCTGACTTAGTCTCATCTTAGACATATATTTTGGTTGTTATTTGACGATACCACTAGACCTGATCACGCTAAAAGTAATGAAATTAGTCAAATTTATGAATTCATCATACAATAAGTGTAGAATAAGTGAACAAGAAATAGGAAACGTATTTACCTTTCCCCAACAACGTTCAATGACGGGGTCTGGTGTGTTTCCAAGTAATTTCTACCACGAAAAAATATAAGTTTAGCGGACATTACAAAATCAAACATGAAGAAAAATGCTATAAATATCACCATATTTCTCAAGAAGCAAATGGGTAAACTCCCGATGTTTTATCACTTCTGGGTTTTCTCCTACTGCGGCCCGCGAGACCTCGCCAAATGTTTTTGCGTCACGCCAACCTTGGACCACCCTAGGGTAGATCTTATATAACGAATTCTGCAATTAGTAGAAACAAAAATGAATGAAGCCTCAATAAAACATGTAGGGAAATCGATTTTCAATACGATTTCAGAAAATCTGTGGATTCCACACATATAAAAATTTAGATTCAAAGCTCGCTCTATCCCAATCGCTAAGACAAGTAGTAATTTCACAACGTATTCATATATCACTTAGTTGGTTTAGGATTAAATGTAATTACTTTAAGCCACATAAAATGTATTTGGAAGATTGCCAATCATATCTCCCTGTCCCTTATTTTTCTTTTATAGTGCGAGAAAATTCCATTTGTACAGGCATTCAGTGAACGAGAGTAAACTTTTTTCCTATCCTAGGTAACATTCGGGACACGCGAAAGACCACTCATTTAACCTTATTTCTTGACACGTGTGGATACCAAGAGATAACCACAAAAGACTTCTAAGAGAATGATAACAGCAACAAAATATGTGGATAATAAAATATGTAAATTTAGCGTTCTTTGACTTGTCAAATAATGGCACTATGATCTTCAAACCTCCCTTTTTTCACACTAAAATCATAAAATCAAACATTTCGTACAGTACATACCGGCCCCGGTAATTTTATGAACTGTTTTTTGGATAACATAGGGAAATGATTTTCAAAAAAAAAGAAACGTTTGCTCAACTTCCAAAAACAATTGATGAAATAAATACAGTAACAAAACCAATGAAGATAAGCAAATTGCCAATGCAAGAAATTCAAAAAAGGATAGAACCAAAAACTAGCCCCCACTCAAATATAATTCGAATTATACACCTAATATTCCCATAGTGAGAATGTATGTGTGACTGTGTATGTGTAGTGTGGATGCTATTTATGTAGTGTGTATTTTGTGCGTAAATGTACTCAAAAAGCGTAGACAGAGCTTCATTATGTCGCGCATATAAGTAGAATTGGATATGCACACTTTCACTTTTCACTCCTTGATCATCAGGGTGACAAGATCTCCAACTTCAAAGTTGCGTTGAATCTTGAGTCGGCACTGTAATTGGGGAAGATATTCGTTTGTCAAGCGATGACAAAATAAATCATGTAATCACTGAACATGTCTGTATTCCTCTTCAGTATTCATGTGCTCGAAGAACAAATCAGGTGGCAAAGACGGTTCTAATCTATTTATCAAAATTGAGTTTGCAGAAAAGGGCATTCAAGTCTTTCGGATCGTCGCACGGTGGTGTGAGTGGACTTTATTTTTTGACGCGTGTGGATTCCAAGAAATTCCTTCAACGAGAATGATAATAGCAACAAAATGTGGGGATAATAAATAATGTGAGTTCAGCTTTCTGTGAGTTCTCAAATACTGGCTATGTGATCTTCAAATCTTCCTTTCGTATTAGCCGATTCTTCAGGACTCTAGCAAATGCAATATTTGTGCATACTCTACATATTTCTATCTGCTTGTACCTAGTTACTTCTCAGTGGTGTCGATTTGAAACCGGAAAAGTCACAACCGTTGGTTACAGGGAAATTAATGAGTAAACCAGCGTTATGTTGCTTTAATCAAATGTAAGTTGTATGTTCTTGAAGTTGTGGGCAGCAGTTATAAATATACCACTGCCTATTTCGAGTTTACAGCTATCATCAGTTTTGTGCGAATCGGTTCTATTACAATATTTCCAGGATGTAAATTATTTATTTCTGCATGTTGCAATTTCAAGATTGGGAAAAGTGACAATAGCACAGCAACTAAACGCCAGTTCTTTTTTAATGAGCAATTCGAGAGTCCTGCTGCACGCTTACACAAATGTATTTCTGTAACCTTTTGTCTGACCAAAGTCAGACAAGCAGTTTACAACAATCAACTTTTTTATTATTCAGGGCTAGGCTTTTATTAGTTTTAAAATGCATCCTCATTCTATTTTATGACGTCATAATGGATGTTACAAAGCATTTAAATTTTGTTCTTTTAATTCAGATAAAAAGCGATACAGGCAACGTCCGCACATTTACCCACATTACTTGAAAATTATGGAGGATAAAAATCAACTCAAATATCTTCAGAGAAGAGGAGATTGGCAGAAATCAAAGGGTTAACAGATGATGTAAGTTTAGCTTTCTGCTTAGATTGGTTTGTAAATTTTGTAACAGTATTTCATTTCATTTAGAATAACTGAATATTTGAACACATGCTCAAAACATCTGTTCGTGGAACAGCTATCGCTGTGCTTGGTTGATTCTATGCTATATTGCTTCCACGACTACCTTGCCTGATGCGAGTAGCTCAGATTATCTATTAACCATTCTCAGTTTTTTAGCAGTGTTTCTTAACATGGGTTCGATCGAACCTCATGGGTTCTGTAGGGCTGTTTAATTGGGTCGACGAAGGTGCTGGTTTGAAACATTTGTATTTCATGGACTTCTTTCTATTCTACCTATATCAAAGTTAGACCTTTATCTCAGGTATCGCTGCTCGATAACCAGCATTGTTATTTTCGCGTCACCCTCCACCGTGAAATTCCTTTTTTGTGTTTTTTTCCTAGTTTGGTTTGCATTAATTATATGTTCATTTTGGTGAAAAATGAACTTCTGACTGGCTGACTGATGAAGTATTTGTGTTACAATGTTTTGTAAACATACCTACAGTTTTATGCAGATATTGCAACTTATAAAATAGCTTAACTATTTGCTGTTATTCAACAGTAATGCAACGACGTCATACTGTATCAATTGAAGACTTTTGCATCCTTTCGAGCTTTCTACAAAATTAACTTTAACCGTTCAATCCAAGAAGCAGTTGACGCGTGGATTGTTCACCTGGAACCAAACTAGTCTGGTAAATTTGCTTATTTTTTGATAATGTACACAGTTGTCTTGACGACGACGGTTCACATATGCTTCGGCTATTCGCGTCCTTGACGGGGTAGCAAACGACATGTCGACGGCCTAGGTACGATGGTAAGTAATTATGTAGTTGCAATGAGTAAATGTGGCAAAGATTCAGGAATTCAGTAGCCGCAAAATATCCGATTTTAAGTCATACTTTCAAGCATCCACAAAAACGTAGTTGCTTCTGCAATTGTTTAGATTCTTTAAATGTACATGTCCAATGACGTAAAAAGGAGATTTTCACTAGAATTAAGTTTATGTTTCAATTGTCTCGAACTTGGACAGTTTGCCTTTTGGTGTAAATTTTATAACATGTGTCGCGCTTGTTCGGGTAAGCATTATTCAGTGATCCATGGCCTGAGGATCTTTACAAGAAGATCAAATGCTAACAACCATCGCAATGTCTCTACTCGTAAAACAGCGTTGTCAATGCAAATGTTTCAGACGTGGTGTCCAATTTCAGCCTTTGCCAGTTGTAGTAAAAGGTCTGTAGGCTTTTCTGAATACTTTATCGCTGTGCTAGACTTTGCTATTCAAATCTCAATTATATATACATCATCAATCGAAACGAAGACTTGGTCTAATAAAAATAAATCGTACCTGTGTTACCATTGACACTTTATGTAACAAAGGCGTTTCACAAATAGCAGAGTTAGTAAAATTGTAGGTGGAATCTGGTTATGAAGAATATTGGCATTAAACAACGTGTTTGCGATGGAGTCACGGATACAACATTCAGCTAGAATGTTTAAAAGAGATCAATATATGCCTCGCCTCACTTGCAGGATATTCCGTTGGCCGATATTGAAGCGAATCAAGCTATGATTTTAATCGCGGCATAAAATCCCATAGCGCACCCATCGCAACATGAACCAATACGAATTGAAATTCCTCATGGTTGGACTTGATCGGAAATTTGCGTACAAGTATTGACAATAAGACAATTTCAAATATCATGCATTGTGGTTTATGTGACCATTATAGTCACGTCGTTCAATTTACCGTGTAGCGAGTCGTTTAATAATAGACGAGAATATTTTCCACGAACAGTAAAATTAAATTATTTTACCGTCCTGATGAAGTTGGTTTTATGGAGATGAATGGAAATTGCGAAAAGTCACTAAACGAACACGCAGCTCGAATAAGATTCCAAAGTCTTACAAAACAACTTAAAACAAACAACGATTTAATAAATAATCGCGTCAAGGTGCTTTTTCAATTGCAGAAAAGACCGACAGCTATAAACGTCAATATAAAAGCCATGCTTCATATATTCGATTTTTGGAAGATTATATTAATTCTGCAATTTTTAACTGTTCAAATAATGATTCTTCTTGGAAACAGCCATGTGCGTATAAATCACTGCTCCGTTCTTTCCTCGCACAGTAGTTTTCGAATTTGTCAAACAGAATGTGCAGTTCTGCAATAAATTGAAAAAAAAAAAATGACATCGATATTCAACAGAGCGCAAGACTTACTATACGCGCGATTGAAAGAAACGACATTTGGATGTCACGCCATAATACGAAACATAGTTTAGCCATATATAAAATACGGTACTAAAATTTAAACCTTAAAAAATGTTTGCTCATGGACCAGTATGTTCCCCAGCTTTTCTTTTTAGGGGGGGGTGTTTCAAAATTTAGGGGGTGGTAAATAATTTGCTGTTAGAGATAAAACTAGGCTGTTTGTATTCTTAAAAAAATGGTAAGTATTTAAGAAACGATGTAGGCTACTTGGGGGCCCCCCAAGTTGATTGACGCGAGCCAAAATCCACAGCAGAATGTAATTGTAGGGCCAAAAAAGGGGAGCGAGAAAAAGTGCGGGACGACACGACTGGGGTTCAGGGCGCGCTCAAGCGTCCTGAGAAAATTTTGAGAAATAGGCACCAAAATAGGCTCTAAGCTTGATTTTAGATACACCTAGCATCGCAGTTTGTTATGTGATGAAATCAATAATTATAATATTTAGCTGATAGAATTCCCGGGGAATAGATAACAAGCACGGCTTTCAACCGTAAATATATACTAGGCTACTACGTTTCAACAAGTAATTTGCAACTGATAGTGACTAATGAAGTTACTTGCTCATCTGGCATTGTATGAATGGCTACTTATGGATTGTTTTGTTACACATTTCTAATTTTTTTGAACATGTTTGTTTGACTTTTGTATGAATTAAATTTTGGAATAAGCTCGCCAACTGATCATAATGTCGCATAATGTTGTATTCCTTCAGAACTGAAATATTTTGTTGGTTAGAAGACAAATCGCTGAAGTTTGATTCTTTTCAATAAAGAAATAAAAACGCTGTCATTCATCTAAAAAACGTCTGTTTTCAGTGCCTAGTTTTCGTTTTTTGACACCTTTAAGCTTTCTTAATATACGGCTGATATCTAAAATACTGCAGTGTGTAATCCTAATACCCATACGTATACATAAGATACCGAAATATTTCAATTGTTACGAAATAAACGTGCTTAAACTGTGATAATGATGTAACAATAGACGGTATCTAAAACTCAAAAGGTACCACATGAAGGGTTAAACTATTTCACTCAAGTTCGGCGGGCCATTTTAAATCGTCACGCGGGCCGTAATGGGCCCGCAGACTGCGGTTTAGAACCCCTTAGTGTGGAATCGCACCTCAAAATTAGGGGGGGGGGGTGTTTGAAATTTTAGGGGGGGTGTTCACCCCCTATAGGGGGGGTGTAGGGAAATCACTGTCATGGACTCATTGCTTATGAACGCGGCCCGCGGGTTGGGCAGCCCTAAACTTATCTGTTTTTTATTCAACTTCGTTTTCTTTTAGACATATATTCTTTATGCGGTCATAATTTTGCCATTTTTAGCGTCTTTAACCACCTTCAACTGCTAAGATATAAATTTTGCATGATGATTACAACAAAACCTATGAATTGTGTTCTTTTATTCAGATAACAAGCGATTCAGGCCAAGAATGCTCATTTGGAAATATTTCTTAAATATGTGGAGCGTGAAAAATCGACTCAAAACTAAAATACCTTTAGCGAGAAGAAAACCAGAAATCAAAAATTTAATGAAAGATGTGAGTTTAGCTTTCAGTGTATATGGTTTTGTAACTTTCGGAAGGATGATGAAGGAAGCTTTTGATCTTTCTCTAGAAACATTAGTAATGTTTCATTTAATTTTGAATACTTGAACACATGCTCATTCTTCTGCAAACACTGATTCATACCGAATACTGAGATAGACTGAGACAAGATATTCAACTATTGCGCTTCCAATTTACCAATTATCCTAATTAATCAACAAACTCAAATCATACCATTGTGTAGTGCGTCAGACGCGCCTTCGCAGTTTACGTAAAAATATCAATATTTACCCTGGCCAACATTCGGATGGAACAGTAACAACCTATGATGATTTAAGAATGCATGTTAGTAGGGATTTCAGGATAGAGGTTACATGAATATGATTAAGTACTGCTTGTACCGAGCTTTATAGGGTAGATCAGGGTGGTCCGAACCGCGGCCCTAGCACACATTCCTTGTGCCCGTAGAACAATTTTAGCGTGTACTAAACCATTGTTAGATAAGTGTATTTATTGGCAGAATATTTCTGAACTATTCCAACTGTGATTGGCCTTTTTCCTAATCCCGATGTCGGGATTGATATTTGATAAAATCACGGAATTTCAATGTTGTATCTATAAACGTCAAGACTCTACCAGGATGGAAATGACTTCCCGTAGTCGGTACGATGAGAATAAATTGTCTTGTGCAGACATGACCAAGCTGATGAGATGAATCGCGCTTCCATCCAAACTTCGTACATGAAGCTCGCCTTAAGTAACTTCTCAATTTTAGAGACGTGACCATGTTACAGCAATGACGAAACGCAGACCTGACTTAGCGCCGCGCAATCCATTTTTTTTTAGCTGGGTCCGGAGTCTCATCTTAGACAGATATTTTGGTTGTTATTTGACAATACCACTAAACCTAATCACGCTAAAATTCATCCTACAATAAGTGTAGAATAAATGAACAAGAAATAGGAAACGTATTTACCTTTCTCCAACAATGTTCAATGACGGGGTCTGGTGTGTTTCCAAGTAATTTCTACCACGAAAAAATATAATTTTAGCGGACATTACAAAATCAAACATGAAGAAAAATGCCAAAAATATCACGATATTTCTCAAGAAGCAAATGGGTAAACTCCCGATGTTTTATCACTTTTGGGTTTTCTCCTACTGCGGCCCGCGAGACATCGCCAAAAGTTATTGCGTCACGCCAACCTCGCAACCTTGGACCACCCTACGGTAGATCTTATATAACGGATGCTGCAATTAGTAGAAACATAAATTAATATTGTATCGGTAAAAGATGTAGAGAAATCGATCTTCAATACGATTCCAGAAAATCTATGGACACGCATGTAAATTTAGATTCGAATCTTGCTCCATCCAATTCACTAAGACAAGTAATAATTCCACAACGTCCTCATATATATATATCACAAAGTTTGTTTGAGATTAAATGTAATTACTTTAAGCCACATATTATGTATTTGGAAGATTGTCAATTATATCTACCCGTTCCTTATTTTTTATAATGTGAAAAATTCTAATTTTACGGGCATTCAGCGAATGCGGGTATCGGCTTTTCTAATCTTATTTCTCATCATTCTATTGCTAGGACATCGGTGCTGTATGCTATGCAATCACGAGAAAAAAAAGCGTATACATTGTGTTATTTTTATCTCATATAACATTCGAGACACGCGAAAGACCACTCATTTAACCTTATTTCTTGACACGTGTGGATACCAAGAGATACAAAATATGTGGATAACAAAATATGTGAGTTTAACTGTCTTTGACTTGTCATATACTGGCACTATGAACTTCAAACCTCCCTTTCATACTAGCCCATTCATCAGAAATTGAGCAATTGTAAAGGTTGTGCATGTGGGATAAGTAGTTTGAAGTAAGGTTTCCCACTACGGTTACGAGTTACGAGCTAACTAAAGTCGTATCCTGTCCTTTGGTATCCAAATTATTGTCTTCAATTTATGCACCAACAAGAAACTTTGAAAGAAACTTTGTTATCAGCCTGAAACACATCTGATGTTGACATCAGTGTTAACAGTCTTGGTACTTCAGTATTGGTGTTAATAATAAATTGACTATTTCTGACAAGGACTCAAAGAACAGCCGCGAGTATGCTAGGATACAAAATAAGACAATGATAAATATAACATTGCATATATTAGAGCAATCCTCAAAACCTATTCGGGTAATATATGAATAAACCTAACAATATTCGAAGTATCAAATTCCCACCTGATAATCATTTTGCAACGTATGGCATGAGTCAAACGCGAATTAGGAAATCCCATCATTAATAAAATATACAATTGCACAGCAGACTCCCTGATCCGCATTGTGCGACGTGCATTTACCTCGTGGCAACAAAATTTCGAATTTTCTAGCGAGGGGGGGGGGGGGGGGGGGTGAGTCATTTATCCGCCCCAGTAAAAGGAGGGACGTTGACTAACTTTACAGTGCTTAAATTAAAGGGATGGAGATTCCATAAAATGGGCAAAAAAACATTTCGTACATACCGGCCCCGGAAATTATATGAAATGTTTTGATGAAATGGATAACGGAGGGAAATATTAAAAAAAAAAGGTTTGCTCAACTTCCAAAAACAATTGGAGTTAAAAATACGAAAACAAAACCTATGAAGATAACGAAATTGTCAATTTGTATGTGTGGTGTGGATGCTATATATGCAGTGTGTATTTTGTACGTAAATGTACTCAACAAGGTTCAAGTAGGCCAGGGGTGGGCAACCTTTTTCGGCTCGCGTGCCAAAATCGGCTAAATTTAACAACAAAATTCTTCCGCGTGCCGACCAAAATTAAAAACAATGCTTTGCTACTTCCAAAGCAAAAATACATAATAATAAACCTTTCAAACATGTAGGCCTACAGACGGATTCACTATTCGGATATATTATCAGTCCGACAAATAGATTTGATTACTTTTCTTATTCTATCTCAGTGAGACTTCTGCTGCTGCATTACCGCTGATAGGGATTTTACATTGGGTTTATATTTTGTAACTTTCAAAGAAATATACGAACTACTGGTTTCAACGTCCAGGCTACTCCTGTTACGAGACGACTTATTAAAATTCCAATCATAACTGAGAACAAAGATTCACAAGCATATGCAGATGATGTAGAGCAGTGGTCGGAAAACTTTATGTACTTGCGGGCCAAATATACACATTCCCTGTAGCGCGCAGGCCGCAATTTTTCCGCCTTCGAACAAGCGCTAGATTGAATTTCAAATTGTGGCGCATTCACACCTTCTATTATTGCGTTAAAAGCCTGCTACTATGAGATGTGTATGTGCCGTTTCTTAATATATATATATTATTCAACAACATATCGTTTTTATTTACTTGTTATTAATGTGAAGGATGATGTTTTTTTGCCACTTGCCCCCACGGTACGTCTTCCAAAGAAGACCTGACAAGCGAGTACGAAGTTTATTCCAAGTGTAATGCATTTTAGATAAAGCTGTTCGCAGCAATATGTGCTTCCGAACGTGCCCATTACTTGTTTTGCACTGTCGCATAGATCAACTGTGGCGCAGTCCTGGGTCTCGGCTCGAATTTTTCGTCGAAGCACATTGGAATGTTCAGTCCTCGTCGCGAGCTATCCTGCGTTTTCCAAACATTTTTGAATTTTAAAGATCACAATTAACTCGAACGACATGCAACTGACGCTACATATTTCAAAACAAGCGTCATACAGCAGAACTTGTTACCTCATAAATCCGCGTACATACAATAATAAATTTGGGATCAATTTTTGTTTCATTTAATAAATGTCGGGTTGTTCGAGGGCCGCAACAAATTAGCTCGCGGGCCGCATTTGGCCCTCAGTTTACCGACCCCTGTTGTAGAATAGTGCATTGCAAAGTTTTCAAGTTTTAAAAAAATTCTCGGGAATGGCATCCCAATCATGTAATAGTTCGTTTTCTGCACTTCTCTCTTGTATTCCCTTTCCTAATAGCTTATATTTCTTTCGAAATCAAGTTATAACAGTAAGTTAGCAAGTAACTCTAACCAACATGAGTTGCACCACTTCATAAATCAATCAGAAATATATATTACGTAACAATGTAGCCAAACGTTGTGTTAATTCCGACAAAATTCGTCGAGAGCTCAGTTGCTACGCCATGATATATATATTCCTTTGAAGCCATGAAAAGACAAAAAGAACTTAAATAAATAACAGATTGTTAACAAACGATAATGAATAAACGAACACCGAGTTTTATCAGATAATTCAGTCTCGAAACTTTTTATCTCAAATAAGACGATCTCGTTTCTGAGGCCTCGCTCGCATGCCGAATAAATGGGCTCGCGTGCCAAAGGTTGCCCACCCCTGAAGTAGGCAGAACTCCAATCTCCAATTTAAGTCAAACGTTCAAGCTTCCACAAAAACGTAGTTGCTTCTGCAATGGTTTACATTTTTCAAGTTTTTTTGTCCAATGACGTAAAAAAAGAAGATTTTCACTAGAATCAAGTTTATGTTTCAATTGTTTCGAACTCGGTCAGTTTGCTTTTTGGTGTAGATTTCCTAACATGTGTCGCGCTTGTTCGGGTAAGCAGCATTCAGTGATCCATGGCCTGAGGATCTTTACAAAAAGATCAAATGCTAACAATCATCGCAATGACTCTACTCGTACAAACAGCGTTGCCAATGCAAATGTTTCAGACGTGGTGTCCAGTTTCAGCTTTTGCCAGTTGTAGTGAAGGATCCATTGGGCTTTTCTGAATAAGTTATCGCTGTGGTAGACTCTGCTAGTCAAATTTCAATTATATATACATCATGAATCGAAACGAAAACTTGGTCTAATAAATATAAACCATACCCGTGTTAGCACTGACACTTTATGTAACAAAGGCGTTTCACAAGATACAGAAGTAGTAAAATTGTCGGTGAAATCTGGTTACGACGAATATTGGAGTTAAACAACGTGTTTGTAATCAAGTCACGAAGACCACATTCAGATAGAATGCTTATAAAAGTTCAATATATGCCTCACTTGCAGGATATTCCGTTGGCCGATATTGAAGCGAATCAAGCTATGATTTTAATCGCGGCAGATTTTCTCATAGCGTTCTTCCAGCTTTTGCATGGAGTGGGTCGACAACGTGAACCAATAGGAATTGAATCTCCTCTTGGTTGGACTTGATCGGAAATTTGCGTACAAGTATTGACAATAAGACAATTTCAAATTTGATGCATTGCGGAATACGTGACCATTATACCATGCTACAAGAACAAATCGGATAAAATTGGTCCAGCGAATCTGTAGGCACGGCATATAATTTGTCGCATAGGGAGTCCTTCGAAGATAGACGAGAATATATTCTCACGAACAGTAAAATTAAATTATTTGACCGTCCTGATGAATTCGGTTTCATGGAGTTGAATGGAAATTGCGAAAAGTCACTAAACAAACACGCAGCTCGTATGAGATTCAAAAGTCTTACAAAGAAACAACGATTCAATGAATAATCGCGTCGGGGTGCTTTTTCATTTTCTGGAAAGACCGACAGCTATAAACGTCAATATAAAAGCCATGCTTCATTTATTCTATTTTTGAAAAATGATATTAATTCTGCAATTTTTAACTGTACAAATAACTGTTTTTCTTGGAAACAGCCATGTGCGTATAAATTATTGCCTCGTATTGCTTTCGTAGCTGTTGATTCATCTTATGTGGCGAATTTTTGTTGTTTAACGGGAGATACGTACGATAGTGGACATAAATTTCCTAGTAGCGCATTGTCAATTATCGATATACACTTTTACGTTGATTTACTTACTTCGAAATAGAGTTCGATTCATTGGTATCAGCATCTAAGAACGTGATTGAAATGTTACACAATAACGGGTTCAAGACGACAGATTGGGTTTCGAATTCCAAATCAGTTTCACGTGAGATATACATTCATCGTCTCACCACAAGTATTGATTTAGATATCGAGAGACTTACTCTGAAATGTGCTTGGGGCTGAACTGTGGAAGCGAGAGAGATTGCTTCATACTTGAACACCAGGAGTTCACAGGTTTTGTCACAAATAGAAAAGCCCTTACTGTTGTAAGTTCAATACTTGATGCTTGGGATGAAAAATTCAACAATAAGAGACTGAAGTGTTGGTCAAAGTGGAGTAATTCTATAAGTTTTCAAAATATTTCAATTCCTCGTCAATTCAAAGATGTGGAATGTAAATATTCCCTGTACAAATTTGGCATATTCTGTCATATGATATCGAAGCATCCCAAGAAGAATTGCCAGGGTCGTTCTACTTAACGCTGATTCCGCGCAAACTCCCACAGATTACTGCGATAGAAGGATGAATATTTCTCAGTTTTTAGAGAATTTGGACATTGGACTAGTTTTTGACGCTATTCCGCCTCATTGATGGATGACTTCCTGTGAATAGTCATGAAGGTGCCTTTGTCGGCAGTCCGCGTGGCTATAAGTGCTAGTTTAGTTCGGGTTGGGAAAAATATTCGAATATTTGAGTAACAGTTTACTGCTCTAATGGCCGTTCTCACGTGGCCTGGACACGGCACGTCACTTGCGCATCGTTGAATCAAACGCTTGGACAGTATAGCGCACGATACACGAGCATCAGCCTACAATCCTGGCTAACGGACAATGGCGTCAAAATTGGCTGTTATATTTGCGTTATAATATTTTTATTTATTTCCAGTGGATATGATATTGTTTCAATTTCTTGATGAGCATAATGTGTCCCAATTTCGCATGATTTTTAACTTTTCAGAAGGCCGTTTTGTAATATTAGAATTGTTTACCGATCCGCAGTGACGACATTTCATAAGTTTTATTTAATGCAAAAACATAGACACGACAGAAAAATACAACGAATCCAGGGGCCAGTAGCAAAGATATTGGTAACTTTTCAATTTTACAGTGGCGATAAGGAAGATCAAATCCAGAACGAAAGAAAAATTTAAAATAAAGTTGATTTGGAGATGGAAATTGCAATTGGCCAGGGTAAATATTGACGTTTTTACGTAAACAGCGAAGGCGCGTCTGACGCACTACACAATGGTATGATGTGAGTTTGTTGATTAATTAGGATAATTGGTAAATTGGAAGCGCATTAGTTTAATATCTTGTCTCAGTCTATCTCAGTATTCGGTGTGAATCAGTGTTTACTGGTTCTGTACTGTTGGTAGTACTCGTTATGTATCTGTTGGAAATACATTTAATGCAAAAACATAGACACGACAGAAAAATACAACGAATCCAGGGGCCAGTAGCAAAGATATTGGTAACTTTTCAATTTTACAGTGGCGATAAGGAAGATCAAATCCAGATCGAAAGAAAAAATTTAAAATAAAGTTGATTTGGAGATGGAAATGGAAAAATCATTTCTATAATTTTTCGCAGCGCCTCGTCGCCAATGATCGCACAGTAGTTTTCAAATTTGTCAAACAGAACGCGCAGTTCTGCAATAAATTTAAAAAAAATTAAACATTGATATCCACCAGAGCGCAAGACATGATACACGCGTGATTAAAAGAACCCACATTTGTTTGTGGAAAGCCGAAATAATCACGCCATAATCGTGAAACATACTTTAGCGGCAGTGGTTCCCAAACTTTTTAGAGTTGGGACCCCCTATTTATTACCAAAGCTTATGGCGACCCACTTAACTTTAATTTCATTTTGTTTTTTTAGGACATTATACAGAACACAGCAATGGCTAACCATCGCAAAACTACCGTGTTTCCTCGAAATGAAGACCTGGCCTGAAAATAAGATAATAATTTGTATTTTTAAAATGATTTTAAAATGACCCTACCCTTAAAATAAATTTAAAATGTGTGGGAGAAGAAAGGTTCATTAACCTGAAGTAAGGTGAAGATCACACCACTATTAAAGATTGTGTGATATCACAATTATGATATTTGTCACTTGATTTTTGTATAGAAAATACAAATAAAAACTATGGATGTCAGTTTTTACATAATATTTAGTAAAAAAATCTTGAGATTTTCTACAATGTAATGTAATTTTATTTTTGATAAATGAACGCAAAAGACCTCTTCCAAAAAAAAACATAGTGTTATTCTTCAAAATAAATAAATCTAAATCCTGTCTAAATTTCGGGGAAACACGATAAGAAGTGCTGTACAGTGTACAAAACTGCTATGCGTAAAAAAGCCACGTGGTCATTCTTTGTGTAGAAAATTTTTGTTCCTTTGAGAAGATCGTAAAAAGGAACCAATCATTGATTCGAATTTAAATTCAATTTAATTTATTTTGTTTTTTTGAAGATTTACGTATTCGAGTCGCCACCGATCCTAATTACCAGTATGATTAACCAAAGCTCTCTACATCTTTTCACGACCAACTAAGATTCCTTTTGCGACCCACCAGTGGTTCGCGACCCATAGTTTGGGAACCGCTAAAGTTTAGCCTATATAAAATACGGTACTAAAATTTAAACATTTAAAAGTGTTTGCTTATGAACTCATTTAAGTGCGGGCTGAACGCGGCCCGTGCATGGGGCGTTGGTTGGACAGCCTAAACTATGTTTTTTTTATTCCTCTTCGTTTTCTTTTAGATATATTCTATATGCGGTTATAATTTCGCAATTTTTAGCGTTTGCTAAGACAAAGGACATCTCTAGAAACATTAGTAATGTTTCATTTCATTTGGAATACTTGAACACTTGTTCATTCTTCTGTTTGCACGTTAGTATATTCTTCAGATTCAATATTCTAGAAATGTTTCCGACTATTCAAAAGAAAAAGGAAAATTTACATTCGTAGCTAATTATTATTAGTTGGAGATCGTTGACAACGCGCCCCAATAAATAAACAAGTCCTGTCACGAAGTTAACGATTTGTTTCTGAATCAGTTACCAGTGTCTGATATTAGAAAGCAAAGTTCTTCAGCATATTGCCTGTGCCTTAATGTACTGTCCCAATGAAATTCAACTTAGAATCGGTGTAGTTTGTTCAAAACAGTCAACACGATGGAACTTGGAATAGAATCAGGAACATGGCATCTGCTGAAAACAATGAACATAAACTAAATATTCCATACGGCAAGACAATTTTGCAGTATCATAATATCACAACTCTCTATATTTCAAATCAATCAGCACGATATAGATTAAAATCAAACAAAATTTGACATTATATATATACCCAATGTTTCGACTTTCCAAATAACACAATCAAATGAAATATGCTCTAAACTAAAGTAACTAAAATCCAAGTTTTATGACTAAAATATTAAAGCAGTAGTTATTGTGCTAATTTGACAGTAATACTGCCACAAATTATATTTGTATTACACTTGAGAACCTCAATTCTTATTTCCAACAGATGCATAACGAGTACTACCAACAATACAGAACCTGTAACCACTGGTTCACACCGAATACTGAGCTCGACTGAGACAAGACATCCAACTATTGCGCTTCCAATTTACTAATTATCGTAATTAACAAACTCACATCATACCATTGTGTAGTGCGTCAGACGCGCCTTTGCAGTTAACGTAAACACGTCAATATTTACCCTGGCCAACATTCGGATGGAACAGTAACAACCTATGATGATTTAAGAATGCATGTTAGTAGGGATTTCAGGATAGTGGTTACATGAATATGATTAAGTACTGCTTGTACCGAGCTTTATGGGGTAGATCAGGGTGGTCCGAACCGCGGCCCTAGCACACATTCCTTGAGCCCGTAGAACAATTTTAGCGTGTACTGAACTAAACCATTGGTAGATAAGTGTATTTATTGGCAGAGTTATTTCTAAACTATTCCAACTGTGATTGGCCTTTTTCCTAATCCCGATGTCGGGATTGATATTTGATAAAATCACGGAATTTCAATGTTGTATCTATAAACGTCAAGACTCAAGACCAGGATGGAAATGACTTCCCGTGGTCGGTACGAGGAGAATAAATTGTCTTGTGCAGACATGACCAAGCTGATGAGATGAATCCAAACTTCGTACATGAAGCTCGCCTTGAGTAACTTCTCAATTTTAGAGACGTGACCATGTGACAGCAATGACGAAACGCAGACCTGACTTAGTCTGATCTTAGACATATATTTTGGTTGTTATTTGACGATACCACTAGACCTGATAACGCTAAAAGTAATGAAATTAGTTAAATTTATGAATTCATCATACAATAAGTGTAGAATAAGTGAACAAGAAATAGGAAACGTATTTACCTTTCCCCAACAACGTTCAATAACGGGGTCTGGTGTGTTTCCAAGTAATTTCTACCACGAAAAAATATAAGTTTAGCGGACATCACAAAATCAAACATGAAGAAAAATGCTATAAATATCACCATATTTCTCAAGAAGCAAATGGGTAAACTCCCGATGTTTTATCACTTCTGGGTTTTCTCCTACTGCGGCCCGCGAGACCTCGCCAAAAGTTTTTGCGTCACGCCAACCTTGGACCACCCTAGGGTAGATCTTATATAACGAATTCTGCAATTAGTAGAAACAAAAATGAATGAAGCCTCGATAAAACATGTAGGGGAATCGATTTTCAATACGATTCCAGAAAATCTGTGGATTCCACACATATAAAAATTTAGATTCCAAGCTCGCTCTATCCCAATCGCTAAGACAAGTAGTAATTTCACAACGTATTCATATATCACAGAGTTGGTTTAGGATTAAATGTAATTACTTTAAGCCACATAACATGTATTTGGAAGATTGCCAATCATATCTCCCTGTCCCTTATTTTTCTTTTATAGTGCGAGAAAATTCCATTTGTACAGGCATTCAGTGAACGAGAGTAAACTTTTTTCCTATCCATAGGTAACATTCGGGACACGCGAAAGACCACTCATTTAACCTTATTTCTTGACACGTGTGGATACCAAGAGATAACCACAAAAGACTTCTAAGAGAATGATAACAGCAACAAAATATGTGGATAATAAAATATGTAAATTTAGCGTTCTTTGACTTGTTAAATAATGGCACTATGATCTTCAAACCTCCTTTTCACACTAAAATCATAAAATCAAACATTTCGTACAGTACATACCGGCCCCGGTAATTTTATGAACTGTTTTTTGGATAACATAGGGAAATGATTTTCAAAAAAAAAAGAAATGTTTGCTCAACTTCCAAAAACAATTGATGAAATAAATACAGTAACAAAACCAATGAAGATGTATGTGTGACTGTGTATGTGTAGTGTGGATGCTATTTATGTAGTGTGTATTTTGTGCGTAAATGTACTCAAAAAGCGTAGACAGAGCTTCATTATGTCGCGCATATAAGTAGAATTGGATATGCACACTTTCACTTTTCACTCCTTGATCATCAGGGTGACAAGATCTCCAACTTCAAAGTTGCGTTGAATCTTGAGTCGGCACTGTAATTGGGGAAGATATTCGTTTGTCAAGCGATGACAAAATAAATCATGTAATCACTGAACATGTCTGTATTCCTCTTCAGTATTCATGTGCTCGAAGAACAAATCAGGTGGCAAAGACGGTTCTAATCTATTTATCAAAATTGAGTTTGCAGAAAAGGGCATTCAAGTCTTTCGGATCGTCGCACGGTGGGGTGAGTGGACTTTATTTTTTGACACGTGTGGATTCCAAGAAATTCCTTCAACGAGAATGATAATAGCAACAAAATGTGGGGATAATAAATAATGTGAGTTCAGCTTTCTGTGACTTCTCAAATACTGGCTATGTGATCTTCAAATCTTCCTTTCGTATTAGCCGATTCTTCAGGACTCTAGCAAATGCAATATTTGTGCATACTCTACATCTTTTTATCTGCTTGTACCTATTTACTTCTCAGTGGTGTCGATTTGAAACCGGAAAAGTCACAACCGTTGGTTACAGGGAAATTAATGAGTAAACCAGCGTTATGTTGCTTTAGTCAAATGTAAGTTGTATGTTCTTGAAGTTGTGGGCAACAGTTATAAATATACCACTGCCTATTTCGAGTTTACAGCTATCATCAGTTTTGTGCGAATCGGTTCTATTACAATATTTCCAGGATGTAAATTATTTATTTCTGCATGTTGCAATTTCAAGATTGGGAAAAGTGACAATAGCACAGCAACTAAACGCCAGTTCTTTTTTAATGAGCAATTCGAGAGTCCTGCTGCACGCTTACACAAATGTATTTCTGTAACCTTTTGTCTGACCAAAGTCAGACAAGCAGTTTACAACAATCAACTTTTTTATTATTCAGGGCTAGGCTTTTATTAGTTTTAAAATGCATCCTCATTCTATTTTATGACGTCATAATGGATGTTACAAAGCATTTAAATTTTGTTCTTTTAATTCAGATAAAAAGCGATACAGGCAACGTCCGCACATTTACCCACATTACTTGAAAATTATGGAGGATAAAAATCAACTCAAATATCTTCAGAGAAGAGGAGATTGGCAGAAATCAAAGGGTTAACAGATGATGTAAGTTTAGCTTTCTGCTTAGATTGTTTTGTAAATTTTGTAACAGTATTTCATTTCATTTAGAATAACTGAATATTTGAACACATGCTCAAAACATCTGTTCGTGGAACAGCTATCGCTGTGCTTGGTTGATTCTATGCTATATTGCTTCCACGACTACCTTGCCTGATGCGAGTAGCTCAGATTATCTATTAACCATTCTCAGTTTTTTAGCAGTGTTTCTTAACATGGGTTCGATCGAACCTCATGGGTTCTGTAGGGCTGTTTAATTGGGTCGACGAAGGTGCTGGTTTGAAACATTTGTATTTCATGGACTTCTTTCTATTCTACCTATATCAAAGTTAGACCTTTATCTCAGGTATCGCTGCTCGATAACCAGCATTGTTTTTTTCGCGTCACCCTCCACCATGAAATTCCTTTTTTGTGTTTTTTCCTAGTTTTGTTTGCATTAATTATATGTTCATTTTGGTGAAAAATGAACTTCTGACTGGCTGACTGATGAAGTATTTGTGTTACAATGTTTTGTAAACATACCTACAGTTTTCTGCAGATATTGCAACTTATAAAATAGCTTAACTATTTGCTGTTATTCAACAGTAATGCAACGACGTCATACTGTATCAATTGAAGACTTTTGCATCCTTTCGAGCTTTCTACAAAATTAACTTCAACCGTTCAATCCAAGAAGCATTTGACGCGTGGATTGTTCACCTGGAACCAAACTAGTCTGGTAAATTTGCTTATTTTTTGATAATGTACACAGTTGTCTTGACGACGACGGTTCACATATGCTTCGGCTATTCGCGTCCTTGACGGGGTAGCAAACGACATGTCGACGGCCTAGGTACGATGGTAAGTAATTATGTAGTTGCAATGAGTAAATGTGGCAAAGATTCAGGAATTCAGTAGCCGCAAAATATCCGATTTTAAGTCATACTTTCAAGCATCCACAAAAACGTAGTTGCTTCTGCAATTGTTTACATTCTTTAAATGTACATGTCCAATGACGTAAAAAGGAGATTTTCACTAGAATTAAGTTTATGTTTCAATTGTCTCGAACTTGGACAGTTTGCCTTTTGGTGTAAATTTTATAACATGTGTCGCGCTTGTTCGGGTAAGCATTATTCAGTGATCCATGGCCTGAGGATCTTTACAAGAAGATCAAATGCTAACAACCATCGCAATGTCTCTACTCGTAAAACAGCGTTGTCAATGCAAATGTTTCAGACGTGGTGTCCAATTTCAGCCTTTGCCAGTTGTAGTAAAAGGTCTGTAGGCTTTTCTGAATACTTTATCGCTGTGCTAGACTTTGCTATTCAAATCTCAATTATATATACATCATCAATCGAAACGAAGACTTGGTCTAATAAAAATAAATCGTACCTGTGTTACCATTGACACTTTATGTAACAAAGGCGTTTCACAAATAGCAGAGTTAGTAAAATTGTAGGTGGAATCTGGTTATGAAGAATATTGGCATTAAACAACGTGTTTGCGATGGAGTCACGCATACAACATTCAGCTAGAATGTTTAAAAGAGATCAATATATGCCTCGCCTCACTTGCAGGATATTCCGTTGGCCGATATTGAAGCGAATCAAGCTATGATTTTAATCGCGGCATAAAATCCCATAGCGCACCCATCGCAACATGAACCAATACGAATTGAAATTCCTCATGGTTGGACTTGATCGGAAATTTGCGTACAAGTATTGACAATAAGACAATTTCAAATTTCATGCATTGTGGTTTATGTGACCATTATAGTCACGTCGTTCAATTTACCGTGTAGCGAGTCGTTTAATAATGGACGAGAATATTTTCCACGAACAGTAAAATTAAATTATTTTACCGTCCTGATGAAGTTGGTTTTATGGAGATGAATGGAAATTGCGAAAAGTCACTAAACGAACACGCAGCTCGAATAAGATTCCAAAGTCTTACAAAACAACTTAAAACAAACAACGATTTAATAAATAATCGCGTCAAGGTGCTTTTTCAATTGCAGAAAAGACCGACAGCTATAAACGTCAATATAAAAGCCATGCTTCATATATTTGATTTTTGGAAGATTATATTAATTCTGCAATTTTTAACTGTTCAAATAATGATTCTTCTTGGAAACAGCCATGTGCGTATAAATCACTGCTCCGTTCTGTCATCGCACAGTAGTTTTCGAATTTGTCAAACAGAATGTGCAGTTCTGCAATAAATTGAAAAAAAAAAACTGACATCGATATTCAACAGAGCGCAAGACTTACTATACGCGTGATTGAAAGAAACGACATTTGGATGTCACGCCATAATACGAATCATAGTTTAGCCATATATAAAATACGGTACTAAAATTTAAACCTTAAAAAATGTTTGCCCATGGACCAGTATGTTCCCCAGCTTTTCTTTTTAGGGGGGGTGTTTCAAAATTTAGGGAGTGGTAAATGATTTGCTGTTTGAGATAAAACTAGGCTGTTTGTATTCTTAAAAAAATGGTAAGTATTTAAGAAACGATGTAGGCTACATGGGGGTCCCCCAAGTTGATTGACGTGAGCCAAAATCCACAGCTTCTTCCAGCTTTTGCATGGAGTGGGTCGACAACGTGAACCAATAGGAATTGAATCTCCTCTTGGTTGGACTTGATCGGAAATTTGCGTACAAGTATTGACAATAAGACAATTTCAAATTTGATGCATTGCGGAATACGTGACCATTATACCATGCTACAAGAACAAATCGGATAAAATTGTTCCAGCGAATCTGTAGGCACGGCATATAATTTGTCGCATAGGGAGTCCTTCGAAGATAGACGAGAATATATTCTCACGAACAGTAAAATTAAATTATTTGACCGTCCTGATGAATTCGGTTTCATGGAGTTGAATGGAAATTGCGAAAAGTCACTAAACAAACACGCAGCTAGTATGAGATTCAAAAGTCTTACAAAGAAACAACGATTCAATGAATAATCGCGTCGGGGTGCTTTTTCATTTTCTGGAAAGACCGACAGCTATAAACGTCAATATAAAAGCCATGCTTCATTTATTCTATTTTTGAAAAATGATATTAATTCTGCAATTTTTAACTGTACAAATAACTGTTTTTCCTGGAAACAACCATGTGCGTATAAATTATTGCCTCGTATTACTTTCGTAGCTGTTGATTCATCTTATGTGGCGAATTTTTGTTGTTTAACGGGAGATACGTACGATAGCGGACATAAATTTCCTTGTAGCGCATTATCAATTATCGATATACACTTTTACGTTGATTTACTTACTTCGAAATAGAGTTCGATTCATTGGTATCAGCAATCAGCATCTAAGAACGTGATTGAAATGTTACACAATAACGGGTTCAAGACGACAGATTGGGTTTCGAATTCCAAATCAGTTTCACGTGAGATATACATTCATCGTCTCGCCACAAGTATTGATTTAGATATCGAGAGACTTACTCTGAAATGTGCTTGGGGCTGAACTGTGGAAGCGAGAGAGATTGCTTCATACTTGAACACCAGGAGTTCACAGGTTTTGTCACAAATAGAAAAGCCCTTACTGTTGTAAGTTCAATACTTGATGCTTGGGATGAAAAATTCAACAATAAGAGACTGAAGTGTTGGTCAAAGTGGAGTAATTCTATAAGTTTTCAAAATATTTCAATTCCTCGTCAATTCAAAGATGTGGAATGTAAATATTCCCTGTATAAATTTGGCATATTCTGTCATATGATATCGAAGCATCCCAAGAAGAATTGCCAGTCAATTGCCGGTCGTTCTACTTAACGCTGATTCCGCGCAAACTCCCACAGATTACTGCGATAGAAGGATGAATATTCCTCAGTTTTTAGAGAATTCGGACATTGGACTAGTTTTTGACGCTACTCCCCCCGCATCAGGATTCCGCCTCATTGATGGATGACTTCCTGTGAATAGTCATGAAGGTGCCTTTGTCGGCAGTCCGCGTGGCTATAAGTGCTAGTTTAGTTCGGGTTGGGAAAAATATTCGAATATTTGAGTAACAGTTTACTGCTCTAATGGCCGTTCTCACGTGGCCTGGACACGGCACGTCACTTGCGCATCGTTGAATCAAACGCTTGGACATAGCGCACGATACACGAGCATCAGCCTACAATCCTGGCTAACGGACAATGGCGTCAAAATTGGCTGTTATATTTGCGTTATAATATTTTTATTTATTTCCAGTGGATATGATATTGTTTCAATTTCTTGATGAGCATAATGTGTCCCAATTTCGCATGATTTTTAACTTTTCAGAAGGCCGTTTTGTAAAATTCGAAACATTGATACAAGTTCATGAAGTAACATTAGGTCAATAATATTAGAAATGTTTACCGATCCGCAGTGACGACATTTCATAAGTTTTATTTAATGCAAAAACATAGACACGACAGAAAAATACAACGAATCCAGGGGCCAGTAGCAAAGATATTGGTAACTTTTCAATTTTACAGTGGCGATAAGGAAGATCAAATCCAGAACGAAAGAAAAATTTAAAATAAAGTTGATTTGGAGATGGAAATTGCAATTGGCCAGGGTAAATATTGACGTTTTTACGTAAACAGCGAAGGCGCGTCTGACGCACTACACAATGGTATGATGTGAGTTTGTTGATTGATTAGGATAATTGGTAAATTGGAAGCGCATTAGTTTAATATCTTGTCTCAGTCTATCTCAGTATTCGGTGTGAATCAGTGTTTACAGGTTCTGTACTGTTGGTAGTACTCGTTATGTATCTGTTGGAAATACATTTAATGCAAAAACATAGACACGACAGAAAAATACAACGAATCCAGGGGCCAGTAGCAAAGATATTGGTAACTTTTCAATTTTACAGTGGCGATAAGGAAGATCAAATCCAGATCGAAAGAAAAAATTTAAAATAAAGTTGATTTGGAGATGGAAATTGCAAAATCATTTCTATAATTTTTCGCAGCGCCTCGTCGCCAATGATCGCACAGTAGTTTTCAAATTTGTCAAACAGAACGCGCAGTTCTGCAATAAATTTTAAAAAATTAAACATCGATATCCACCAGAGCGCAAGACTTGATACACGCGTGATTAAAAGAACCCACATTTGTATGTGGAATGCCGAAATAATCACGCCATAATCGTGAAACATACTTTAGCGGCAGTGGTTCCCAAACTTTTTAGAGTTGGGACCCACTATTTATTACCAAAGCTTATGGCGACCCACTTAACTTTAATTTCATTTTGTTTTTTTAGGACATTATACAGAACACAGCAATGGCTAACCATCGCAAAACTACCGTGTTTCCTCGAAATGAAGACCTGGCCTGAAAATAAGATAATAATTTGAATTTTTAAAATGATTTTAAAATGACCCTACCCTTAAAATAAATTTAAAATGTGTGGGAGAAGAAAGGTTCATTAACCTGAAGTAAGGTGAAGATCACACCACTATTAAAGATTGTGTGATATCACAATTATGATATTTGTCACTTGATTTTTGTATAGAAAATACAAATAAAAACTACGGATGTCGGTTTTTATATAATATTTAGTAAAAAAATCTTGTGATTTTCTACAATGTAATTTTATTTTTGATAAATGAACACAAAAGACCTCTTCCAAAAAAAACCATAGTGTTATTCATCAAAATAAATAAATCTAAATCCTGTCTAAATTTCGTGGAAACACGATAAGAAGTGCTGTACAGTGTACAAAACTGCTATGCGTAAAAAAGCCACGTGGTCATTCTTTGTGTAGAAAATTTTTGTTCCTTTGAGAAGATCGTAAAAAGGAACCAATCACAGATTCGAATTTAAATTCAATTTAATTTATTTTGTTTTTTTGAAGATTTACGTATTCGAGTCGCCACCGATCCTAATTACCAGTATGATTAACCAAAGCTCTCTACATCTTTTCACGACCAACTAAGATTCCTTTTGCGACCCACCAGTGGTTCGCGACCCATAGTTTGGGAACCGCTAAAGTTTAGCCTATATAAAATACGGTACTAAAATTTAAACATTTAAAAGTGTTTGCTTATGAACTCATTTAAGTGCGGGCTTTTTAGCGTTTGCTAAGACATAGGACATCTCTAGAAACATTAGTAATGTTTCATTTCATTTGGAATACTTGAACACTTGTTCATTCTTCTGTTTGCACGTTAGTATATTCTTCAGATTCAATATTCTAGAAATGTTTCCGACTATTCGAAAGAAAAAGGAAAATTTACATTCGTAGCTAATTATTATTAGTTGGAGATCGTTGACAACGCGCCCCAATAAATAAACAAGTCCTGTCACGAAGTTAACGATTTGTTTCTGAATCAGTTACCAGTGTCTGATATTAGAAAGCAAAGTTCTTCAGCATATTGCCTGTGCCTTAATGTACTGTCCCAATGAAATTCAACTTAGAATCGGTGTAGTTTGTTCAAAACAGTCAACACGATGGAACTTGGAATAGAATCAGGAACATGGCATCTGCTGAAAACAATGAACATATACTAAATATTCCATACGGCAAGACAATTTTGCAGTATCATAATATCACAACTCTCTATATTTCAAATCAATCAGCACGATATAGATTAAAATCAAACAAAATTTAACATTATATATATACCAATGTTTCGACTTTTCAAGTAACATAATCAAATGAAATATGCTCTAAACTAAAGTAACTAAAATCCAAGTTTTATGACTAAAATATTAAAGCAGTAGTTATTGTGCTAATTTGACAGTAATACTGCCACAAATTATATTTGTATTACCATTGAGAACCTCAATTCTTATTGTTATTTCCAACAGATACATAACGAGTACTACCAACAATACAGAACCTGTAAACACTGGTTCACACCGAATACTGAGCTAGACTGAGACAAGACATCCAACTATTGCGCTTCCAATTTACTAATTATCGTAATTAACAAACTCACGTCATACCATTGTGTAGTGCGTCAGACGCGCCTTTGCAGATTACGTAAACACGTCAATATTTACCCTGGCCAACATTCGGATGGAACAGTAAGAACCTATGATGATTTAAGAATGCATGTTAGTAGGGATTTCAGGATAGCGGTTACATGAATATGATTAAGTACTGCTTGTACCGAGCTTTATAGGGTAGATCAGGGTGGTCCGAACCGCGGCTCTAGCTCACATTCCTTGCGCCCGTAGAACAATTTTAGCGTGTACTAAACTAAACCATTGGTAGATAAGTGTATTTATTGGCAGAGTTATTTCTAAACTATTCCAACTGTGATTGGCCTTTTTCCTAATCCCGATGTCAGGATTGATATTTGATAAAATCACGGAATTTCAATGTTGTATCTATAAACGTCAAGACTCAAGACCAGGATGGAAATGACTTCCCGTGGTCGGTACGAGGAGAATAAATTGTCTTGTGCAGACATGACCAAGTTGATGAGATGAATCGCGCTTCCATCCAAACTTCGTACATGAAGCTCGCCTTGAGTAACTTCTCAATTTTAGAGACGTGACCATGTGACAGCAATGACGAAACGCAGACCTGACTTAGTCTCATCTTAGACATATATTTTGGTTGTTATTTGACGATACCACTAGACCTGATAACGCTAAAAGTAATGAAATTAGTCAAATTTATGAATTCATCATACAATAAGTGTAGAATAAGTGAACAAGAAATAGGAAACGTACTTACCTTTCCCCAACAACGTTCAATGACGGGGTCTGGTGTGTTTCCAAGTAATTTCTACCACGAAAAAATATAAGTTTAGCGGACATTACAAAATCAAACATGAAGAAAAATGCTATAAATATCACCATATTTCTCAAGAAGCAAATGGGTAAACTCCCGATGTTTTATCACTTCTGGGTTTTCTCCTACTGCGGCACGCGAGACCTCGCCAAAAGTTTTTGCGTCACGCCAACCTTGGACCACCCTAGGGTAGATCTTATATAACGAATTCTGCAATTAGTAGAAACAAAAATGAATGAAGCCTCGATAAAACATGTAGGAAAATCGATTTTCAATACGATTCCAGAAAATCTGTGGATTCCACACATATAAAAATTTAGATTCAAAGCTCGCTCTATCCCAATCGCTAAGACAAGTAGTAATTTCACAACGTATTCATATATCACAGAGTTGGTTTAGGATTAAATGTAATTACTTTAAGCCACATAACATGTATTTGAAAGATTGCCAATCATATCTCCCTGTCCCTTATTTTTCTTTTATAGTGCGAGAAAATTCCATTTGTACAGGCATTCAGTGAACGAGAGTAAACTTTTTTCCTATCCTAGGTAACATTCGGGACACGCGAAAGACCACTCATTTCACCTTATTTCTTGACACGTGTGGATACCAAGAGATAACCACAAAAGACTTCTAAGAGAATGATAACAGCAACAAATTATGTGGATAATAAAATATGTAAATTTAGCGTTCTTTGACTTGTCAAATAATAGCACTATGATCTTCAAACCTCACTTTCACACTAAAATCATAAAATCAAACATTTCGTACAGTACATACCGGCCCCGGTAATTTTATGAACTGTTTTTTGGATAACATAGGGAAATGATTTTCAAAAAAAAAAGAAATGTTTGCTCAACTTCCAAAAACAATTGATGAAATAAATACAGTAACAAAACCAATGAAGATAAGCAAATTGCCAATGCAAGAAATTCAAAAAAGGATAGAACCAAAAACTAGCCCCCACTCAAATATAATTCGAATTATACACCTAATATTCCCATAGTGAGAATGTATGTGTGACTGTGTATGTGTAGTGTGGATGCTATTTATGTAGTGTGTATTTTGTGCGTAAATGTACTCAAAAAGCGTAGACAGAGCTTCAATATGTCGCGCATATAAGTAGAATTGGATATGCACACTTTCACTTCTCACTCCATGATCATCAGGGTGACAAGATCTCCAACTTCAAAGTTGCGTTGAATCTTGAGTCGGCACTGTAATTGGGGAAGATATTCGTTTGTCAAGCGATGACAAAATAAATCATGTAATTACTGAACATGTCTGTATTCCTCTTCAGTATCCATGTGCTCGAAGAACAAATCACGTGGCAAAGACGGTTCTAATCTATTTATCAAAATTGAGTTTGCAGAAAAGGGCATTCAAGTCTTTCGGACCGTCGCACGGTGGTGTGAGTGGACTTTATTTTTTGACGCGTGTGGATTCCAAGAAATTCCTTCAACGAGAATGATAATAGCAACAAAATGTGGGGATAATAAATAATGTGAGTTCAGCTTTCTGTGACTTCTCAAATACTGGCTATGTGATCTTCAGATCTTCCTTTCGTATTAGCCGATTCTTCAGGACTCTAGCAAATGCAATATTTGTGCATACTCTACATCTTTCTATCTGCTTGTACCTAGTTACTTCTCAGTGGTGTCGATTTGAAACCGGAAAAGTCACAACCGTTGGTTACAGGGAAATTAATGAGTAAACCAGCGTTATGTTGCTTTAGTCAAATGTAAGTTGTATGTTCTTGAAGTTGTGGGCAACATTTATAAATATACCACTGCCTATTTCGAGTTTACAGCTATCATCAGTTTTGTGCGAATCGGTTCTATTACAATATTTCCAGGATGTAAATTATTTATTTCTGCATGTTGCAATTTCAAGATTGGGAAAAGTGACAATAGCACAGCAACTAAACGCCAGTTCTTTTTTAATGAGCAATTCGAGAGTCCTGCTGCACGCTTACACAAATGTATTTCTGTAACCTTTTGTCTGACCAAAGTCAGACAAGCAGTTTACAACAATCAACTTTTTTATTATTCAGGGCTAGGCTTTTATTAGTTTTAAAATGCATCCTCATTCTATTTTATGACGTCATAATGGATGTTACAAAGCAATTAAATTTTGTTCTTTTAATTCAGATAAAAAGCGATACAGGCAACGTCCGCGCATTTACCCACATTACTTGAAAATTATGGAGGATAAAAATCAACTCAAATATCTTCAGAGAAGAGGAGATTGGCAGAAATCAAAGGGTTAACAGATGATGTAAGTTTAGCTTTCTGCTTAGATTGGTTTGTAAATTTTGTAACAGTATTTCATTTCATTTAGAATAACTGAATATTTGAACACATGCTCAAAACACCTGTTCGTGGAACAGCTATCGCTGTGCTTGGTTGATTCTATGCTATATTGCTTCCACGACTACCTTGCCTGATGCGAGTAGCTCAGATTATCTATTAACCATTCTCAGTTTTTTAGCAGTGTTTCTTAACATGGGTGCGATCGAACCTCATGGGTTCTGTAGGGCTGTTTAATTGGGTCGACGAAGGTGCTGGTTTGAAACATTTGTATTTCATGGACTTCTTTCTATTCTACCTATATCAAAGTTAGACCTTCATCTCAGGTATCGCTGCTCGATAACCAGCATTGTTTTTTTCGCGTCACCCTCCACCATGAAATTCCTTTTTTGTGTTTTTTTCCTAGTTTTGTTTGCATTAATTATATTTTTATTTTGGTGAAAAATGAACTTCTGACTGGCTGACTGATGAAGTATTTGTGTTACAATGTTTTGTAAACATACCTACAGTTTTCTGCAGATATTGCAACTTATAAAATAGCTTAACTATTTGCTGTTATTCAACAGTAATGCAACGACGTCATACTGTATCAATTGAAGACTTTTGCATCCTTTCGAGCTTTCTACAAAATTAACTTCAACCGTTCAATCCAAGAAGCATTTGACGCGTGGATTGTTCACCTGGAACCAAACTAGTCTGGTAAATTTGCTTATTTTTTGATAATGTACACAGTTGTCTTGACGACGACGGTTCACATATGCTTCGGCTATTCGCGTCCTTGACGGGGTAGCAAACGACATGTCGACGGCCTAGGTACGATGGTAAGTAAATATGTAGTTGCAATGAGTAAATGTGGCAAAGATTCAGGAATTCAGTAGCCGCAAAATATCCGATTTTGAGTCATACTTTCAAGCATCCACAAAAACGTAGTTGCTTCTGCAATTGTTTACATTCTTTAAATGTACATGTCCAATGACGTAAAAAGGAGATTTTCACTAGAATTAAGTTTATGTTTCAATTGTCTCGAACTTGGACAGTTTGCCTTTTGGTGTAAATTTTATAACATGTGTCGCGCTTGTTCGGGTAAGCATTATTCAGTGATCCATGGCCTGAGGATCTTTACAAGAAGATCAAATGCTAACAACCATCGCAATGTCTCTACTCGTAAAACAGCGTTGTCAATGCAAATGTTTCAGACGTGGTGTCCAATTTCAGCCTTTGCCAGTTGTGGTAAAAGGTCTGTAGGCTTTTCTGAATACTTTATCGCTGTGCTAGACTTTGCTATTCAAATCTCAATTATATATACATCATCAATCGAAACGAAGACTTGGTCTAATAAAAATAAATCGTACCTGTGTTACCATTGACACTTTATGTAACAAAGGCGTTTCACAAATAGCAGAGTTAGTAAAATTGTAGGTGGAATCTGGTTATGAAGAATATTGGCATTAAACAACGTGTTTGCGATGGAGTCACGCATACAACATTCAGCTAGAATGTTTAAAAGAGATCAATATATGCCTCGCCTCACTTGCAGGATATTCCGTTGGCCGATATTGAAGCGAATCAAGCTATGATTTTAATCGCGGCATAAAATCCCATAGCGCACCCATCGCAACATGAACCAATACGAATTGAAATTCCTCATGGTTGGACTTGATCGGAAATTTGCGTACAAGTATTGACAATAAGACAATTTCAAATTTCATGCATTGTGGTTTATGTGACCATTATAGTCACGTCGTTCAATTTACCGTGTAGCGAGTCGTTTAATAATAGACGAGAATATTTTCCACGAACAGTAAAATTAAATTATTTTACCGTCCTGATGAAGTCGGTTTTATGGAGATGAATGGAAATTGCGAAAAGTCACTAAACGAACACGCAGCTCGAATAAGATTCCAAAGTCTTACAAAACAACTTAAAACAAACAACGATTTAATAAATAATCGCGTCAAGGTGCTTTTTCAATTGCAGAAAAGACCGACAGCTACAAACGTCAATATAAAAGCCATGCTTCATATATTCGATTTTTGGAAGATTATATTAATTCTGCAATTTTTAACTGTTCAAATAATGATTCTTCTTGGAAACAGCCATGTGCGTATAAATCACTGCTCCGTTCTTTCATCGCACAGTAGTTTTCGAATTTGTCAAACAGAATGTGCAGTTCTGCGATAAATTGAAAAAAAAAAAACTGACATCGATATTCAACAGAGCGCAAGACTTACTATACGCGTGATTGAAAGAAACGACATTTGGATGTCACGCCATAATACGAAACATAGTTTAGCCATATATAAAATACGGTACTAAAATTTAAACCTTAAAAAATGTTTGCTCATGGAGTATGGACTCATTGCTTATGAACGCGGCCCGCGGGTTGGGCAGCCCTAAACTTATCTGTTTTTTATTCAACTTCGTTTTCTTTTAGACATATATTCTTTATGCGGTCATAATTTTGCCATTTTTAGCGTCTTTAACCACCTTCAACTGCTAAGATATAAATTTTGCATGATGATTACAACAAAACCTATGAATTGTGTTCTTTTATTCAGATAACAAGCGATTCAGGCCAAGAATGCTCATTTGGAAATATTTCTTAAATATGGGGAGCGTGAAAAATCGACTCAAAACTAAAATACCTTTAGCGAAAAGAAAACCAGAAATCAATCAAGTTTAATGAAAGATGTGAGTTTAGCTTTCAGTGTATATGGTTTTGTAACTTTCGGAAGGATGATGAAGGAAGCTTTTGATCTTTCTCTAGAAACATTAGTAATGTTTCATTTAATTTTGAATACTTGAACACATGCTCATTCTTCTGGTTTTCACGTTAGGATATTCTTCAAATACAATATTTTAAAAATGTTTCCGAGAAGAAGAAAAATTTACATTCGTGGCTAATTATTAGTGGATAGAGATCTTCGACAACGCGCCCCCAATAAACAAGTCCTGTCACGAACTAAACGATTTGTTTCTGAACCAGTTACTAGTGTTTGATATTAGAGAGCAAGGGGTTCCAGCATATTATCTGTGCCCTAAAGTGCTATGTCCCAATGAAATTCAACTAAGAATCTGTGTAGTTTGTTCAAAACAAAAACAGTCAACACGGTGGAACTTGGAATAGAATCAGGAACATGGCATCGGCTGAAAACAATAAACGAAAACTCAATATTTCATACGGATAGACAACTCAATATATTCTCTATATACACAACTCTCTATATTTCAAATCCATCAGCACGATAAAGATTAAACACATACAAAACCTAATTTAGTATATACATACGTTATGTCCTGGCTCTACAAGTAACACAACCAAACGAAATATGCTCTGATGTAAATATAATTCAAGTTTTATGACAAAAATATTAAAGCAGTAGTTACTATGTTAGTTTAACTGCAATACTGCCCTGAATTATATTTGTCTTACACTTGAAAACCTCAGTTCTTACAAGAATTTGTAAATTTACAAATTGGTATTTCCAACAGATACATAACGAGTACTACCAACAATACAGAACCTGTAAACACTGATTCATACCGAATACTGAGATAGATTGAGACAAGATATTCAACTATTGCGCTTCCAATTTACCAATTATCCTAATTAATCAACAAACTCAAATCATACCATTGTGTAGTGCGTCAGACGCGCCTTCGCAGTTTACGTAAAAATATCAATATTTACCCTGGCCACATTCGGATGGAACAGTAACAACCTATGATGATTTAAGAATGCATGTTAGTAGGGATTTCAGGATAGGGGTTACATGAATATGATTAAGTACTGCTTGTACCGAGCTTTATAGGGTAGATCAGGGTGGTCCGAACCGCGGCCCTAGCACACATTCCTTGCGCCCGTAGAACAATTTTAGCGTGTACTAAACCATTGGTAGATAAGTGTATTTATTGGCAGAATATTTCTGAACTATTCCAACTGTGATTGGCCTTTTTCCTAATCCCGATGTCGGGATTGATATTTGATAAAATCACGGAATTTCAATGTTGTATCTATAAACGTCAAGACTCTACCAGGATGGAAATGACTTCCCGTGGTCGGTACGAGGAGAATAAATTGTCTTGTGCAGACATGACCAAGCTGATGAGATGAATCGCGCTTCCATCCAAACTTCGTACATGAAGCTCGCCTTAAGTAACTTCTCAATTTTAGAGACGTGACCATGGTACAGCAATGACGAAACGCAGACCTGACTTAGCGCCGCGCAATCCAGTTTTTTTTAGCTGGGTCCGGAGTCTCATCTTAGACAGATATTTTGGTTGTTATTTGACGATACCACTAAACCTAATCACGCTAAAAGTAATGAAATTAGTCAAATATATGAATTCATCATACAATAAGTGTAGAATAAATGAACAAGAAATAGGAAACGTATTTACCTTTCTCCAACAACGTTCAATGACGGGGTCTGGTGTGTTTCCAAGTAATTTCTACCACGAAAAAATATAATTTTAGCGGACATTACAAAATCAAACATGAAGAAAAATGCCAAAAATATCACGATATTTCTCAAGAAGCAAATGGGTAAACTCCCGATGTTTTATCACTTTTGGGTTTTCTCCTACTGCGGCCCGCGAGACATCGCCAAAAGTTATTGCGTCACGCCAACCTCGCAACCTTGGACCACCCTACGGTAGATCTTATATAACGGATGCTGCAATTAGTAGAAACATAAATTAATATTGTATCGGTAAAAGATGTAGAGAAATCGATCTTCAAACGATTCCAGAAAATCTATGGACACGCATGTAAATTTAGATTCGAATCTTGCTCCATCCAATTCACTAAGACAAGTAATAATTCCACAACGTCTTCATATATATATATCACAAAGTTTGTTTGAGATCAAATGTAATTACTTTAAGCCACATATCATGCATTTGAAAGATTGTCAATTATATCTACCCGTTCCTTATTTTTTATAATGTGAAAAATTCTAATTTTACGGGCATTCAGCGAATGCGAGTATCGGCTTTTCTAATCTTATTTCTCATCATTCTATTGCTAGGACATCGGTGCTGTATGCGATGCAATCACGAGAAAAAAAAGCGTATACATTGTGTTATTTTTATCTCATATAACATTCGAGACACGCGAAAGACCACTCATTTAACCTTATTTCTTGACACGTGTGGATACCAAGAGATACAAAAAATGTGGATAACAAAATATGTGAGTTTAACTGTCTTTGACTTGTCAAATACTGGCACTATGATCTTCAAACCTCCCTTTCATACTAGCCCATTCATCAGAAATTGAGCAATTGTAAAGGTTGTGCATGTGGGATAAGTAGTTTGAAGTAAGGTTTCCCACTACGGTTACGAGTTACGAGCTAACTAAAGTCGTATCCTGTCCTTTGGTATCCAAATTATTGTCTTCAATTTATGCACCAACAAGAAACTTTGAAGAAACTTTGTTATCAGCCTGAAACACATCTGATGTTGACATCAGTGTTAACAGTCTTAGTACTTCAGTATTGGTGTTAATAATAAATTGACTATTTTTGACAAGGACTCAAAGAACAGCCGCGAGTATGCTAGGATACAAAATAAGACAATGATAAATATAACATTGCATATATTAGAGCAATCCTCAAAACCTATTCGGGTAATATATGAATAAACCTAACAATATTCGAAGTATCAAATTCCCACCTGATAATCATTTTGCAACGTATGGCATGAGTCAAACGCGAATTAGGAAATCCCATCATTAATAAAATATACAATTGCACAGCAGACTCCCTGATCCGCATTGTGCGACGTGCATTTACCTCGTGGCAACAAAATTTCGAATTTTCTAGCGAGGGGGGGGGAGTTGAGTCATTTATTCGCCCCAGTAAAAGGAGGGACGTTGACTAACTTTACAGTGCTTAAATTAAAGGGCTTGAGATTCCATAAAATGGGCAAAAAAACATTTCGTACATACCGGCCCCGGAAATTATATGAAATGTTTTGATGAAATGGATAACGGAGGGAAATATTAAAAAAAAAAGGTTTGCTCAACTTCCAAAAACAATTGGAGTTAAAAATACGGAAACAAAACCTACGAAGATAACGAAATTGTCAATTTGTATGTGTGGTGTGGATGCTATATATGCAGTGTGTATTTTGTACGTAAATGTACTCAACAAGGTTCAAGTAGGCCAGGGGTGGGCAACCTTTTTCGGCTCGCGTGCCAAAATCGGCTAAATTTAACAACAAAATTCTTCCGCGTGCCGACCAAAATTAAAAACAATGCTTTGCTACTTCCAAAGCAAAAATACATAATAATAAACCTTTCAAACATGTAGGCCTACAGACGGATTCACTATTCGGATATATTATCAGTCCGACAAATAGATTTGATTACTTTTCTTATTCTATCTCAGTGAGACTTCTGCTGCTGCATTACCGCTGATAGAGATTTTACATTGGGTTTATATTTTGTAAATTTCAAAGAAATATACGAACTACTGGTTTCAACGTCCAGGCTACTCCTGTTACGAGACGACTTATTAAAATTCCAATCATAACTGAGAACAAAGATTCACAAGCATATGCAGATGATGTAGAGCAGTGGTCGGAAAACTTTATGTACTTGCGGGCCAAATATACACATTCCCTGTAGCGCGCAGGCCGCAATTTTTCGCCTTCGAACAAGCGCTAGATTGAATTTCAAATTGTGGCGCATTCACACCTTCTATTATTGCGTTAAAAGCCTGCTACTATGAGATGTGTATGTGCCGTTTCTTAATATATATATATTATTCAACAACATATCGTTTTTATTTACTTGTTATTAATGTGAAGGATGATGTTTTTTTGCCACTTGCCCCCACGGTACGTCTTCCAAAGAAGACCTGACAAGCGAGTACGAAGTTTATTCCAAGTGTAATGCATTTTAGATGAAGCTGTTCGCAGCAATATGTGCTTCCGAACGTGCCCATTACTTGTTTTGCACTGTCGCATAGATCAACTGTGGCGCAGTCCTGGGTCTCGGCTCGAATTTTTCGTCGAAGCACATTGGAATGTTCAGTCCTCGTCGCGAGCTATCCTGCGTTTTCCAAACATTTTTGAATTTTAAAGATCACAATTAACTCGAACGACATGCAACTGACGCTACATATTTCAAAACAAGCGTCATACAGCAGAACTTGTTACCACATAAATCCGCGTACATACAATAATAAATTTGGGATCAATTTTTGTTTCATTTAATAAATGTCGGGTTGTTCGAGGGCCGCAACAAATTAGCTCGCGGGCCGCATTTGGCCCTCAGTTTACCGACCCCTGTTGTAGAATAGTGCATTGCAAAGTTTTCAAGTTTTAAAAAAATTCTCGGGAATGGCATCCCAATCATGTAATAGTTCGTTTTTTGCACTTCTCTCTTGTATTCCCTTTCCTAATAGCTTATATTTCTTTCGAAATCAAGTTATAACAGTAAGTTAGCAAGTAACTCTAACCAACATGAGTTGCACCACTTCATAAATCAATCAGAAATATATATTACGTAACAATGTAGCCAAACGTTGTGTTAATTCCGACAAAATTCGTCGAGAGCTCAGTTGCTACGCCATGATATATATATTTCTTTGAAGCCATGAAAAGACAAAAAGAACTTAAATAAATAACAGATTGTTAACAAACGATAATGAATAAACGAACACCGAGTTTTATCAGATAATTCAGTCTCGAAACTTTTTATCTGAAATAAGACGATCTCGTTTCTGAGGCCTCGCTCGCATGCCGAATAAATGGGCTCGCGTGCCAAAGGTTGCCCACCCCTGAAGTAGGCAGAACTCCAATCTCCAATTTAAGTCAAACGTTCAAGCTTCCACAAAAACGTAGTTGCTTCTGCAATGGTTTACATTTTTCAAGTTTTTTTGTCCAATGACGTAAAAAAAGAAGATTTTCACTAGAATCAAGTTTATGTTTCAATTGTTTCGAACTTGGTCAGTTTGCTTTTTGGTGTAGATTTCCTAACATGTGTCGCGCTTGTTCGGGTAAGCAGCATTCAGTGATCCATGGCCTGAGGATCTTTACAAAAAGATCAAATGCTAACAATCATCGCAATGCCTCTACTCGTACAAACAGCGTTGCCAATGCAAATGTTTCAGACGTGGTGTCCAGTTTCAGCTTTTGCCAGTTGTAGTGAAGGATCCATTGGGCTTTTCTGAATAAGTTATCGCTGTGGTAGACTCTGCTAGTCAAATTTCAATTATATATACATCATGAATCGAAACGAAAACTTGGTCTAATAAATATAAACCATACCCGTGTTAGCACTGACACTTTATGTAACAAAGGCGTTTCACAAGATACAGAAGTAGTAAATTTGTCGGTGAAATCTGGTTACGACGAATATTGGAGTTAAACAACGTGTTTGTAATCAAGTCACGAAGACCACATTCAGATAGAATGCTTATAAAAGTTCAATATATGCCTCACTTGCAGGATATTCCGTTGGCCGATATTAAAGCGAATCAAGCTATGATTTTAATCGCGGCAGATAATCTCGTAGCGTTCTTCCAGCATTTGCATGGAGTGGGTCGACAACGTGAACCAATAGGAATTGAATCTCCTCTTGGTTGGACTTGATCGGAAATTTGCGTACAAGTATTGACAATAAGACAATTTCAAATTTGATGCATTGCGGAATACGTGACCATTATACCATGCTACAAGAACAAATCGGATAAAATTGGTCCAGCGAATCTGTAGGCACGGCATATAATTTGTCGAATAGGGAGTCCTTCGAAGATAGACGAGAATATATTCTCACGAACAGTAAAATTAAATTATTTGACCGTCCTGATGAATTCGGTTTCATGGAGTTGAATGGAAATTGCGAAAAGTCACTAAACAAACACGCAGCTCGTATGAGATAACGATTCAATGAATAATCGCGTCGGGGTACTTTTTCATTTTCTGGAAAGACCGACAGCTATAAACGTCAATATAAAAGCCATGCTTCTATTTATTCTATTTTTGAAAAATGATATTAATTCTGCAATTTTTAACTGTACAAATAACTGTTTTTCTTGGAAACAACCATGTGCGTATAAATTATTGCCTCGTATTGCTTTCGTAGCTGTTGATTCATCTTATGTGGCGAATTTTTGTTGTTTAACGGGAGATACGTACGATAGCGGACATAAATTTCCTAGTAGCGCATTATCAATTATCGATATACACTTTTACGTTGATTTACTTACTTCGAAATAGAATTCGATTCATTGGTATCAGCATCTAAGAACGTGATTGAAATGTTACACAATAACGAGTTCAAGACGACAGATTGGGTTTCGAATTCCAAATCAGTTTCACGTGAGATATACATTCATCGTCTCGCCACAAGTATTGATTTAGATATCGAGAGACTTACTCTGAAAAGTGCTTGGGGCTGAACTGTAGAAGCGAGAGAGATTGCTTCATACTTGAACACCAGGAGTTCACAGGTTTTGTCACAAATAGAAAAGCCCTTACTGTTGTAAGTTCAATACTTGATGCTTGGGATGAAAAATTCAACAATAAGAGACTGAAGTGTTGGTCAAAGTGGAGTAATTCTATAAGTTTTCAAAATATTTCAATTCCTCGTCAATTCAAAGATGTGGAATGTAAATATTCCCTGTATAAATTTGGCATATTCTGTCATATGATATCGAAGCATCCCAAGAAGAATTGCCAGGGTCGTTCTACTTAACGCTGATTCCGCGCAAACTCCCACAGATTACTGCGAAAGAAGGATGAATATTCCTCAGTTTTTAGAGAATTCGGACATTGGACTAGTTTTTGACGCTACTCCCCCCGCATCAGGATTCCGCCTATTTGATGGATGACTTCCTGTGAATAGTCATGAAGGTGCCTTTGTCGGCAGTCCGCGTGGCTATAAGTGCTAGTTTAGTTCGGGTTGGGAAAAATATTCGAATATTTGAGTAACAGTTTACTGCTCTAATGGCCGTTCTCACGTGGCCTGGACACGGCACGTCACTTGCGCATCGTTGAATCAAACGCTTGGACAGTATAGCGCACGATACACGAGCATCAGCCTACAATCCTGGCTAACGGACAATGGCGTCAAAATTGGCTGTTATATTTGCGTTATAATATTTTTATTTATTTCCAGTGGATATGATATTGTTTCAATTTCTTGATGAGCATAATGTGTCCCAATTTCGCATGATTTTTAACTTTTCAGAAGGCCGTTTTGTAAAATTCGAAACATTGATACAAGTTCATGAAGTAACATTAGGTCAATAATATTAGAAATGTTTACCGATCCGCAGTGACGACATTTCATAAGTTTTATTTAATGCAAAAACATAGACACGACAGAAAAATACAACGAATCCAGGGGCCAGTAGCAAAGATATTGGTAACTTTTCAATTTTACAGTGGCGATAAGGAAGATCAAATCCAGAACGAAAGAAAAAATTTAAAATAAAGTTGATTTGGAGATGGAAATTGCAATTGGCCAGGGTAAATATTGACGTTTTTACGTAAACAGCGAAGGCGCGTCTGACGCACTACACAATGGTAGGATGTTAGTTTGTTGATTAATTAGGATAATTGGTAAATTGGAAGCGCATTAGTGCAATATCTTGTCTCAGTCTATCTCAGTATTCGGTGTGAATCAGTGTTTACAGGTTCTGTACTGTTGGTTGTACTCGTTATGTATCTGTTGGAAATACATTTAATGCAAAAACATAGACACGACAGAAAAATACAACGAATCCAGGGGCCAGTAGCAAAGATATTGGTAACTTTTCAATTTTACAGTGGCGATAAGGAAGATCAAATCCAGATCGAAAAAAAAAATTTAAAATAAAGTTGATTTGGAGATAGAAATTGCAAAATCATTTCTATAATTTTTCGCAGCGCCTCGTCGCCAATGATCGCACAGTAGTTTTCAAAGTTGTCAAACAGAACGCGCAGTTCTGCAATAAATTTTAAAAAATTAAACATCGATATCCACCAGAGCGCAAGACTTGATACACGCGTGATTAAAAGAACCAACATTTGTATGTGCAATGCCGAAATAATCACGCCATAATCGTGAAACATACTTTAGCGGCAGTGGTTCCCAAACTTTTTAGAGTTGGGACCCACTATTTATTACCAAAGCTTATGGCGACCCACTTAACTTTAATTTCATTTTGTTTTTTTATGACATTATACAGAACACAGCAATGGCTAACCATCGCAAAACTACCGTGTTTCCTCGAAATGAAGACCTGGCCTGAAAATAAGATAATAATTTGTATTTTTAAAATGATTTTAAAATGACCCTACCCTTAAAATAAATTTAAAATGTGTGGGAGAAGAAAGGTTCATTAACCTGAAGTAAGGTGAAGATCACACCACTATTAAAGATTGTGTGATATCACAATTATGATATTTGTCACTTGATTTTTGTATAGAAAATACAAATAAAAACTATGGATGTCGGTTTTTATATAATATTTAGTAAAAAAATCTTGTGATTTTCTACAATGTAATTTTATTTTTGATAAATGAACACAAAAGACCTCTTCCAAAAAAAACCATAGTGTTATTCTTCAAAATAAATAAATCTAAATCCTGTCTAAATTTCGGGGAAACACGATAAGAAGCGCTGTACAGTGTACAAAACTGCTATGCGTAAAAAAGCCACGTGGTCATTCTTTGTGTAGAAAATTTTTGTTCCTTTGAGAAGATCGTAAAAAGGAACCAATCACAGATTCGAATTTAAATTCAATTTAATTTATTTTGTTTTTTTGAAGATTTACGTATTCGAGTCGCCACCGATCCTAATTACCAGTATGATTAACCAAAGCTCTCTACATCTTTTCACGACCAACTAAGATTCCTTTTGCGACCCACCAGTGGTTCGCGACCCATAGTTTGGGAACCGCTAAAGTTTAGCCTATATAAAATACGGTACTAAAATTTAAACATTTAAAAGTGTTTGCTTATGAACTCATTTAAGTGCGTGCTTTTTAGCGTTTGCTAAGATATAGGACATCTCTAGAAACATTAGTAATGTTTCTTTTCATTTGGAATACTTGAACACTTGTTCATTCTTCTGTTTGCACGTTAGTATATTCTTCAGATTCAATATTCTAGAAATGTTTCCGACTATTCGAAAGAAAAAGGAAAATTTACATTCGTAGCTAATTATTATTAGTTGGAGATCGTTGACAACGCGCCCCAATAAATAAACAAGTCCTGTCACGAAGTTAACGATTTGTTTCTGAATCAGTTATCAGTGTCTGATATTAGAAAGCAAAGTTCTTCAGCATATTGCCTGTGCCTTAATGTACTGTCCCAATGTAATTCAACTTAGAATCGGTGTAGTTTGTTCAAAACAGTCAACACGATGGAAATTGGAATAGAATCAGGAACATGGCATCTGCTGAAAACAATGAACATAAACTAAATATTCCATACGGCAAGACAATTTTGCAGTATCATAATATCACAACTCTCTATATTTCAAATCAATCAGCACGATATAGATTAAAATCAAACAAAATTTAACATTATATATATACCCAATGTTTCGACTTTCTAAGTAACACAATCAAATGAAATATGCTCTAAACTAAAGTAACTAAAATCCAAGTTTTATGACTAAAATATTAAAGCAGTAGTTATTGTGCTAATTTGACAGAAATACTGCCACAAATTATATTTGTATTACACTTGAGAACCTCAATTCTTATTGTTATTTCCAACAGATACATAACGAGTACTACCAACAATACAGAACCTGTAAACACTGGTTCACACCGAATACTGAGCTAGACTGAGACAAGACATCCAACTATTGCGCTTCCAATTTACTAATTATCGTAATTAACAAACTCACATCATACCATTGTGTAGTGCGTCAGACGCGCCTTTGCAGTTTACGTAAACACGTCAATATTTACCCTGGCCAACATTCGGATGGAACAGTAACAACCTATGATGATTTAAGAATGCATGTTAGTAGGGATTTCAGGATAGCGGTTACATGAATATGATTAAGTACTGCTTGTACCGAGCTTTATAGGGTAGATCAGGGTGGTCCGAACCGCGGCCCTAGCACACATTCCTTGCGCCCGTAGGACAATTTTAGCGTGTACTAAACTAAACCATTGGTAGATAAGTGTATTTATTGGCAGAGTTATTTCTAAACTATTCCAACTGTGATTGGCCTTTTTCCTAATCCCGATGTCGGGATTGATATTTGATAAAATCACGGAATTTCAATGTTGTATCTATAAACGTCAAGACTCAAGACCAGGATGGAAATGACTTCCCGTGGTCGGTACGAGGAGAATAAATTGTCTTGTGCAGACATGACCAAGCTGATGAGATGAATCGCGCTTCCATCCAAACTTCGTACATGAAGCTCGCCTTGAGTAACTTCTCAATTTTAGAGACGTGACCATGTGACAGCAATGACGAAACGCAGACCTGACTTAGTCTCATCTTAGACATATATTTTGGTTGTTATTTGACGATACCACTAGACCTGATAACGCTAAAAGTAATGAAATTAGTCAAATTTATGAATTCATCATACAATAAGTGTAGAATAAGTGAACAAGAAATAGGAAACGTATTTACCTTTCCCCAACAACGTTCAATGACGGGGTCTGGTGTGTTTCCAAGTAATTTCTACCACGAAAAAATATAAGTTTAGCGGACATTACAAAATCAAACATGGAGAAAAATGCTCTAAATATCACCATATTTCTCAAGAAGCAAATGGGTAAACTCCCGATGTTTTATCACTTCTGGGTTTTCTCCTACTGCGGCCCGCGAGACCTCGCCAAAAGTTTTTGCGTCACGCCAACCTTGGACCACCCTAGGGTAGATCTTATATAACGAATTCTGCAATTAGTAGAAACAAAAATGAATGAAGCCTCGATAAAACATGTAGGAAAATCGATTTTCAATACGATTCCAGAAAATCTGTGGATTCCACACATATAAAAATTTAGATTCAAAGCTCGCTCTATCCCAATCGCTAAGACAAGTAGTAATTTCACAACGTATTCATATATCACAGAGTTGGTTTAGGATTAAATGTAATTACTTTAAGCCACATAACATGTATTTGGAAGATTGCCAATCATATCTCCCTGTCCCTTATTTTTCTTTTATAGTGCGAGAAAATTCCATTTGTACAGGCATTCAGTGAACGAGAGTAAACTTTTTTCCTATCCTAGGTAACATTCGGGACACGCGAAAGACCACTCATTTAACCTTATTTCTTGACACGTGTGGATACCAAGAGATAACCACAAAAGACTTCTAAGAGAATGATAATAGCAACAAAATATGTGGATAATAAAATATGTAAATTTAGCGTTCTTTGACTTGTCAAATAATGGCACTATGATCTTCAAACCTCCCTTTCACACTAAAATCATAAAATCAAACATTTCGTACAGTACATACTGGCCCCGGTAATTTTATGAACTGTTTTTTTGGATAACATAGGGAAATGATTTTCAAAAAAAAAAGAAATGTTTGCTCAACTTCCAAAAACAATTGATGAAATAAATACAGTAACAAAACCAATGAAGATAAGCAAATTGCCAATGCAAGAAATTCAAAAAAGGATAGAACCAAAAACTAGCCCCCACTCAAATATAATTCGAATTATACACCTAATATTCCCATAGTGAGAATGTATGTGTGACTGTGTATGTGTAGTGTGGATGCTATTTATGTAGTGTGTATTTTGTGCGTAAATGTACTCAAAAAGCGTAGACAGAGCTTCATTATGTCGCGCATATAAGTAGAATTGGATATGCACACTTTCACTTTTCACTCCTTGATCATCAGGGTGACAAGATCTCCAACTTCAAAGTTGCGTTGAATCTTGAGTCGGCACTGTAATTGGGGAAGATATTCGTTTGTCAAGCGATGACAAAATAAATCATGTAATCACTGAACATGTCTGTATTCCTCTTCAGTATTCATGTGATCGAAGAACAAATCAGGTGGCAAAGACGGTTCTAATCTATCTATCAAAATTGAGTTTGCAGAAAAGGGCATTCAAGTCTTTCGGATCGTCGCACGGTGGTGTGAGTGGACTTTATTTTTTGACGCGTGTGGATTCCAAGAAATTCCTTCAACGAGAATGATAATAGCAACAAAATGTGGGGATAATAAATAATGTGAGTTCAGCTTTCTGTGACTTCTCAAATACTGGCTATGTGATCTTCAAATCTTCCTTTCGTATTAGCCGATTCTTCAGGACTCTAGCAAATGCAATATTTGTGCATACTCTACATCTTTCTATCTGCTTGTACCTAGTTACTTCTCAGTGGTGTCGATTTGAAACCGGAAAAGTCACAACCGTTGGTTACAGGGAAATTAATGGGTAAACCAGCGTTATGTTGCTTTAGTCAAAAGTTATAAATATACCACTGCCTATTTCGAGTTTACAGCTATCATCAGTTTTGTGCGAATCGGTTCTATTACAATATTTCCAGGATGTAAATTATTTATTTCTGCATGTTGCAATTTCAAGATTGGGAAAAGTGACAATAGCACAGCAACTAAACTCCAGTTCTTTTTTAATGAGCAATTCGAGAGTCCTGCTGCACGCTTACACAAATGTATTTCTGTAACCTTTTGTCTGACCAAAGTCAGACAAGCAGTTTACAACAATCAACTTTTTTATTATTCAGGGCTAGGCTTTTATTAGTTTTAAAATGCATCCTCATTCTATTTTATGACGTCATAATGGATGTTACAAAGCATTTAAATTTTGTTCTTTTAATTCAGATAAAAAGCGATACAGGCAACGTCCGCACATTTACCCACATTACTTGAAAATTATGGAGGATAAAAATCAACTCAAATATCTTCAGAGAAGAGGAGATTGGCAGAAATCAAAGGGTTAACAGATGATGTAAGTTTAGCTTTCTGCTTAGATTGTTTTGTAAATTTTGTAACAGTATTTCATTTCATTTAGAATAACTGAATATTTGAACACATGCTCAAAACATCTGTTCGTGGAACAGCTATCGCTGTGCTTGGTTGATTCTATGCTATATTGCTTCCACGACTACCTTGCCTGATGCGAGTAGCTCAGATTATCTATTAACCATTCTCAGTTTTTTAGCAGTGTTTCTTAACATGGGTTCGATCGAACCTCATGGGTTCTGTAGGGCTGTTTAATTGGGTCGACGAAGGTGCTGGTTTGAAACATTTGTATTTCATGGACTTCTTTCTATTCTACCTATATCAAAGTTAGACCTTTATCTCAGGTATCGCTGCTCGATAACCAGCATTGTTATTTTCGCGTCACCCTCCACCATGAAATTCATTTTTTGTGTTTTTTTCCTAGTTTTGTTTGCATTAAATATATGTTCATTTTGGTGAAAAATGAACTTCTGACTGGCTGACTGATGAAGTATTTGTGTTACAATGTTTTGTAAACATACCTACAGTTTTCTGCAGATATTGCAACTTATAAAATAGCTTAACTATTTGCTGTTATTCAACAGTAATGCAACGACGTCATACTGTATCAATTGAAGACTTTTGCATCCTTTCGAGCTTTCTACAAAATTAACTTTAACCGTTCAATCCAAGAAGCAGTTGACGCGTGGATTGTTCACCTGGAACCAAACTAGTCTGGTAAATTTGCTTATTTTTTGATAATGTACACAGTTGTCTTGACGACGACGGTTCACATATGCTTCGGCTATTCGCGTCCTTGACGGGGTAGCAAACGACATGTCGACGGCCTAGGTACGATGGTAAGTAATTATGTAGTTGCAATGAGTAAATGTGGCAAAGATTCAGGAATTCAGTAGCCGCAAAATATCCGATTTTAAGTCATACTTTCAAGCATCCACAAAAACGTAGTTGCTTCTGCAATTGTTTACATTCTTTAAATGTACATGTCCAATGACGTAAAAAGGAGATTTTAACTAGAATTAAGTTTATGTTTCAATTGTCTCGAACTTGGACAGTTTGCCTTTTGGTGTAAATTTTATAACATGTGTCGCGCTTGTTCGGGTAAGCATTATTCAGTGATCCATGGCCTGAGGATCTTTACAAGAAGATCAAATGCTAACAACCATCGCAATGTCTCTACTCGTAAAACAGCGTTGTCAATGCAAATGTTTCAGCCGTGGTGTCCAATTTCAGCCTTTGCCAGTTGTGGTAAAAGGTCTGTAGGCTTTTCTGAATACTTTATCGCTGTGCTAGACTTTGCTATTCAAATCTCAATTATATATACATCATCAATCGAAACGAAGACTTGGTCTAATAAAAATAAATCGTACCTGTGTTACCATTGACACTTTATGTAACAAAGGCGTTTCACAAATAGCAGAGTTAGATAATCTCATAGCGTTCTTCCAGCTTTTGCATGGAGTGGGTCGACAACGTGAACCAATAGGAATTGAATCTCCTCTTGGTTGGACTTGATCGGAAATTTGCGTACAAGTATTGACAATAAGACAATTTCAAATTTGATGCATTGCGGAATACGTGACCATTATACCATGCTACAAGAACAAATCGGATAAAATTGGTCCAGCGAATCTGTAGGCACGGCATATAATTTGTCGCATAGGGAGTCCTTCGAAGATAGACGAGAATATATTCTCACGAACAGTAAAATTAAATTATTTGACCGTCCTGATGAATTCGATTTCATGGAGTTGAATGGAAATTGCGAAAAGTCACTAAACAAACACGCAGCTCGTATGAGATTCAAAAGTCTTACAAAGAAACAACGATTCAATGAATAATCGCGTCGGGGTGCTTTTTCATTTTCTGGAAAGACCGACAGCTGTAAACCTCAATATAAAAGCCATGCTTCATTTATTCTATTTTTGAAAAATGATATTAATTCTGCAATTTTTAACTGTACAAATAACTGTTTTTCTTGGAAACAGCCATGTGCGTATAAATTATTGCCTCGTATTGCTTTCGTAGCTGTTGATTCATCTTATGTGGCGAATTTTTGTTGTTTAACGGGAGATACGTACGATAGCGGACATAAATTTCCTAGTAGCGCATTATCAATTATCGATATACACTTTTACGTTGATTTACTTACTTCGAAATAGAGTTCGATTCATTGGTATCAGCATCTAAGAACGTGATTGAAATGTTACACAATAACGGGTTCAAGACGACAGATTGGGTTTCGAATTCCAAATCAGTTTCACGTGAGATATACATTCATCGTCTCGCCACAAGTATTGATTTAGATATCGAGAGACTTACTCTGAAAAGTGCTTGGGGCTGAACTGTGGAAGCGAGAGAGATTGCTTCATACTTGAACACCAGGAGTTCACAGGTTTTGTCACAAATAGAAAAGCCCTTACTGTTGTAAGTTCAATACTTGATGCTTGGGATGAAAAATTCAACAATAAGAGACTGAAGTGTTGGTCAAAGTGGGGTAATTCTATAAGTTTTCAAAATATTTCAATTCCTCGTCAATTCAAAGATGTGGAATGTAAATATTCCCTGTACAAATTTGGCATATTCTGTCATATGATATCGAAGCATCCCAAGAAGAATTGCCAGGGTCGTTCTACTTAACGCTGATTCCGCGCAAACTCCCACAGATTACTGCGATAGAAGGATGGATATTCCTCAGTTTTTAGAGAATTCGGACATTGGACTAGTTTTTGACGCTACTCCCCCCGCATCAGGATTCCGCCTCATTGATGGATGACTTCCTGTGAATAGTCATGAAGGTGCCTTTGTCGGCAGTCCGCGTGGCTATAAGTGCTAGTTTAGTTCGGGTTGGGAAAAATATTCGAATATTTGAGTAACAGTTTACTGCTCTAATGGCCGTTCTCACGTAGCCTGGACACGGCACGTCACTTGCGCATCGTTGAATCAAACGCTTGGACAGTATAGCGCACGATACACGAGCATCAGCCTACAATCCTGGCTAACGGACAATGGCGTCAAAATTGGCTGTTATATTTGCGTTATAATATTTTTATTTATTTCCAGTGGATATGATATTGTTTCAATTTCTTGATGAGCATAATGTGTCCCAATTTCGCATGATTTTTAACTTTTCAGAAGGCCGTTTTGTAAAATTCGAAACATTAATACAAGTTCATGAAGTAACATTAGGTCAATAATATTAGAAATGTTTACCGATCCGCAGTGACGACATTTCATAAGTTTTATTTAATGCAAAAACATAGACACGACAGAAAAATACAACAAATCCAGAGGCCAGTAGCAAAGATATTGGTAACTTTTCAATTTTACAGTGGCGATAAGGAAGATCAAATCCAGAACGAAAGAAAAAATTTAAAATAAAGTTGATTTGGAGATGGAAATTGCAATTGGCCAGGGTAAATATTGACGTTTTTACGTAAACAGCGAAGGCGCGTCTGACGCACTACACAATGGTATGATGTGAGTTTGTTGATTAATTAGGATAATTGGTAAATTGGAAGCGCATTAGTTTAATATCTTGTCTCAGTCTATCTCAGTATTCGGTGTGAATCAGTGTTTACAGGTTCTGTACTGTTGGTAGTACTCGTTATGTATCTGTTGGAAATACATTTAATGCAAAAACATAGACACGACAGAAAAATACAACGAATCCAGGGGCCAGTAGCAAAGATATTGGTAACTTTTCAATTTTACAGTGGCGATAAGGAAGATCAAATCCAGATCGAAAGAAAAAATTTAAAATAAAGTTGATTTGGAGATGGAAATTGCAAAATCATTTCTATAATTTTTAGCAGCGCCTCGTCGCCAATGATCGCACAGTAGTTTTCAAATTTGTCAAACAGAACGCGCAGTTCTGCAATAAATTTAAAAAAATTAAACATCGATATCCACCAGAGCGCAAGACTTGATAAACGCGTGATTAAAAGAACCCACATTTGTATGTGGAATGCCGAAATAATCACGCCATAATCGTGAAACATACTTTAGCGGCAGTGGTTCCCAAACTTTTTAGAGTTGGGACCCACTATTTATTACCAAAGCTTATGGCGACCCACTTAACTTTAATTTCATTTTGTTTTTTTAGGACATTATACAGAACACAGCAATGGCTAACCATCGCAAAACTACCGTGTTTCCTCGAAATGAAGACCTGGCCTGAAAATAAGATAATAATTTGAATTTTTAAAATGATTTTAAAATGACCCTACCCTTAAAATAAATTTAAAATGTGTGGGAGAAGAAAGGTTCATTAACCTGAAGTAAGGTGAAGATCACACCACTATTAAAGATTGTGTGATATCACAATTATGATATTTGTCACTTGATTTTTGTATAGAAAATACAAATAAAAACTATGGATGTCGGTTTTTATATAATATTTAGTAAAAAAATCTTGTGATTTTCTACAATGTAATTTTATTTTTGATAAATGAACACAAAAGACCTCTTCCAAAAAAAACCATAGTGTTATTCTTCAAAATAAATAAATCTAAATCCTGTCTAAATTTCGGGGAAACACGATAAGAAGCGCTGTACAGTGTACAAAACTGCTATGCGTAAAAAAGCCACGTGGTCATTCTTTGTGTAGAAAATTTTTGTTCCTTTGAGAAGATCGTAAAAAGGAACCAATCACAGATTCGAATTTAAATTCAATTTAATTTATTTTGTTTTTTTGAAGATTTACGTATTCGAGTCGCCACCGATCCTAATTACCAGTATGATTAACCAAAGCTCTCTACATCTTTTCACGACCAACTAAGATTCCTTTTGCGACCCACCAGTGGTTCGCGACCCATAGTTTGGGAACCGCTAAAGTTTAGCCTATATAAAATACGGTACTAAAATTTAAACATTTAAAAGTGTTTGCTTATGAACTCATTTAAGTGCGGGCTGAACGCGGCCCGTGCATGGGGCGTTGGTTGGACAGCCTAAACTATGTTTTTTTTATTCCTCTTCGTTTTCTTTAGATATATTCTATATGCGGTTATAATTTCGCAATTTTTAGCGTTTGCTAAGACATAGGACATCTCTAGAAACATTAGTAATGTTTCATTTCATTTGGAATACTTGAACACTTGTTCATTCTTCTGTTTGCACGTTAGTATATTCTTCAGATTCAATATTCTAGAAATGTTTCCCGACTATTCGGAAGAAAAAGGAAAATTTACATTCGTAGCTAATTATTATTAGTTGGAGTTCGTTGACAACGCGCCCCAATAAATAAATAAGTCCTGTCACGAAGTTAACGATTTGTTTCTGAATCAGTTACCAGTGTCTGATATTAGAAAGCAAAGTTCTTCAGCATATTGCCTGTGCCTTAATGTACTGTCCCAATGAAATTCAACTTAGAATCGGTGTAGTTTGTTCAAAACAGTCAACACGATGGAACTTGGAATAGAATCAGGAACATGGCATCTGCTGAAAACAATGAACATAAACTAAATATTCCATACGGCAAGACAATTTTGCAGTATCTTAATATCACAACTCTCTATATTTCAAATCAATCAGCACGATATAGATTAAAATCAAACAAAATTTAACATTATATATATACCCAATGTTTCGACTTTCCAAGTAACACAATCAAATGAAATATGCTCTAAACTAAAGTAACTAAAATCCAAGTTTTATGACTAAAATATTAAAGCAGTGATTATTGTGCTAATTTGACAGTAATACTGCCACAAATTATATTTGTATTACACTTGAGAACCTCAATTCTTATTGTTATTTCCAACAGATACATAACGAGTACTACCAACAATACAGAACCTGTAAACACTGGTTCACACCGAATACTGAGCTAGACTGAGACAAAACATCCAACTATTGCGCTTCCAATTTACTAATTATCGTAATTAACAAACTCACATCATACCATTGTGTAGTGCGTCAGACGCGCCTTTGCAGTTTACGTAAACACGTCAATATTTACCCTGGCCAACATTCGGATGGAACAATAACAACCTATGATGATTTAAGAATGCATGTTAGTAGGGATTTCAGGATAGAGGTTACATGAATATGATTAAGTACTGCTTGTACCGAGCTTTATAGGGTAGATCAGGGTGGTCCGAACCGCGGCCCTAGCACACATTCCTTGCGCCCGTAGAACAATTTTAGCGTGTACTAAACTAAACCATTGGTAGATAAGTGTATTTATTGGCAGAGTTATTTCTAAACTATTCCAACTGTGATTGGCCTTTTTTCTAATCCCGATGTCGGGATTGATATTTGATAAAATCACGGAATTTCAATGTTGTATCTATAAACGTCAAGACTCAAGACCAGGATGGAAATGACTTCCCGTGGTCGGTACGAGGAGAATAAATTGTCTTGTGCAGACATGACCAAGCTGATGAGATGAATCCAAACTTCGTACATGAAGCTCGCCTTGAGTAACTTCTCAATTTTAGAGACGTGACCATGTGACAGCAATGACGAAACGCAGACCTGACTTAGTCTCATCTTAGACATATATTTTGGTTGTTATTTGACGATACCACTAGACCTGATAACGCTAAAAGTAATGAAATTAGTCAAATTTATGAATTCATCATACAATAACCGTCAATAAGTGTAGAATAAGTGAACAAGAAATAGGAAACGTATTTACCTTTCCCCAACAACGTTCAATGACGGGGTCTGGTGTGTTTCCAAGTAATTTCTACCACGAAAAAATATAAGTTTAGCGGACATTACAAAATCAAACATGAAGAAAAATGCTATAAATATCACCATATTTCTCAAGAAGCAAATGGGTAAACTCCCGATGTTTTATCACTTCTGGGTTTTCTCCTACTGCGGCCCGCGAGACCTCGCCAAAAGTTTTTGCGTCACGCCAACCTTGGACCACCCTAGGGTAGATCTTATATAACGAATTCTGCAATTAGTAGAAACAAAAATGAATGAAGCCTCGATAAAACATGTAGGGAAATCGATTTTCAATACGATTCCAGAAAATCTGTGGATTCCACACATATAAAAATTTAGATTCAAAGCTCGCTCTATCCCAATCGCTAAGACAAGTAGTAATTTCACAACGTATTCATATATCACAGAGTTGGTTTAGGATTAAATGTAATTACTTTAAGCCACATAACATGTATTTGGAAGATTGCCAATCATATCTCCCTGTCCCTTATTTTTCTTTTATAGTGCGAGAAAATTCCATTTGTACAGGCATTCAGTGAACGAAAGTAAACTTTTTTCCTAGCCTAGGTAACATTCGGGACACGCGAAAGACCACTCATTTAACCTTATTTCTTGACACGTGTGGATACCAAGAGATAACCACAAAAGACTTCTAAGAGAATGATAACAGCAACAAAATATGTGGATAATAAAATATGTAAATTTAGCGTTCTTTGACTTGTCAAATAATGGCACTATGATCTTCAAACCTCCCTTTCACACTAAAATCATAAAATCAAACATTTCGTACAGTACATACCGGCCCCGGTAATTTTATGAACTGTTTTTTGGATAACATAGGGAAATGATTTTCAAAAAAAAAAGAAATGTTTGCTCAACTTCCAAAAACAATTGATGAAATAAATACAGTAACAAAACCAATGAAGATAAGCAAATTGCCAATGCAAGAAATTCAAAAAAGGATAGAACCAAAAACTAGCCCCCACTCAAATATAATTCGAATTATACACCTAATATTCCCATAGTGAGAATGTATGTGTGACTGTGTATGTGTAGTGTGGATGCTATTTATGTAGTGTGTATTTTGTGCGTAAATTTACTCAAAAAGCGTAGCCAGAGCTTCATTATCGCGCATATAAGTAGAATTGGATATGCACACTTTCACTTTTCACTCCTTGATCATCAGGGTGACAAGATCTCCAACTTCAAAGTTGCGTTGAATCTTGAGTCGGCACTGTAATTGGGGAAGATATTCGTTTGTCAAGCGATGACAAAATAAATCATGTAATCACTGAACATGTCTGTATTCCTCTTCAGTATTCATGTGCTCGAAGCACAAATCAGGTGGCAAAGACGGTTCTAATCTATTTATCAAAATTGAGTTTGGAGAAAAGGGCATTCAAGTCTTTCGGATCGTCGCACGGTGGTGTGAGTGGACTTTATTTTTTGACGCGTGTGGATTCCAAGAAATTCCTTCAACGAGAATGATAATAGCAACAAAATGTGGGGATAATAAATAATGTGAGTTCAGCTTTCTGTGACTTCTCAAATACTGGCTATGTGATCTTCAAATCTTCCTTTCGTATTAGCCGATTCTTCAGGACTCTAGCAAATGCAATATTTGTGCATACTCTACATCTTTCTATCTGCTTGTACCTAGTTACTTCTCAGTGGTGTCGATTTGAAACCGGAAAAGTCACAACCGTTGGTTACAGGGAAATTAATGAGTAAACCAGCGTTATGTTGCTTTAGTCAAATGTAAGTTGTATATTCTTGAAGTTGTGGGCAACAGTTATAAATATACCACTGCCTATTTCGAGTTTACAGCTATCATCAGTTTTGTGCGAATCGGTTCTATTACAATATTTCCAGGATGTAAATTATTTATTTCTGCATGTTGCAATTTCAAGATTGGGAAAAGTGACAATAGCACAGCAACTAAACGCCAGTTCTTTTTTAATGAGCAATTCGAGAGTCCAGCTGCACGCTTACACAAATGTATTTCTGTAACCTTTTGTCTGACCAAAGTCAGACAAGCAGTTTACAACAATCAACTTTTTTATTATTCAGGGCTAGGCTTTTATTAGTTTTAAAATGCATCCTCATTCTATTTTATGACGTCATAATGGATGTTACAAAGCATTTAAATTTTGTTCTTTTAATTCAGATAAAAAGCGATACAGGCAACGTCCGCACATTTACCCACATTACTTGAAAATTATGGAGGATAAAAATCAACTCAAATATCTTCAGAGAAGAGGAGAAGTTTAGCTTTCTGCTTAGATTGTTTTGTAAATTTTGTAACAGTATTTCATTTCATTTAGAATAACTGAATATTTGAACACATGCTCAAAACATCTGTTCGTGGAACAGCTATCGCTGTGCTTGGTTGATTCTATGCTATATTGCTTCCACGACTACCTTGCCTGATGCGAGTAGCTCAGATTATCTATTAACCATTCTCAGTTTTTTAGCAGTGTTTCATGGGTTCGATCGAACCTCATGGGTTCTGTAGGGCTGTGTAATTGGGTCGACGAAGGTGCTGGTTTGAAACATTTGTATTTCATGGACTTCTTTCTATTCTACCTATATCAAAGTTAGACCTTTATCTCAGGTATCGCTGCTCGATAACCAGCATTGTTTTTTTCGCGTCACCCTCCACCATGAAATTTCTTTTTTGTGTTTTTTTCCTAGTTTTGTTTGCATTAATTATATGTTCATTTTGGTGAAAAATGAACCTCTGACTGGATGACTGATGAAGTATTTGTGTTACAATGTTTTGTAAACATACCTACAGTTTTCTGCAGATATTGCAACTTATAAAATAGCTTAACTATTTGCTGTTTTTCAACAGTAATGCAACGACGTCATACTGTATCAATTGAAGACTTTTGCATCCTTTCGAGCTTTCTACAAAATTAACTTTAACCGTTCAATCCAAGAAGCAGTTGACGCGTGGATTGTTCACCTGGAACCAAACTAGTCTGGTAAATTTGCTTATTTTTTGATAATGTACACAGTTGTCTTGACGACGACGGTTCACATATGCTTCGGCTATTCGCGTCCTTGACGGGGTAGCAAACGACATGTCGACGGCCTAGGTACGATGGTGAGTAATTATGTAGTTGCAATGAGTAAATGTGGCAAAGATTCAGGAATTCAGTAGCCGCAAAATATCCGATTTTAAGTCATACTTTCAAGCATCCACAAAAACGTAGTTGCTTCTGCAATTGTTTACATTCTTTAAATGTACATGTCCAATGACGTAAAAAGGAGATTTTCACTAGAATTAAGTTTATGTTTCAATTGTCTCGAACTTGGACAGTTTGCCTTTTGGTGTAAATTTTATAACATGTGTCGCGCTTGTTCGGGTAAGCATTATTCAGTGATCCATGGCCTGAGGATCTTTACAAGAAGATCAAATGCTAACAATCATCGCAATGTCTCTACTCGTAAAACAGCGTTGTCAATGCAAATGTTTCAGACGTGGTGTCCAATTTCAGCCTTTGCCAGTTGTAGTAAAAGGTCTGTAGGCTTTTCTGAATACTTTATCGCTGTGCTAGACTTTGCTATTCAAATCTCAATTATATATACATCATCAATCGAAACGAAGACTTGGTCTAATAAAAATAAATCGTACCTGTGTTACCATTGACACTTTATGTAACAAAGGCGTTTCACAAATAGCAGAGTTAGTAAAATTGTAGGTGGAATCTGGTTATGAAGAATATTGGCATTAAACAACGTGTTTGCGATGGAGTCACGCATACAACATTCAGCTAGAATGTTTAAAAGAGATCAATATATGCCTCGCCTCACTTGCAGGATATTCCGTTGGCCGATATTGAAGCGAATCAAGCTATGATTTTAATCGCGGCATAAAATCCCATAGCGCACCCATCGCAACATGAACCAATACGAATTGAAATTCCTCATGGTTGGACTTGATCGGAAATTTGCGTACAAGTATTGACAATAAGACAATTTCAAATTTCATGCATTGTGGTTTATGTGACCATTATAGTCACGTCGTTCAATTTACCGTGTAGCGAGTCGTTTAATAATAGACGAGAATATTTTCCACGAACAGTAAAATTAAATTATTTTACCGTCATGATGAAGTTGGTTTTATGGAGATGAATGGAAATTGCGAAAAGTCACTAAACGAACACGCAGCTCGAATAAGATTCCAAAGTCTTACAAAACAACTTAAAACAAACAACGATTTAATAAATAATCGCGTCAAGGTGCTTTTTCAATTGCAGAAAAGACCGACAGCTATAAACGTCAATATAAAAGCCATGCTTCATATATTCGATTTTTGGAAGATTATATTAATTCTGCAATTTTTAACTGTTCAAATAATGATTCTTCTTGGAAACAGCCATGTGCGTATAAATCACTGCTCCGTTCTTTCATCGCACAGTAGTTTTCGAATTTGTCAAACAGAATGTGCAGTTCTGCAATAAATTAAAAAAAAAAACTGACATCGATATTCAACAGAGCGCAAGACTTACTATACGCGTGATTGAAAGAAACGACATTTGGATGTCACGCCATAATACGAAACATAGTTTAGCCATATATAAAATACGGTACTAAAATTTAAACCTTAAAAAATGTTTGCTCATGGAGTATGGACTCATTGCTTATGAACGCGGCCCGCGGGTTGGGCAGCCCTAAACTTATCTGTTTTTTATTCAACTTCGTTTTCTTTTAGACATATATTCTTTATGCGGTCATAATTTTGCCATTTTTAGCGTCTTTAACCACCTTCAACTGCTAAGATATAAATTTTGCATGATGATTACAACAAAACCTATGAATTGTGTTCTTTTATTCAGATAACAAGCGATTCAGGCCAAGAATGCTCATTTGGAAATATTTCTTGAATATGGGGAGCGTGAAAAATCGACTCAAAACTAAAATACCTTTAGCGAGAAGAAAACCAGAAATCAAAAGTTTAATGAAAGATATGAGTTTAGCTTTCAGTGTATATGGTTTTGTAACTTTCGGAAGGATGATGAAGGAAGCTTTTGATCTTTCTCTAGAAACATTAGTAATGTTTCATTTAATTTTGAATACTTGAACACATGCTCATTCTTCTGGTTTTCACGTTAGGATATTCTTCAAATGCAATATTTTAAAAATGTTTCCGAGAAGAAGGAAAATTTACATGCGTAGCTAATTATTAGTGGATAGAGATCTTCGACAACGCGCCCCCAATAAACAAGTCCTGTCACGAACTAAACGATTTGTTTCTGAACCAGTTACTAGTGTTTGATATTAGAGAGCAAGGGGTTCCAGCATATTATCTGTGTTCTAAAGTGCTATGTCCCAATGAAATTCAACTAAGAATCTGTGTAGTTTGTTCAAAACAAAAACAGTCAACACGGTGGAACTTGGAATAGAATCAGGAACATGGCATCGGCTGAAAACAATAAACGAAAACTCAATATTTCATACGGATAGACAACTCAATATATTCTCTATATACACAACTCTCTATATTTCAAATCCATCAGCACGATAAAGATTAAACACATACAAAACCTAATTTAGTATATACATACGTTATGTCCTGGCTCTACAAGTAACACAACCAAACGAAATATGCTCTGATGTAAATATAATTCAAGTTTTATGACAAAAATATTAAAGCAGTAGTTACTATGTTAGTTTAACTGCAATACTGCCCTGAATTATATTTGTCTTACACTTGAAAACCTCAGTTCTTACAAGAATTTGTAAATTTACAAATTGGTATTTCCAACAGATACATAACGAGTACTACCAACAATACAGAACCTGTAAACACTGATTCATACCGAATACTGAGATAGACTGAGACAAGATATTCAACTATTGCGCTTCCAATTTACCAATTATCCTAATTAATCAACAAACTCAAATCATACCATTGTGTAGTGCGTCAGACGCGCCTTCGCAGTTTACGTAAAAATATCAATATTTACCCTGGCCACATTCGGATGGAACAGTAACAACCTATGATGATTTAAGAATGCATGTTAGTAGGGATTTCAGGATAGAGGTTACATGAATATGATTAAGTACTGCTTGTACCGAGCTTTATAGGGTAGATCAGGGTGGTCCGAACCGCGGCCCTAGCACACATTCCTTGCACCCGTAGAACAATTTTAGCGTGTACTAAACCATTGTTAGATAAGTGTATTTATTAGCAGAATATTTCTGAACTATTCCAACTGTGATTGGCCTTTTTCCTAATCCCGATGTCGGGATTGATATTTGATAAAATCACGGAATTTCAATGTTGTATCTATAAACGTCAAGACTCTACCAGGATGGAAATGACTTCCCGTGGTCGGTACGAGGAGAATAAATTGTCTTGTGCAGACATGACCCAGCTGATGAGATGAATCGCGCTTCCATCCAAACTTCGTACATGAAGCTCGCCTTAAGTAACTTCTCAATTTTAGAGACGTGACCATGTTACAGCAATGACGAAACGCAGACCTGACTTAGCGCCGCGCAATCCAGTTTTTTTTAGCTGGGTCCGGAGTCTCATCTTAGACAGATATTTTGGTTGTTATTTGACGATACCACTAAACCTAATCACGCTAAAAGTAATGAAATTAGTCAAATATATGAATTCATCATACAATAAGTGTAGAATAAATGAACAAGAAATAGGAAACGTATTTACCTTTCTCCAACAACGTTCAATGACGGGGTCTGGTGTGTTTCCAAGTAATTTCTACCACGAAAAAATATAATTTTAGCGGACATTACAAAATCAAACATGAAGAAAAATGCCAAAAATATCACGATATTTCTCAAGAAGCAAATGGGTAAACTCCCGATGTTTTATCACTTTTGGGTTTTCTCCTACTGCGGCCCGCGAGACATCGCCAAAAGTTATTGCGTCACGCCAACCTCGCAACCTTGGACCACCCTACGGTAGATCTTATATAACGGATGCTGCAATTAGTAGAAACATAAATTAATATTGTATCGGTAAAAGATGTAGAGAAATCGATCTTCAATACGATTCCAGAAAATCTATGGACACGCATGTAAATTTAGATTCGAATCTTGCTCCATCCAATTCACTAAGACAAGTAATAATTCCACAACGTCTTCATATATATATATCACAATGTTTGTTTGAGATTAAATGTAATTACTTTAAGCCACATATTATGTATTTGAAAGATTGTCAATTATATCTACCCGTTACTTATTTTTTATAATGTGAAAAATTCTAATTTTACGGGCATTCAGCGAATGCGAGTATCGGCTTTTCTAATCTTATTTCTCATCATTCTATTGCTAGGACATCGGTGCTGTATGCGATGCAATCACGAGAAAAAAAAGCGTATACATTGTGTTATTTTTATCTCATATAACATTCGAGACACGCGAAAGACCACTCATATAACCTTATTTCTTGACACGTGTGGATACCAAGATATACAAAATATGTGAGTTTAACTGTCTTTGACTTGTCAAATACTGGCACTATGATCTTCAAACCTCCCTTTCATACTAGCCCATTCATCAGAAATTGAGCAATTGTAAAGGTTGTGCATGTGGGATAAGTAGTTTGAAGTAAGGTTTCCCACTACGGTTACGAGTTACGAGCTAACTAAAGTCGTATCCTGTCCTTTGGTATCCAAATTATTGTCTTCAATTTATGCACCAACAAGAAACTTTGAAAGAAACTTTGTTATCAGCCTGAAACACATCTGATGTTGACATCAGTGTTAACAGTCTTAGTACTTCAGTATTGGTGTTAATAATAAATTGACTATTTTTGACAAGGACTCAAAGAACAGCCGCGAGTATGCTAGGATACAAAATAAGACAATGATAAATATAACATTGCATATATTAGAGCAATCCTCAAAACCTATTCGGGTAATATATGAATAAACCTAACAATATTCGAAGTATCAAATTCCCACCTGATAATCATTTTGCAACGTATGGCATGAGTCAAACGCGAATTAGGAAATCCCATCATTAATAAAATATACAATTGCACAGCAGACTCCCTGATCCGCATTGTGCGACGTGCATTTACCTCGTGGCAACAAAATTTCGAATTTTCTAGCGATTGGGGGTGAGTCATTTATTCGCCCCAGTAAAAGGAGGGACGTTGACTAACTTTACAGTGCTTAAATTAAAGGGCTTGAGATTCCATAAAATGGGCAAAAAAACATTTCGTACATACCGGCCCCGGAAATTATATGAAATGTTTTGATGAAATGGATAACGGAGGGAAATATTAAAAAAAAAAGGTTTGCTCAACTTCCAAAAACAATTGGAGTTAAAAATACGGAAACAAAACCTATGAAGATAACGAAATTGTCAATTTGTATGTGTGGTGTGGATGCTATATATGCAGTGTGTATTTTGTACGTAAATGTACTCAACAAGGTTCAAGTAGGCCAGGGGTGGGCAACCTTTTTCGGCTCGCGTGCCAAAATCGGCTAAATTTAACAACAAAATTCTTCCGCGTTCCGACCAAAATTAAAAACAATGCTTTGCTACTTCCAAAGCAAAATTACATAATAATAAACCTTTCAAACATGTAGGCCTACAGACGGATTCACTATTCGGATACATTATCAGTCCGACAAATAGATTTGATTACTTTTCTTATTCTATCTCAGTGAGACTTCTGCTGCTGCATTACCGCTGATAGAGATTTTACATTGGGTTTATATTTTGTAACTTTCAAAGAAATATACGAACTACTGGTTTCAACGTCCAGGCTACTCCTGTTACGAGACGACTTATTAAAATTCCAATCATAACTGAGAACAAAGATTCACAAGCATATGCAGATGATGTAGAGCAGTGGTCGGAAAACTTTATGTACTTGCGGGCCAAATATACACATTCCCTGTAGCGCGCAGGCCGCAATTTTTCCGCCTTCGAACAAGCGCTAGATTGAGTTTCAAATTGTGGCGCATTCACACCTTCTATTATTGCGTTAAAAGCCTGCTACTATGAGATGTGTATGTGCCGTTTCTTAATATATATATATTATTCAACAACATATCGTTTTTATGTACTTGTTATTAATGTGAAGGATGATGTTTTTTTGCCACTTGCCCCCACGGTACGTCTTCCAAAGAAGACCTGACAAGCGAGTACGAAGTTTATTCCAAGTGTAATGCATTTTAGATAAAGCTGTTCGCAGCAATATGTGCTTCTGAACGTGCCCATTACTTGTTTTGCACTGTCGCATAGATCAACTGTGGCGCAGTCCTGGGTCTCGGCTCGAATTTTTCGTCGAAGCACATTGGAATGTTCAGTCCTCGTCGCGAGCTATCCTGCGTTTTCCAAACATTTTTGAATTTTAAAGATCACAATTAACTCGAACGACATGCAACTGACGCTACATATTTCAAAACAAGCGTCATACAGCAGAACTTGTTACCACATAAATCCGCGTACATACAATAATAAATTTGGGATTAATTTTTGTTTCATTTAATAAATGTCGGGTTGTTCGAGGGCCGCAACAAATTAGCTCGCGGGCTGCATTTGGCCCTCAGTTTACCGACCCCTGTTGTAGAATAGTGCATTGCAAAGTTTTCAAGTTTTAAAAAAATTCTCGGGAATGGCATCCCAATCATGTAATAGTTCGTTTTCTGCACTTCTCTCTTGTATTCCCTTTCCTAATAGCTTATATTTCTTTCGAAATCAAGTTATAACAGTAAGTTAGCAAGTAACTCTAACCAACATGAGTTGCACCACTTCATAAATCAATCAGAAATATATATTACGTAACAATGTAGCCAAACGTTGTGTTAATTCCGACAAAATTCGTCGAGAGCTCAGTTGCTACGCCATGATATATATATTTCTTTGAAGCCATGAAAAGACAAAAAGAACTTAAATAAATAACAGATTGTTAACAAACGATAATGAATAAACGAACACCGAGTTTTATCAGATAATTCAGTCTCGAAACGTTTTATCTGAAATAAGACGATCTCGTTTCTGAGGCCTCGCTCGCATGCCGAATAAATAGGCTCGCGTGCCAAAGGTTGCCCACCCCTGAAGTAGGCAGAACTCCAATCTCCAATTTAAGTCAAACGTTCAAGCTTCCACAAAAACGTAGTTGCTTCTGCAATGGTTTACATTTTTCAAGTTTTTTTTGTCCAATGACGTAAAAAAAGAAGATTTTCACTAGAATCAAGTTTATGTTTCAATTGTTTCGAACTTGGTCAGTTTGCTTTTTGGTGTAGATTTCCTAACATGTGTCGCGCTTGTTCGGGTAAGCAGCATTCAGTGATCCATGGCCTGAGGATCTTTACAAGAAGATCAAATGCTAACAATCATCGCAATGCCTCTACTCGTATAAACAGCGTTGCCAATGCAAATGTTTCAGACGTGGTGTCCAGTTTCAGCTTTTGCCAGTTGTAGTGAAGGATCCGTTGGGCTTTTCTGAATAAGTTATCGCTGTGGTAGACTCTGCTAGTCAAATTTCAATTATATATACATCATGAATCGAAACGAAAACTTGGTCTAATAAATATAAACCATACCCGTGTTAGCACTGACACTTTATGTAACAAAGGCGTTTCACAAGATACAGAAGTAGTAAAATTGTCGGTGAAATCTGGTTACGACGAATATTGGAGTTCAACAACGTGTTTGTAATCAAGTCACGAAGACCACATTCAGATAGAATGCTTATAAAAGTTCAATATATGCCTCACTTGCAGAATATTCCGTTGGCCGATATTGAAGCGAATCAAGCTATGATTTTAATCGCGGCAGATAATCTCATAGCGTTCTTCCAGCTTTTGCATGGAGTGGGTCGACAACGTGAACCAATAGGAATTGAATCTCCTCTTGGTTGGACTTGATCGGAAATTTGCGTACAAGTATTGACAATAAGACAATTTCAAATTTGATGCATTGCGGAATACGTGACCATTATACCATGCTACAAGAACAAATCGGATAAAATTGGTCCAGCGAATCTGTAGGTACCGTCTCGAAGATAGACGAGAATATATTCTCACGAACAGTAAAATTAAATTATTTGACCGTCCTGATGAATTCGGTTTCATGGAGTTGAATGGAAATTGCGAAAAGTCACTAAACAAACACGCAGCTCGTATGAGATTCAAAAGTCTTACAAAGAAACAACGATTCAATGAATAATCGCGTCGGGGTGCCTTTTCATTTTCTGGAAAGACCGACAGCTATAAACGTCAATATAAAAGCCATGCTTCATTTATTCTATTTTTGAAAAATGATATTAATTCTGCAATTTTTAACTGTACAAATAACTGTTTTTCTTGGAAACAGCCATGTGCGTATAAATTATTGCCTCGTATTGCTTTCGTAGCTGTTGATTCATCTTATGTGGCGAATTTTTGTTGTTTAACGGGAGATACGTACGATAGCGGACATAAATTTCCTAGTAGCGCATTATCAATTATCGATATACACTTTTACGTTGATTTACTTACTTCGAAATAGAGTTCGATTCATTGGTATCAGCATCTAATAACGTGATTGAAATGTTACACAATAACGGGTTCAAGACGACAGATTGGGTTTCGAATTCCAAATCAGTTTCACGTGAGATATACATTCATCGTCTCGCCACAAGTATTGATTTAGATATCGAGAGACTTACTCTGAAAAGTGCTTGGGGCTGAACTGTGGAAGCGAGAGAGATTGCTTCATACTTGAACACCAGGAGTTCACAGGTTTTGTCACAAATAGAAAAGCCCTTACTGTTGTAAGTTCAATACTTGATGCTTGGGATGAAAAATTCAACAATAAGAGACTGAAGTGTTGGTCAAAGTGGAGTAATTCTATAAGTTTTCAAAATATTTCAATTCCTCGTCAATTCAAAGATGTGGAACGTAAATATTCCCTACACAAATTTGGCATATTCTGTCATATGATATCGAAGCATCCCAAGAAGAATTGCCAGGGTCGTTCTACTTAACGCTGATTCCGCGCAAACTCCCACAGATTACTGCGATAGAAGGATGAATATTCCACAGTTTTTAGAGAATTCGGACATTGGACTAGTTTTTGACGCTACTCCCCCCGCATCAGGATTCCGCCTCATTGATGGATGACTTCCTGTGAATAGTCATGAAGGTGCCTCTGTCGGCAGTCTGCGTGGCTATAAGTGCTAGTTTAGTTCGGGTTGGGAAAAATATTCGAATATTTGAGTAACAGTTTACTGCTCTAATGGCCGTTCTCACGTGGCCTGGACACGGCACGTCACTTGCGCATCGTTGAATCAAACGCTTGGACAGTATAGCGCACGACACACGAGCATCAGCCTACAATCCTGGCTAACGGACAATGGCGTCAAAATTGGCTGTTATATTTGCGTTATAATATTTTTATTTATTTCCAGTGGATATGATATTGTTTCAATTTCTTGATGAGCATAATGTGTCCAAATTTCGCATGATTTTTAACTTTTCAGAAGGCCGTTTTGTAAAATTCGAAACATTGATACAAGTTCATGAAGTAACATTAGGTCAATAATATTAGAAATGTTTACCGATCCGCAGTGACGACATTTCATAAGTTTTATTTAATGCAAAAACATAGACACGACAGAAAAATACAACGAATCCAGGGGCCAGTAGCAAACATATTGGTAACTTTTCAATTTTACAGTGGCGATAAGGAAGATCAAATCCAGAACGAAAGAAAAAATTTAAAATAAATTTGATTTGGAGATGGAAATTGCAATTGGCCCGGGTAAATATTGACGTTTTTACGTAAACAGCGAAGGCGCGTCTGACGCACTACACAATGGTATGATGTGAGTTTGTTGATTAATTAGGATAATTGGTAAATTGGAAGCGCATTAGTTTAATATCTTGTCTCAGTCTATCTCAGTATTCGGTGTGAATCAGTGTTTACAGGTTCTGTACTGTTGGTAGTACTCGTTATGTATCTGTTGGAACTACATTTAATGCAAAAACATAGACACGACAGAAAAATACAACGAATCCAGGGGCCAGTAGCAAAGATATTGGTAACTTTTTAATTTTACAGTGGCGATAAGGAAGATCAAATCCAGATCGAAAGAAAAAATTTAAAATAAAGTTGATTTGGAGATGGAAATTGCAAAATCATTTCTATAATTTTTCGCAGCGCCTCGTCGCCAATGATCGCACAGTAGTTTTCAAATTTGTCGAACAGAACGCGCAGTTCTGCAATAAATTTTAAAAAATTAAACATCGATATCCACCAGAGCGCAAGACTTGATACACGCGTGATTAAAAGAACCCACATTTGTATGTGGAATGCCGAAATAATCACGCCATAATCGTGAAACATACTTTAGCGGCAGTGGTTCCCAAACTTTTTAGAGTTGGGACCCACTATTTATTACCAAAGCTTATGGCGACCCACTTAACTTTAATTTCATTTTGTTTTTTTATGACATTATACAGAACACAGCAATGGCTAACCATCGCAAAACTACCGTGTTTCCTCGAAATGAAGACCTGGCCTGAAAATAAGATAATAATTTGAATTTTTAAAATGATTTTGAAATGACCCTACCCTTAAAATAAATTTAAAATGTGTGGGAGAAGAAAGGTTCATTAACCTGAAGTAAGGTGAAGATCACACCACTATTAAAGATTGTGTGATATCACAATTATGATATTTGTCACTTGATTTTTGTATAGAAAATACAAATAAAAACTATGGATGTCGGTTTTTATATAATATTTAGTGAAAAAATCTTGTGATTTTCTACAATGTAATTTTATTTTTGATAAATGAACACAAAAGACCTCTTCCAAAAAAAACCATAGTGTTATTCTTCAAAATAAATAAATCTAAATCCTGTCTAAATTTCGGGGAAACACGATAAGAAGTGCTGTACAGTGTACAAAACTGCTATGCGTAAAAAAGCCACGTGGTCATTCTTTGTGTAGAAAATTTTTGTTCCTTTGAGAAGATCGTAAAAAGGAACCAATCACAGATTCGAATTTAAATTCAATTTAATTTATTTTGTTTTTTTGAAGATTTACGTATTCGAGTCGCCACCGATCCTAATTACCAGTATGATTAACCAAAGCTCTCTACATCTTTTCACGACCAACTAAGATTCCTTTTGCGACCCACCAGTGGTTCGCGACCCATAGTTTGGGAACCGCTAAAGTTTAGCCTATATAAAATACGGTACTAAAATTTAAACATTTAAAAGTGTTTGCTTATGAACTCATTTAAGTGCGGGCTGAACGCGGCCCGTGCATGGGGCGTTGGTTGGACAGCCTAAACTATGTAGGTTATAATTTCGCAATTTTTAGCGTTTGCTAAGACATAGGACATCTCTAGAAACATTAGTAATGTTTCATTTCATTTGGAATACTTGAACACTTGTTCATTTTTCTGTTTGCACGTTAGTATATTCTTCAGATTCAATATTCTAGAAAGGTTTCCGACTATTCGAAAGAAAAAGGAAAATTTACATTCGTAGCTAATTATTATTAGTTGGAGATCGTTGACAACGCGCCCCAATAAATAAACAAGTCCTGTCACGAAGTTAACGATTTGTTTCTGAATCAGTTACCAGTGTCTGATATTAGAAAGCAAAGTTCTTCAGCATATTGCCTGTGCCTTAATGTACTGTCCCAATGAAATTCAACTTAGAATCGGTGTAGTTTGTTCAAAACAGTCAACACGATGGAACTTGGAATAGAATCAGGAACATGGCATCTGCTGAAAACAATGAACATAAACTAAATATTCCATACGGCAAGACAATTTTGCAGTATCATAATATCACAACTCTCTATATTTCAAATCAATCAGCACGATATAGATTAAAATCAAACAAAATTTAACATTATATATATACCCAATGTTTCGACTTTCCAAGTAACACAATCAAATGAAATATGCTCTAAACTAAAGTAACTAAAATCCAAGTTTTATGACTAAAATATTAAAGCAGCAGTTATTGTGCTAATTTGACAGTAATACTGCCACAAATTATATTTGTATTACACTTGAGAACCTCAATTCTTATTGTTATTTCCAACAGATACATAACGAGAACTACCAACAATACAGAACCTGTAAACACTGGTTCACACCGAATACTGAGCTAGACTGAGACAAGACATCCAACTATTGCGCTTCCAATTTACTAATTATCGTAATTAACAAACTCACATCATACCATTGTGTAGTGCGTCAGACGCGCCTTTGCAGTTTACGTAAACACGTCAATATTTACCCTGGCCAACATTCGGATGGAACATTAACAACCTATGATGATTTAAGAATGCATGTTAATAGGGATTTCAGGATAGGGGTTACATGAACATGATTAAGTACTGCTTGTACCGAGCTTTATAGGGTAGATCAGGGTGGTCCGAACCGCGGCCCTAGCACACATTCCTTGCGCCCGTAGAACAATTTTAGCGTGTACTAAACTAAACCATTGGTAGATAAGTGTATTTATTGGCAGAGGTATTTCTAAACTATTCCAACTGTGACTGGCCTTTTTCCTAATCCCGATGTCGGGATTGATATTTGATAAAATCACGGTATTTCAATGTTGTATCTATAAAAAGGTCAAGACTCAAGACCAGGATGGAAATGACTTCCCGTGGTCGGTACGAGGAGAATAAATGGTCTTGTGCAGACATGACCAAGCTGATGAGATGAATCGCGCTTCCATCCAAACTTCGTACATGAAGCTCGCCTTAACAGATGATGTAAGTTTAGCTTTCTGCTTAAATTGTTTTGTAAATTTTGTAACAGTATTTCATTTCATTTAGAATAACTGAATATTTGAACACATGCTCAAAACATCTGTTCGTGGAACAGCTATCGCTGTGCTTGGTTGATTCTATGCTATATTGCTTCCACGACTACCTTGCCTGATGCGAGTAGCTCAGATTATCTATTAACCATTCTCAGTTTTTTAGCAGTGTTTCTTAACATGGGTTCGATCGAACCTCATGGGTTCTGTAGGGCTGTTTAATTGGGTCGACGAAGGTGCTGGTTTGAAACATTTGTATTTCATGGACTTCTTTCTATTCTACCTATATCAAAGTTAGACCTTCATCTCAGGTATCGCTGCTCGATAACCAGCATTGTTTTTTTCGCGTCATGCTCCACCATGAAATTCCTTTTTTGTGTTTTTTTCCTAGTTTTGTTTGCATTAATTATATGTTCATTTTGGTGAAAAATGAACTTCTGACTGGCTGACTGATGAAGTATTTCTGTTACAATGTTTTGTAAACATACCTACAGTTTTCTGCAGATATTGCAACTTATAAAATAGCTTAACTATTTGCTGTTATTCAACAGTAATGCAACGACGTCATACTGTATCAATTGAAGACTTTTGCATTCTTTCGAGCTTTCTACAAAATTAACTTTAACCGTTCAATCCAAGAAGCAGTTGACGCGTGGATTGTTCACCTGGAACCAAACTAGTCTGGTAAATTTGCTTATTTTTTGATAATGTACACAGTTGTCTTGAAGACGACGGTTCACATATGCTTCGGCTATTCGCGTCCTTGACGGGGTAGCAAACGACATGTCGACGGCCTAGGTACGATGGTAAGTAAATATGTAGTTGCAATGAGTAAATGTGGCAAAGATTCAGGAATTCAGTAGCCGCAAAATATCCGATTTTAAGTCATACTTTCAAGCATCCACAAAAACGTAGTTGCTTCTGCAATTGTTTACATTCTTTAAAGATACATGTCAATGACGTAAAAAGGAGATTTTCACTAGAATTAAGTTTATGTTTCAATTGTCTCGAACTTGGACAGTTTGCCTTTTGGTGTAAATTTTATAACATGTGTCGCGCTTGTTCGGGTAAGCAGCATTCAGTGATCCATGGCCTGAGGATCTTTACAAGAAGATCAAATGCTAACAACCATCGCAATGTCTCTACTCGTAAAACAGCGTTGTCAATGCAAATGTTTCAGACGTGGTGTCCAATTTCAGCCTTTGCCAGTTGTAGTAAAAGGTCTGTAGGCTTTTCTGAATACTTTATCGCTGTGCTAGACTTTGCTATTTAAATCTCAATTATATATACATCATCAATCGAAACGAAGACTTGGTCTAATAAAAATAAATCGTACCTGTGTTACCATTGACACTTTATGTAACAAAGGCGTTTCACAAATAGCAGAGTTAGTAAAATTGTAGGTGGAATCTGGTTATGAAGAATATTGGCATTAAACAACGTGTTTGCGATGGAGTCACGCATACAACATTCAGCTAGAATGTTTAAAAGAGATCAATATATGCCTCGCCTCACTTGCAGGATATTCCGTTGGCCGATATTGAAGCGAATCAAGCTATGATTTTAATCGCGGCATAAAATCCCATAGCGCACCCATCGCAACATGAACCAATACGAATTGAAATTCCTCATGGTTGGACTTGATCGGAAATTTGCGTACAAGTATTGACAATAAGACAATTTCAAATTTCATGCATTGTGGTTTAAGTGACCATTATAGTCACGTCGTTCAATTTACCGTGTAGCGAGTCGTTTAATAATAGACGAGAATATTTTCCACGAACAGTAAAATTAAATTATTTTACCGTCCTGATGAAGTTGGTTTTATGGAGATGAATGGAAATTGCGAAAAGTCACTAATCGAACACGCAGCTCGAATAAGATTCCAAAGTCTTACAAAACAACTTAAAACAAACAAAGATTTAATAAATAATCGCGTCAAGGTGCTTTTTCAATTGCAGAAAAGACCGACAGCTATAAACGTCAATATAAAAGCCATGCTTCATATATTCAATTTTTGGAAGATTATATTAATTCTGCAATTTTTAACTGTTCAAATAATGATTCTTCTTGGAAACAGCCATGTGCGTATAAATCACTGCTCCGTTCTTTCATCGCACAGTAGTTTTCGAATTTGTCAAACAGAATGTGCAGTTCTGCAATAAATTGAAAAAAAAAACTGACATCGATATTCAACAGAGCGCAAGACTTACTAACGCGTGATTGAAAGAAACGACATTTGGATGCCACGCCATAATACGAAACATAGTTTAGCCATATATAGAATACGGTACTAAAATTTAAACCTTAAAAAATGTTTGCTCATGGACCAGTATGTTCCCCAGCTTTTCTTTTTAGGGGGGGTGTTTCAAAATTTAGGGGGTGGTAAATAATTTGCTGTTAGAGATAAAACTAGGCTGTTTGTATTCTTAAAAAAATGGCAAGTATTTAAGAAACGATGTAGGCTACATGGGGGCCCCCCAAGTTGATTGACGCGAGCCAAAATCCACAGCAGAATGTAATTGTAGGGCCAAAAAAGGGGAGCGAGAATAAGTGCGGGACTACACGACTGGGGTTCAGGGCGCGCCCAAGCGTCCTGAGAAAATTTTGAGAAATAGGCACCAAAATAGGCTCTAAGCTTGATTTTAGATACACCTAGCATCGCAGTTTGTTATGTGATGAAATCAATAATTATAATATTTAGCTGATAGAATTCCCGGGGAATAGATAACAAGCACGGCTTTCAACCGTAAATATATACTAGGGGAAAGTGGGGAAGGTTGGGACACTTTTTTTCTTTTGCATATTTTGAGCCTTTAATTCTGCATATTCCTCTAAGTTGGCGGGACTAATGCATAGAGGGGTAAATGTAGTTTACATTCAGCGAATAAGAAATTTTCTTGCGACACACATCTTACTACCAAAATGCTTTGAAAAACGTCTGTCAAGTGTCCCACTGTACCCCACTTGTGGGGCACATTCGGACAGACCCTGGGGCCCCATGGGTCAGTCCGTCAAAATTCAACGAAGTATGCCCTTAAAAATAAGCAATTAATCAGCATAATCGTCTAAAGAACAGGGAGACTTCAAATTTGAAGATTTAATATTTTTAAAATCAATGTTCAACTGAAATAGTTCAGATATCAGACAAAAAGTTTCGCAAACAAATTTGATTATTTCTTCCCTCGAATCTAAATCTGGAAATATTATTGATTCTCGAATATATTCCATATTGGGCCATGGGTCAAAAGAAACCATAATATTACACTTAATATACCGCATATCTAGGTCTCTAAGCACTTATTGTATCAAACAATGTCGAATTGTGCACTGTAGGGCAAGTCCCACTGTGCCCCGGTCCATTGTTCCTCATAGGCAACAAATATTTTCAGACTATCCCACAGCGAAATCTGGAAGGCACATCCACTCGCCAACGTTATGAATATTCTACAGTGGACTAAAGCTGAAAAATATCAGACGGTGGTTTGTCATGTTGGAAAGTCCAATGTCGAAAAGAGAAGAAACTGGAACGGTGAAATTTTAGTTTCAACCTTCCAAAACCAATTTCACTTCATAGCTTGCGCCGCACTACCCTTCCGTTGTCCGTTCACGGGGACGTTGTAACTCACCAAAGGGCGGATTGAAACATCGAACCGCGGACAGGATTGCGGATATAGTATCAGTGTGAGAGCTGATTTTCCACTGTGCCTCATGTCCCAACGTGCCCCACTTTCCCCTACTACGTTTCAAAAAGTAATTTGCAACTGATTGTGACTAATGAAGTTACTTGCTCATCTGGCATTGTATGAATGGCTACTTATGGCTTGTTTTGTTACACAATTCTAATTTTTTTGAACATGTTTGTTTGTCTTTTGTATGAATTAAATTTTGGAATAAGCTCGTCAACTGATCATAATGTCGCATAATGTTGTATTCCTTCAGAACTGAAATATTTTGTTGGTTAGAAGACAAATCGCTGAAGTTTGATTCTTTTCAATAAAGAAATAAAAACGCTGTCATTCATCTAAAAAACGTCTGTTTTCAGTGCCTAGTTTTCGTTTTGTGACATCTTCAAGCTTTCTTAATATACGGCTGATATCTAAAATACTGCAGTGTGTAATCCTAATACCCATACGTATACATAAGATACCGAAATATTTCAATTGTTACGAAATAAACGTGCTTGAACTGTGATAATGATGTAACAATAGACAATATCTAAAACTCAAAAGGTACCACATGAAGGGTTAAACTATTTCACTCAAGTTCGGCGGGCCATTTTAAATCGTCACGCGGGCCGTAATTGGCCCGCAGACTGCGGTTTAGAACCCCTCAGTGTGGAATCGCACCTCAAAATTAGGGGGGGGGGGGGGTGTTTGAAATTTTAGGGGGGGTGTTCACCCCCTATAGGGGGGGTGTAGGGAAATCACTGTCATGGACTCATTGCTTATGAACGCGGCCCGCGGGTTGGGCAGCCCTAAACCTATTTTAGCGTCTTTAACCACCTTCAACTGCTAAGATATAAATTTTGCATGATGATTACAACAAAACCTATGAATTGTGTTCTTTTATTCAGATAACAAGCGATTCAGGCCAAGAATGCTCATTTGGAAATATTTCTTAAATATGTGGAGCGTGAAAAATCGACTCAAAACTAAAATACCTTAAGCGAGAAGAAAACCAGAAATCAAAAGTTTAATGAAAGATGTGAGTTTAGCTTTCAGTGTATATGGTTTTGTAACTTTCGGAAGGATGATGAAGGAAGCTTTTGATCTTTCTCTAGAAACATTAGTAATGTTTCATTTAATTTTGAATACTTGAACACATGCTCATTCTTCTGGTTTTCACGTTAGGATATTCTTCAAATGCAATATTTTAAAAATGTTTCCGAGAAGAAGAAAAATTTACATTCGTAGCTAATTATTAGTGGTTAGAGATCTTCGACAACGCGCCCCCAATAAACAAGTCCTGTCACGAACTAAACAATTTGTTTCTGAACCAGTTACTAGTGTTTGATATTAGAGAGCAAGGGGTTCCAGCATATTATCTGTGCCCTAAAGTGCTATGTCCCAATGAAATTCAACTAAGAATCTGTGTAGTTTGTTCAAAACAAAAACAGTCAACACGGTGGAACTTGGAATAGAATCAGGAACATGGCATCGGCTGAAAACAATAAACGAAAACTCAATATTTCATACGGATAGACAACTCAATATATTCTCTATATACACAACTCTCTATATTTCAAATCCATCAGCACGATAAAGATTAAACACATACAAAACCTAATGTAGTATATACATACGTTATGTCCTGGCTCTACAAGTAACACAACCAAACGAAATATGCTCTGATGTAAATATAATTCAAGTTTTATGACAAATATTAAAGCAGTAGTTACTATGTTAGTTTAACTGCAAATACTGCCCTGAATTATATTTGTCTTACACTTGAAAACCTCAGTTCTTACAAGAATTTGTAAATTTACAAATTGGTATTTCCAACAGATACATAACGAGTACTACCAACAATACAGAACCTGTAAACACTGATTCATACCGAATACTGAGATAGACTGAGACAAGATATTCAACTATTGCGCTTCCAATTTACCAATTATCCTAATTAATCAACAAACTCAAATCATACCATTGTGTAGTGCGTCAGACGCGCCTTCGCAGTTTACGTAAAAATATCAATATTTACCCTGGCCAACATTCGGATGGAACAGTAACAACCTATGATGATTTAAGAATGCATGTTAGTAGGGATTTCAGGATAGAGGTTACATGAATAAGATTAAGTACTGCTTGTACCGAGCTTTATAGGGTAGATCAGGGTGGTTCGAACCGCGGCCCTAGCACACATTCCTTGCGCCCGTAGAACAATTTTAGCGTGTACTAAACCATTGTTAGATAAGTGTATTTATTGGCAGAATATTTCTGAACTATTCCAACTGTGTTTGGCCTTTTTCCTAATCCCGATGTCGGGATTGATATTTGATAAAATCACGGAATTTCAATGTTGTATCTATAAACGTCAAGACTCTACCAGGATGGAAATGACTTCCCGTGGTCGGTACGAGGAGAATAAATTGTCTTGTGCAGACATGACCAAGCTGATGAGATGAATCGCGCTTCCATCCAAACTTCGTACATGAAGCTCGCCTTAAGTAACTTCTCAATTTTAGAGACGTGACCATGTTACAGCAGTGACGAAACGCAGACCTGACTAAGCGCCGCGCAATCCAGTTTTTTTTAGCTGGGTCCGGAGTCTCATCTTAGACAGATATTTTGGTTGTTATTTGACGATACCACTAAACCTAATCACGCTAAAAGTAATGAAATTAGTCAAATATATGAATTCATCATACAATAAGTGTAGAATAAATGAACAAGAAATAGGAAACGTATTTACCTTTCTCCAACAACGTTCAATGACGGGGTCTGGTGTGTTTCCAAGTAATTTCTACCACGAAAAAATATAATTTTAGCGGACATTACAAAATCAAACATGAAGAAAAATGCCAAAAATATCACGATATTTCTCAAGAAGCAAATGGGTAAACTCCCGATGTTTTATCACTTTTGGGTTTTCTCCTACTGCGGCCCGCGAGACATCGCCAAAAGTTATTGCGTCACGCCAACCTCGCAACCTTGGACCACCCTACGGTAGATCTTATATAACGGATGCTGCAATTAGTAGAAACATAAATTAATATTGTATCGGTAAAAGATGTAGAGAAATCGATCTTCAATACGATTCCAGAAAATCTATGGACACGCATGTAAATTTAGATTCGAATCTTGCTCCATCCAATTCACTAAGACAAGTAATAATTCCACAACGTCTTCATATATATATATCACAATGTTTGTTTGAGATTAAATGTAATTACTTTAAGCCACATATTATGTATTTGGAAGATTGTCAATTATATCTACCCGTTCCTTATTTTTTATAATGTGAAAAATTCTAATTTTACGGGCATTCAGCGAATGCGAGTATCGGCTTTTCTAATCTTATTTCTCATCATTCTATTGCTAGGACATCGGTGCTGTATGCGATGCAATTACGAGAAAAAAAAGCGTATACATTGTGTTATTTTTATCTCATATAACATTCGAGACACGCGAAAGACCACTCATTTAACCTTATTTCTTGACACGTGTGGATACCAAGAGATACAAAATATGTGGATAACAAAATATGTGAGTTTAACTGTCTTTGACTTGTCAAATACTGGCACTATGATCTTCAAACCTCCCTTTCATACTAGCCCATTCATCAGAAATTGAGCAATTGTAAAGGTTGTGCATGTGGGATAAGTAGTTTGAAGTAAGGTTTCCCACTACGGTTACGAGTTACGAGCTAACTAAAGTCGTATCCTGTCCTTTGGTATCCAAATTATTGTCTTCAATTTATGCACCAACAAGAAACTTTGAAAGAAACTTTGTTATCAGCCTGAAACACATCTGATGTTGACATCAGTGTTAACAGTCTTAGTACTTCAGTATTGGTGTTAATAATAAATTGACTATTTTTGACAAGGACTCAAAGAACAGCCGCGAGTATGCTAGGATACAAAATAAGACAATGATAAATATAACATTGCATATATTAGAGCAATCCTCAAAACCTATTCGGGTAATATATGAATAAACCTAACAATATTCGAAGTATCAAATTCCCACATGATAATCATTTTGCAACGTATGGCATGAGTCAAACGCGAATTAGGAAATCCCATCATTAATAAAATATACAATTGCACAGCAGACTCCCTGATCCGCATTGTGCGACGTGCATTTACCTCGTGGCAACAAAATTTCGAATTTTCTAGCGAGGGGGGGGGGGGGGGGTGAGTCATTTATTCGCCCCAGTAAAAGGAGGGACGTTGACTAACTTTACAGTGCTTAAATTAAAGGGCTTGAGATTCCATAAAATGGGCAAAAAAACATTTCGTACATACCGGCCACGGAAATTATATGAAATATTTTGATGAAATGGATAACGGAGGGAAATATTAAAAAAAAGGTTTGCTCAACTTCCAAAAACAATTGGAGTTAAAAATACGGAAACAAAACCTATGAAGATAACGAAATTGTCAATTTGTATGTGTGGTGTGTATGCTATATATGCAGTGTGTATTTTGTACGTAAATGTACTCAACAAGGTTCAAGTAGGCCAGGGGTGGGCAACCTTTTTCGGCTCGCGTGCCAAAATCGGCTAAATTTAACAACAAAATTCTTCCGCGTGCCGACCAAAATTAAAAACAATGCTTTGCTACTTCCAAAGCAAAAATACAAAATAATAAACCTTTCAAACATGTAGGCCTACAGACGGATTCACTATTCGGATATATTATCAGTTCGACAAATAGATTTGGTTACTTTTCTTATTCTATCTCAGTGAGACTTCTGCTGCTGCATTACCGCTGATAGGGATTTTACATTGGGTTTATATTTTGTAACTTTCAAAGAAATATACGAACTACTGGTTTCAACGTCCAGGCTACTCCTGTTACGAGACGACTTATTAAAATTCCAATCATAACTGAGAACAAAGATTCACAAGCCTATGCAGATGATGTAGAGCAGTGGTCGGAAAACTTTATGTACTTGCGGGCCAAATATACACATTCCCTGTAGCGCGCAGGCCGCAATTTTTCCGCCTTCCAACAAGGGCTAGATTGAATTTCAAATTGTGGCGCATTCACACCTTCTATTATTGCGTTAAAAGCCTGCTACTATGAGATGTGTATGTGCCGTTTCTTAATATATATATATTATTCAACAACATATCGTTTTTATTTACTTGTTATTAATGTGAAGGATGATGTTTTTTTGCCACTTGCCCCCAATGTACGTCTTCCAAAGAAGACCTGACAAGCGAGTACGAAGTTTATTCCAAGTGTAATGCATTTTAGATAAAGCTGTTCGCAGCAATATGTGCTTCCGAACGTGCCCATTACTTGTTTTGCACTGTCGCATAGATCAACTGTGGCGCAGTCCTGGGTCTCGGCTCGAATTTTTCGTCGAAGCACATTGGAATGTTCAGTCCTCGTCGCGAGCGTTTTCCAAACATTTTTGAATTTTAAAGATCACAATTAACTCGAACGACATGCAACTGACGCTACATATTTCAAAACAAGCGTCATACAGCAGAACTTGTTACCACATAAATCCGCGTACATACAATAATAAATTTGGGATCAATTTTTGTTTCATTTATTAAATGTCGGGTTGTTCGAGGGCCGCAACAAATTAGCTCGCGGGCCGCATTTGGCCCTCAGTTTACCGACCCCTGTTGTAGAATAGTGCATTGCAAAGTTTTCAAGTTTTAAAAAAATTCTCGGGAATGGCATCCCAATCATGTAATAGTTCGTTTTCTGCACTTCTCTCTTGTATTCCCTTTCCTAATAGCTTATATTTCTTTCGAAATCAAGTTATAACAGTAAGTTAGCAAGTAACTCTAACCAACATGAGTTGCACCACTTCATAAATCAATCAGAAATATATATTACGTAACAATGTAGCCAAACATTGTGTTAATTCCGACAAAATTCGTCGAGAGCTCAGTTGCTACGCCATGATATATATATTCCTTTGAAGCCATGAAAAGACAAAAAGAACTTAAATAAATAACAGATTGTTAACAAACGATAATGAATAAACGAACACCGAGTTTTATCAGATAATTCAGTCTCGAAACTTTTTATCTTAAATAAGACGATCTCGTTTCTGAGGCCTCGCTCGCATGCCGAATAAATGGGCTCGCGTGCCAAAGGTTGCCCACCCCTGAAGTAGGCAGAACTCCAATCTCCAATTTAAGTCAAACGTTCAAGCTTCCACAAAAACGTAGTTGCTTCTGCAATGGTTTACATTTTTCAAGTTTTTTTGTCCAATGACGTAAAAAAAGAAGATTTTCACTAGAATCAAGTTTATGTTTCAATTGTTTCGAACTTGGTCAGTTTGCTTTTTGGTGTAGATTTCCTAACATGTGTCGCGCTTGTTCGGGTAAGCAGCATTCAGTGATCCATGGCCTGAGGATCTTTACAAGAAGATCAAATGCTAACAATCATCGCAATGCCTCTACTCGTACAAACAGCGTTGCCAATGCAAATGTTTCAGACGTGGTGTCCAGTTTCAGCTTTTGCCAGTTGTAGTGAAGGATCCATTGGGCTTTTCTGAATAAGTTATCGCTGTGGTAGACTCTGCTAGTCAAATTTCAATTATATATACATCATGAATCGAAACGAAAACTTGGTCTAATAAATATAAACCATACCCGTGTTAGCACTGACACTTTATGTAACAAAGGCGTTTCACAAGATACAGAAGTAGTAAAATTGTGGGTGACATCTGGTTACGACGAATATTGGAGTTAAACAACGTGTTTGTAATCAAGTCACGAAGACCACATTCAGATTATAAAAGTTCAATATATGCCTCACTTGCAGGATATTCCGTTGGCCGATATTGAAGCGAATCAAGCTATGATTTTAATCGCGGCAGATAATCTCATAGCGTTCTTCCAGCTTTTGCATGGAGTGGGTCGACAACGTGAACCAATAGGAATTGAATCTCCTCTTGGTTGGACTTGATCGGAAATTTGCGTACAAGTATTGACAATAAGACAATTTCAAATTTGATGCATTGCGGAATACGTGACCATTATACCATGCTACAAAAACAAATCGGATAAAATTGGTCCAGCGAATCTGTAGGCACGGCATATAATTTGTCGCATAGGGAGTCCTTCGAAGATAGACGAGAATATATTCTCACGAACAGTAAAATTAAATTATTTAACCGTCCTGATGAATTGGGTTTCAAGAAGTTGAATGGAAATTGCGAAAAGTCACTAAACAAACACGCAGCTCGTATGAGATTCAAAAGTCTTACAAAGAAACAACGATTCAATGAATAATCGCGTCGGGGTGCTTTTTCATTTTCTGGAAAGACCGACAGCTATAAACGTCAATATGAAAGCCATGCTTCATTTATTCTATTTTTGAAAAATGATATTAATTCTGCAATTTTTAACTGTACAAATAACTGTTTTTCTTGGAAACAGCCATGTGCGTACAAATTATTGCCTCGTATTGCTTTCGTAGCTGTTGATTCATCTTATGTGGCGAATTTTTGTTGTTTAACGGGAGATACGTACGATAGCGGACATAAATTTCCTAGTAGCGCATTATCAATTATCGATATACACTTTTACGTTGATTTACTTACTTCGAAATAGAGTTCGATTCATTGGTATCAGCATCTAAGAACGTGATTGAAATGTTACACAATAACGGGTTCAAGACGACAGATTGGGTTTCGAATTCCAAATCAGTTTCACGCGAGATATACATTCATCGTCTCGCCACAAGTATTGATTTAGATATCGAGAGACTTACTCTGAAAAGTGCTTGGGGCTGAACTGTGGAAGCGAGAGAGATTGCTTCATACTTGAACACCAGGAGTTCACAGGTTTTGTCACAAATAGAAAAGCCCTTACTGTTGTAAGTTCAATACTTGATGCTTGGGATGAAAAATTCAACAATAAGAGACTGAAGTGTTGGTCAAAGTGGAGTAATTCTATAAGTTTTCAAAATATTTCAATTCCTCGTCAATTCAAAGATGTGGAATGTAAATATTCCCTGTACAAATTTGGCATATTCTGTCATATGATATCGAAGCATCCCAAGAAGAATTGCCAGGGTCGTTCTACTTAACGCTGATTCCGCGCAAACTCCCACAGATTACTGCGATAGAAGGATGAATATTCCTCAGTTTTTAGAGAATTCGGACATTGGACTAGTTTTTGACGCTACTCCCCCCGCATCAGGATTCCGCCTCATTGATGGATGACTTCTTGTGAATAGTCATGAAGGTGCCTTTGTCGGCAGTCCGCGTGGCTATAAGTGCTAGTTTAGTTCGGGTTGGGAAAAATATTCGAATATTTGAGTAACAGTTTACTGCTCTAATGGCCGTTCTCACGTCGCCTGGACACGGCACGTCACTTGCGCATCGTTGAATCAAACGCTTGGACAGTATAGCGCACGATACACGAGCATCAGCCTACAATCCTGGCTAACGGACAATGGCGTCAAAATTGGCTGTTATATTTGCGTTATAATATTTTTATTTATTTCCAGTGGATATGATATTGTTTCAATTTCTTGATGAGCATAATGTGTCCCAATTTCGCATGATTTTTAACTTTTCAGAAGGCCGTTTTGTAAAATTCGAAACATTGATACAAGTTCATGAAGTAACATTAGGTCAATAATATTAGAAATGTTTACCGATCCGCAGTGACGACATTTCATAAGTTTTATTTAATGCAAAAACATAGACACGACAGAAAAATACAACGAATCCAGGGGCCAGTAGCAAAGATATTGGTAACTTTTCAATTTTACAGTGGCGATAAGGAAGATCAAATCCAGAACGAAAGAAAAAATTTAAAATAAAGTTGATTTGGAGATGGAAATTGCAATTGGCCAGGGTAAATATTGACGTTTTTACGTAAACAGCGAAGGCGCGTCTGACGCACTACACAATGGTATGATGTGAGTTTGTTGATTAATTAGGATAATTGGTAAATTGGAAGCGCATTAGTTCAATATCTTGTCTCAGTCTATCTCAGTATTCGGTGTGAATCAGTGTTTACAGGTTCTGTACTGTTGGTAGTACTCGTTATGTATCTGTTGGAAATACATTTAATGCAAAAACATAGACACGACAGAAAAATACAACGAATCCAGGGGCCAGTAGCAAAGATATTGGTAACTTTTTAATTTTACAGTGGCGATAAGGAAGATCAAATCCAGATCGAAAGAAAAAATTTAAAATAAAGTTGATTTGGAGATGGAAATTGCAAAATCATTTCTATAATTTTTCGCAGCGCCTCGTCGCCAATGATCGCACAGTAGTTTTCAAATTTGTCAAACAGAACGCGCAGTTCTGCAATAAATTTTAAAAAGTTAAAGATCGATATCCACCAGAGCGCAAGACTTGATACACGCGTGATTAAAAGAACCCACATTTGTATGTGGAATGCCGAAATAATCACGCCATAATCGTGAAACATACTTTAGCGGCAGTGGTTCCCAAACTTTTTAGAATTGGGACCCACTATTTATTACCAAAGCTTATGACGACCCGATTTACTTTTAATTTCATTTTGTTTTTTTAGGACATTATACAGAACACAGCAATGGCTAACCATCGCAAAACTACCGTGTTTCCTCGAAATGAAGACCTGGCCTGAAAATAAGATAATAATTTGAATTTTTAAAATGATTTTAAAATGACCCTACCCTTAAAATAAATTTAAAATGTGTGGGAGAAAAAAGGTTCATTAACCTGAAGTAAGGTGAAGATCACACCACTATTAAAGATTGTGAGATATCACAATTATGATATTTGTCACTTGATTTTTGTATAGAAAATACGAATAAAAACTATGGATGTCGGTTTTTATATAATATTTAGTAAAAAAATCTTGTGATTTTCTACAATGTAATTTTATTTTTGATAAATGAACACAAAAGACCTTTTCCAAAAAAAACCATAGTGTTATTCTTCAAAATAAATAAATCTAAATCCTGTCTAAATTTCGGGGAAACACGATAAGAAGCGCTGTACAGTGTACAAAACTGCTATGCGTAAAAAAGCCACGTGGTCATTCTTTGTGTAGAAAATTTTTGTTCCTTTGAGAAGATCGTAAAAAGGAACCAATCACAGATTCGAATTTAAATTCAATTTAATTTATTTTGTTTTTTCGAAGATTTACGTATTCGAGTCGCCGCCGATCCTAATTACCAGTATGATTAACCAAAGCTCTCTACATCTTTTCACGACCAACTAAGATTCCTTTTGCGACCCACCAGTGGTTCGCGACCCATAGTTTGGGAACCGCTAAAGTTTAGCCTATATAAAATACGGTACTAAAATTTAAACATTTAAAAGTGTTTGCTTATGAACTCATTTAAGTGCGGGCTGAACGCGGACCGTGCATGGGGCGTTGGTTGGACAGCCTAAACTATGTTTTTTTTATTCCTCTTCGTTTTCTTTTAGATATATTCTATATGCGGTTATAATTTCGCAATTTTTAGCGTTTGCTAAGACATAGGACATCTCTAGAAACATTAGTAATGTTTCATTTCATTTGGAATACTTGAACACTTGTTCATTCTTCTGTTTGCACGTTAGTAGTTTCTTCAGATTCAATATTCTAGAAATGTTTCCGACTATTCGAAAGAAAAAGGAAAATTTACATTCGTAGCTAATTATTATTAGTTGGAGATCGTTGACAACGCGCCCCAATAAATAAACAAGTCCTGTCACGAAGTTAACGATTTGTTTCTGAATCAGTTACCAGTGTCTGATATTAGAAAGCAAAGTTCTTCAGCATATTGCCTGTGCCTTAATGTACTGTCCCAATGAAATTCAACTTAGAATCGGTGTAGTTTGTTCAAAACAGTCAACACGATGGAACTTGGAATAGAATCAGGAACATGGCATCTGCTGAAAACAATGAACATAAACTAAATATTCCATACGGCAAGACAATTTTGCAGTATCATAATATCACAACTCTCTATATTTCAAATCAATCAGCACGATATAGATTAAAATCAAACAAAATTTAACATTATATATATACCCAATGTTTCGACTTTCCAAGTAACACAATCAAATGAAATATGCTCTAAACTAAAGTAACTAAAATCCAAGTTTTATGACTAAAATATTAAAGCAGTAGTTATTGTGCTAATTTGACAGTAATACTGCCACAAATTATATTTGTATTACACTTGAGAACCTCAATTCTTATTGTTATTTCCAACAGATACATAACGTGTACTACCAACAATACAGAACCTGTAAACACTGGTTCACACCGAATACTGAGCTAGACTGAGACAAGACATCCAACTATTGCGCTTCCATTTTACTAATTATCGTAATTAACAAACTCACATCATACCATTGTGTAGTGCGTCAGACGCGCCTTTGCAGTTTACGTAAACACGTCAATATTTACCCTGGCCAACATTCGGTTGGAACAGTAACAACCTATGATGATTTAAGAATGCATGTTAGTAGGGATTTCAGGATAGAGGGTACATGAATATGATTAAGTACTGCTTGTACCAAGCTTTATAGGGTAGATCAGGGTGGTCCGAACCGCGGCCCTAGCACACATTCCTTGCGCCCGTAGAACAATTTTAGCGTGTACTAAACTAAACCATTGGTAGATAAGTGTATTTATTGGCAGAGTTATTTCTAAACTATTCCAACTGTGATTGGCCTTTTTCCTAATCTCGATGTCGGGATTGATATTTGATAAAATCACGGAATTTCAATGTTGTATCTATAAACGTCAAGACTCAAGACCAGGATGGAAATGACTTCCCGTGGTCGGTACGAGGAGAATAAATTGTCTTGTGCAGACATGACCAAGCTGATGAGATGAATCGCGCTTCCATCAAAACTTCGTACATGAAGCTCGCCTTGAGTAACTTCTCAATTTTAGAGACGTGACCATGTGACAGCAATGACGAAACGCAGACCTGACTTAGTCTCATCTTAGACATATATTTTGGTTGTTATTTGACGATACCACTAGACCTGATAACGCTAAAAGTAATGAAATTAGTCAAATTTATGAATTCATCATACAATAAGTGTAGAATAAGTGAACAAGAAATAGGAAACGTATTTACCTTTCCCCAACAAAGTTCAATGACGGGGTCTGGTGTGTTTCCAAGTAATTTCTACCACGAAAAAATATAAGTTTAGCGGACATTACAAAATCAAACATGAAGAAAAATGCTATAAATATCACCATATTTCTCAAGAAGCAAATGGGTAAACTCCCGATGTTTTATCACTTCTGGGTTTTCTCCTACTGCGGCCCGCGAGACCTCGCCAAACGTTTTTGCGTCACGCCAACCTTGGACCACCCTAGGGTAGATCTTATATAACGAATTCTGCAATGAGTAGAAACAAAAATGAATGAAGCCTCGATAAAACATGTAGGGAAATCGATTTTCAATACGATTCCAGAAAATCTGTGGATTCCACACATATAAAAATTTAGATTCAAAGCTCGCTCTATCCCAATCGCTAAGACAAGTAGTAATTTCACAACGTATTCATATATCACAGAGTTGGTTTAGGATTAAATGTAATTACTTTAAGCCACATAACATGTATTTGGAAGATTGCCAATCATATCTTCCTGTCCCTTATTTTTCTTTTATAGTGCGAGAAAATTCCATTTGTACAGGCATTCAGTGAACGAGAGTAAACTTTTTTCCTATCCTAGGTAACATTCGGGACACGCGAAAGACCACTCATTTAACCTTATTTCTTGACACGTGTGGATACCAAGAGATAACCACAAAAGACTTCTAAGAGAATGATAACAGCAACAAAATAAGTGGATAATATAATATGTAAATTTAGCGTTCTTTGACTTGTCAAATAATGGCACTATGATCTTCAAACCTCCCTTTCACACTAAAATCATAAAATCAAACATTTCGTACAGTACATACCGGCCCCGGTAATTTTATGAACTGTTTTTTGGATAACATAGTGAAATGATTTTCAAAAAAAAAAGAAATGTTTGCTCAACTTCCAAAAACAATTGATGAAATAAATACAGTAACAAAACCAATGAAGATAAGCAAATTGCCAATGCAAGAAATTCAAAAAAGGATAGAACCAAAAACTAGCCCCCACTCAAATATAATTCGAATTATACACCTAATATTCCCATAGTGAGAATGTATGTGTGACTGTGTATGTGTAGTGTGGATGCTATTTATGTAGTGTGTATTTTGTGCGTAAATGTACTCAAAAAGCGTAGACAGAGCTTCATTATGTCGCGCATATAAGTAGAATTGGATATGCACACTTTCACTTTTCACTCCTTGATCATCAGGGTGACAAGATCTCCAACTTCAAAGTTGCGTTGAATCTTGAGTCGGCACTGTAATTGGGGAAGATATTCGTTTGTCAAGCGATGACAAAATAAATCATGTAATCACTGAACATGTCTGTATTCCTCTTCAGTATTCATGTGCTCGAAGAACAAATCAGGTGGCAAAGACGGTTCTAATCTATTTATCAAAATTGAGTTTGCAGAAAAGGGCATTCAAGTCTTTCGGATCGTCGCACGGTGGTGTGAGTGGACTTTATTTTTTGACGCGTGTGGATTCCAAGAAATTCCTTCAACGAGAATGATAATAGCAACAAAATGTGGGGATAATAAATAATGTGAGTTCAGCTTTCTGTGACTTCTCAAATACTGGCTATGTGATCTTCAAATCTTCCTTTCGTATTAGCCGATTCTTCAGGACTCTAGCAAATGCAATATTTGTGCATACTCTACATCTTTCTATCTGCTTGTACCTAGTTACTTCTCAGTGGTGTCGATTTGAAACCGGAAAAGTCACAACCGTTGGTTACAGGGAAATTAATGAGTAAACCAGCGTTATGTTGCTTTAGTCAAATGTAAGTTGTATGTTCTTGAAGTTGGATGAATAATGGATGTTACAAAGCATTTAAATTTTGTTCTTTTAATTCAGATAAAAAGCGATACAGGCAACGTCCGCACATTTACCCACATTACTTGAAAATTATGGAGGATAAAAATCAACTCAAATATCTTCAGAGAAGAGGAGATTGGCAGAAATCAAAGGGTTAACAGATGATGTAAGTTTAGCTTTCTGCTTAGATTGTTTTGTAAATTTTGTAACAGTATTTCATTTCATTTAGAATAACTGAATATTTGAACACATGCTCAAAACATCTGTTCGTGGAACAGCTATCGCTGTGCTTGGTTGATTCTATGCTATATTGCTTCCACGACTACCTTGCCTGATGCGAGTAGCTCAGATTATCTATTAACCATTCTCAGTTTTTTAGCAGTGTTTCTTAACATGGGTTCGATCGAACCTCATGGGTTCTGTAGGGCTGTTTTAATGGGTCGACGAAGGTGCTGGTTTGAAACATTTGTATTTCATGGACTTCTTTCTATTCTACCTATATCAAAGTGAGACCTTTATCTCAGGTATCGCTGCTCGATAACCAGCATTGTTTTTTTCGCGTCACCCTCCACCGTGAAATTCCTTTTTTGCGTTTTTTTACTAGTTTGGTTTGCATTAATTATATGTTCATTTTGGTGAAAAATGAACTTCTGACTGGCTGACTGATGAAGTATTTGTGTTACAATGTTTTGTAAACATACCTACAGTTTTCTGCAGATATTGCAACTTATAAGATCGCTTAACTATTTGCTGTTATTCAACAGTAATGCAACGAAGTCATATTGTATCAATTGAAGACTTTTGCATCCCTTCGAGCTATCTACAAAATTAACTTTAACCGTTCAATCCAAGAAGCAGTTGACGCGTGGATTGTTCACCTGGAACCAAACTAGTCTGGTAAATTTGCTTATTTTTTGACAATGTACACAGTTGTCTTGACGACGACGGTTCACATATGCTTCGGCTATTCGCGTCCTTGACGGGGTAGCAAACGACATGTCGACGGCCTAGGCACGATGGTAAGTAATTATGTAGTTGCAATGAGTAAATGTGGCAAAGATTCAGGAATTCAGTAGCCGCAAAATATCCGATTTTAAGTCATACTTTCAAGCATCCACAAAAACGTAGTTGATTCTGCAATTGTTTACATTCTTTAAATGTACATGTCCAATGACGTAAAAAGGAGATTTTCACTAAAATTAAGTTTATGTTTCAATTGTCTCGAACTTGGACAGTTTGCCTTTTGGTGTAAATTTTATAACATGTGTCGCGCTTGTTCGGGTAAGCATTATTCAGTGATCCATGGCCTGAGGATCTTTACAAGAAGATCAAATGCTAACAACCATCGCAATGTCTCTACTCGTAAAACAGCGTTGTCAATGCAAATGTTTCAGACGTGGTGTCCAATTTCAGCCTTTGCCAGTTGTAGTAAAAGGTCTGTAGGCTTTTCTGAATACTTTATCGCTGTGCTAGACTCTGCTATTCAAATCTCAATTATATATACATCATCAATCGAAACGAAGACTTGGTCTAATAAAAATAAATCGTACCTGTGTTACCATTGACACTTTATGTAACAAAGGCGTTTCACAAATAGCAGAGTTAGTAAAATTGTAGGTGGAATCTGGTTATGAAGAATATTGGCATTAAACAACGTGTTTGCGATGGAGTCACGCATACAACATTCAGCTAGAATGTTTAAAAGAGATCAATATATGCCTCGCCTCACTTGCAGGATATTCCGTTGGCCGATATTGAAGCGAATCAAGCTATGATTTTAATCGCGGCATAAAATCCCATAGCGCACCCATCGCAACATGAACCAATACGAATTGAAATTCCTCATGGTTGGACTTGATCGGAAATTTGCGTACAAGTATTGACAATAAGACAATTTCAAATTTCATGCATTGTGGTTTATGTGACCGTTATAGTCACGTCGTTCAATTTACCGTGTAGCGAGTCGTTTAATAATAGACGAGAATATTTTCCACGAACAGTAAAATTAAATTATTTTACCGTCCTGATGAAGTTGGTTTTATGTAGATGAATGGAAATTGCGAAAAGTCACTAAACGAACACGCAGCTCGAATAAGATTCCAAAGTCTTACAAAACAACTTAAAACAAACAACGATTTAATAAATAATCGCGTCAAGGTGCTTTTTCAATTGCAGAAAAGACCGACAGCTATAAACGTCAATATAAAAGCCATGCTTCATATATTCGATTTTTGGAAGATTATATTAATTCTGCAATTTTTAACTGTTCAAATAATGATTCTTCTTGGAAACAGCCATGTGCGTATAAATCACTGCTCCGTTCTTTCATCGCACAGTAGTTTTCGAATTTGTCAAACAGAATGTGCAGTTCTGCAATAAATTGAAAAAAAAAACTGACATCGATATTCAACAGAGCGCAAGACTTACTATACGCATGATTGAAAGAAGCGACATTTGGATGTCACGCCATAATACGAAACATAGTTCAGCCATATATAAAATACGGTACTAAAATTTAAACCTTAAAAAATGTTTGCTCATGGAGTATGGACTCATTGCTTATGAACGCGGCCCGCGGGTTGGGCAGCCCTAAACTTATCTGTTTTTTATTCAACTTCGTTTTCTTTTAGACATATATTCTTTATGCGGTCATAATTTTGCCATTTTTAGCGTCTTTAACCACCTTCAACTGCTAAGATATAAATTTTGCATGATGATTACAACAAAACCTATGAATTGTGTTCTTTTATTCAGATAACAAGCGATTCAGGCCAAGAATGCTCATTTGGAAATATTTCCTAAATATGTGGAGCGTGAAAAATCGACTCAAAACTAAAATACCTTTAGCGAGAAGAAAACCAGAAATCAAAAGTTTAATGAAAGATGTGAGTTTAGCTTTCATTGTATATGGTTTTGTAACTTTCGGAAGGATGATGAAGGAAGCTTTTGATCTTTCTCTAGAAACATTAGTAATGTTTCATTTAATTTTGAATACTTGAACACATGCTCATTCTTCTGGTTTTCACGTTAGGATATTCTTCAAATGCAATATTTTAAAAATGTTTCCGAGAAGAAGAAAAATTTACATTCGTAGCTAATTATTAGTGGTTAGAGATCTTCGACAACGCGCCCCCAATAAACAAGTCCTGTCACGAACTAAACGATTTGTTTCTGAACCAGTTACTAGTGTTTGATATTAGAGAGCAAGGGGTTCCAGCATATTATCTGTGCCCTAAAGTGCTATGTCCCAATGAAATTCAACTAAGAATCTGTGTAGTTTGTTCAAAACAAAAACAGTCAACACGGTGGAACTTGGAATAGAATCAGGAACATGGCATCGGCTGAAAACAATAAACGAAAACTCAATATTTCATACGGATAGACAACCCAATATATTCTCTATATACACAACTCTCTATATTTCAAATCCATCAGCACGATAAAGATTAAACACATACAAAACCTAATTTAGTATATACATACGTTATGTCCTGGCTCTACAAGTAACACAACCAAACGAAATATGCTCTGATGTAAATATAATTCAAGTTTTATGACAAAAATATTAAAGCAGTAGTTACTATGATAGTTTAACTGCAATACTGCCCTGAATTATATTTGTCTTACACTTGAAAACCTCAGTTCTTACAAGAATTTGTAAATTTACAAATTGGTATTTCCAACAGATACATAACGAGTATTACCAACAATACAGAACCTGTAAACACTGATTCACACCGAATACTGAGATAGACTGAGACAAGATATTCAACTATTGCGCTTCCAATTTAACAATTATCCTAATTAATCAACAAACTCAAATCATACCATTGTGTAGTGCGTCAGACGCGCCTTCGCAGTTTACGTAAAAATATCAATATTTACCCTGGCCAACATTCGGATGGAACAGTAACAACCTATGATGATTTAAGAATGCATGTTAGTAGGGATTTCAGGATAGAGGTTACATGAATATGATTAAGTACTGCTTGTACCGAGCTTTATAGGGTAGATCAGGGTGGTCCGAACCGCGGCCCTAGCACACATTCCTTGCGCGCGTGGAACAATTTTAGCGTGTACTAAACCATTGTTAGATAAGTGTATTTATTGGCAGAATATTTCTGAGTTATTTCTGAACTATTCCAACTGTGATTGGCCTTTTTCCTAATCCCGATGTCGGGATTGATATTTGATAAAATCACGGAATTTCAATGTTGTATCTATAAACGTCAAGACTCTACCAGGATGGAAATGACTTCCCGTGGTCGGTACGAGGAGAATAAATTGTCTTGTGCAGACATGACCAAGCTGATGAGATGAATCGCGCTTCCATCCAAACTTCGTACATGAAGCTCGCCTTAAGTAACTTCTCAATTTTAGAGACGTGACCATGTTACAGCAATGACGAAACGCAGACCTGACTTAGCGCCGCGCAATCCAGTTTTTTTTAGCTGGGTCCGGAGTCTCATCTTAGACAGATATTTTGGTTGTTATTTGACGATACCACTAAACCTAATCACGCTAAAAGTAATGAAATTAGTCAAATATATGAATTCATCATACAATAAGTGTAGAATAAATGAACAAGAAATAGGAAACGTATTTACCTTTCTCCAACAACGTTCAATGACGGGGTCTGGTGTGTTTCCAAGTAATTTCTACCACGAAAAAATATAATTTTAGCGGACATTACAAAATCAAACATGAAGAAAAATGCCAAAAATATCACGATATTTCTCAAGAAGCAAATGGGTAAACTCCCGATGTTTTATCACTTTTGGGTTTTCTCCTACTGCGGCCCGCGAGACATCGCCAAAAGTTATTGCGTCACGCCAACCTCGCAACCTTGGACCACCCTACGGTAGATCTTATATAACGGATGCTGCAATTAGTAGAAACATAATTTAATATTGTATCGGTAAAAGATGTAGAGAAATCGATCTTCAAAACGATTCCAGAAAATCTATGGACACGCATGTAAATTTAGATTCGAATCTTGCTCCATCCAATTCACTAAGACAAGTAATAATTCCACAACGTCTTCATATATATATATCACAAAGTTTGTTTGAGATTAAATGTAATTACTTTAAGCCACATATTATGTATTTGAAAGATTGTCAATTATATCTACCCGTTCCTTATTTTTTATAATGTGAAAAATTCTAATTTTACGGGCATTCAGCGAATGCGAGTATCGGCTTTTCTAATCTTATTTCTCATCATTCTATTGCTAGGACATCGGTGCTGTATGCGATGCAATCACGAGAAAATAAAGCGTATACATTGTGTTATTTTTATCTCATATAACATTCGAGACACGCGAAAGACCACTCATTTAACCTTATTTCTTGACACGTGTGGATACCAAGAGATACAAAATATGTGGATAACAAAATATGTGAGTTTAACTGTCTTTGACTTGTCAAATACTGGCACTATGATCTTCAAACCTCCCTTTCATACTAGCCCATTCATCAGAAATTGAGCAATTGTAAAGGTTGTGCATGTGGGATAAGTAGTTTGAAGTAAGGTTTCCCACTACGGTTACGAGTTACGAGCTAACTAAAGTCGTATCCTGTCCTTTGGTATCCAAATTATTGTCTTCAATTTATGCACCAACAAGAAACTTTGAAGAAACTTTGTTATCAGCCTGAAACACATCTGATGTTGACATCAGTGTTAACAGTCTTAGTACTTCAGTATTGGTGTTAATAATAAATTGACTATTTTTGACAAGGACTCAAAGAACAGCTGCGAGTATGCTAGGATACAAAATAAGACAATGATAAATATAACATTGCATATATTAGAGCAATCCTCAAAACCTATTCGGGTAATATATGAATAAACCTAACAATATTCGAAGTATCAAATTCCCAGCTGATAATCATTTTGCAACGTATGGCATGAGTCAAACGCGAATTAGGAAATCCCATCATTAATAAAATATACAATTGCACAGCAGACTCCCTGATCCGCATTGTGCGACGTGCATTTACCTCGTGGCAACAAAATTTCGAATTTTCTAGCGAGGGGGGGGGGGGGGGCGGGTGAGTCATTTATTCGCCCCAGTAAAAGGAGGGACGTTGACTAACTTTACAGTGCTTAAATTAAAGGGCTTAAGATTCCATAAAATGGGCAAAAAAACATTTCGTACATACCGGCCCCGGAAATTATATGAAATGTTTTGTTGAAATGGATAACGGAGGGAAATATTAAAAAAAAAAGGTTTGCTCAACTTCCAAAAACAATTGGAGTTAAAAATACGGAAACAAAACCTACGAAGATAACGAAATTGTCAATTTGTATGTGTGGTGTGGATGCTATATATGCAGTGTGTATTTTGTACGTAAATGTACTCAACAAGGTTCAAGTAGGCCAGGGGTGGGCAACCTTTTTCGGCTCGCGTGCCAAAATCGGCTAAATTTAACAAAAAAATTCTTCCGCGTGCCGACCAAAATTAAAAACAATGCTTTGCTACTTCCAAAGCAAAAATACATAATAATAAACATTTCAAACATGTAGGCCTACAGACGGATTCACTATTCGGATATATTATCAGTCCGACAAATAGATTTGATTACTTTTCTTATTCTATCTCAGTGAGACTTCTGCTGCTGCATCACCGCTGATAGAGATTTTACATTGGGTTTATATTTTGTAACTTTCAAAGAAATATACGAACTACTGGTTTCAACGTCCAGGCTACTCCTGTTACGAGACGACTTATTAAAATTCCAATCATAACTGAGAACAAAGATTCACAAGCATATGCAGATGATGTAGAGCCCTAGTCGGAAAACTTGATGTACTTGCATACACATTCCCTGTAGCGCGCAGGCCGCAATATTTCCTCCTTCGAACAAGCGCTAGATTGAATTTCAAATTGTGGCGCATTCACACCTTCTATTATTGCGTTAAAAGCCTGCTACTATGAGATGTGTATGTGCCGTTTCTTAATATATATATATATTATTCAACAACATATTGTTTTTATTTAGTTGGTATTAATGTGAAGGATGATGTTTTTTTGTCACTTGCCCCCACGGTACGTCTTCCAAAGAAGACCTGACAAGCGAGTACGAAGTTTATTCCAAGTGTAATGCATTTCAGATAAAGCTGTTTGCAGCAATATGTGCTTCCGAACGTGCCCATTACTTGTTTTGCACTGTCGCATAGATCAACTGTGGCGCAGTCCTGGGTCTCGGGTCGAATTTTTCGTCGAAGCACATTGGAATGTTCAGTCCTCGTCGCGAGCTATCCTGCGTTTTCCAAACATTTTTTGAATTTTAAAGATCACAATTAACTCGAACGACATGCAACTGACGCTACATATTTCAAAACAAGCGTCATACAGCAGAACTTGTTACCACATAAATCCGCGTACATACAATAATAAATTTGGGAACAATCTTTGTTTCATTTAATAAATGTCGGGTTGTTCGAGGGCCGCAACAAATTAGCTCGCGGGCCGCATTTGGCCCTCAGTTTACCGACCCCTGTTGTAGAATAGTGCATTGCAAAGTTTTCAAGTTTTAAAAAAATTCTCGGGAATGGCATCCCAATCATGTAACATTTCGTTTTCTGCACTTCTCTCCTGTATTCCCTTTTCTAATAGCTTATATTTCTTTCGAAATCAAGTTATAACAGTAAGTTAGCAGGTAACTCTAACCAACATGAGCTGCACAACTTCATAAATCAATCAGAAATATATATTACGTAACAATGTAGCCAAAAGTTGTGTTAATTCCGACAAAATTCGTCGAGAGCTCAGTTGCTACGCCATGATATATATATTTCTTTGAAGCCATGAAAAGACAAAAAGAACTTAAATAAATAACAGATTGTTAACAAACGATAATGAATAAACGAACACTGAGTTTTATCAGATAATTCAGTCTCGAAACTTTTTATCTGAAATAAGACGATCTCGTTTCTGAGGCCTCGCTCGCATGCCGAATAAATGGGCTCGCGTGCCAAGTTTGGCACGCGTGCCAAAGGTTGCCCACCCCGGAAGTAGGCAGAACTCCAATCTCCAATTTAAGTCATACGTTCAAGCTTCCACAAAAACGTAGTTGCTTCTGCAATAGTTTACATTTTTCAAGTTTTTTTGTCCAATGACGTAAAAAAAATAAGATTTTCACTAGAATCAAGTTTATGTTTCAATTGTTTCGAACTTGGTCAGTTTGCTTTTTGGTGTAGATTTCCTAACATGTGTCGCGCTTGTTCGGGTAAGCAGCATTCAGTGATCCATGGCCTGAGGATCTTTACAAGAAGATCAAATGCTAACAATCATCGCAATGCCTCTACTCGTACAAACAGCGTTGCCAATGCAAATGTTTCAGACGTGGTGTCCAGTTTCAGCTTTTGCCAGTTGTAGTGAAGGATCCATTGGGCTTTTCTGAATAAGTTATTGCTGTGGTAGACTCTGCTAGTCAAATCTCAATTATATATACATCATGAATCGAAACGAAAACTTGGTCTAATAAATATAAACCATACCCGTGTTAGCACTGACACTTTATGAAACAAAGGCGTTTCGCAAGATACAGAAGTAGTACTATTATCGGTGAAATCTGGTTACGACGAATATTGGCGTTGAACAACGTGTTTGTGATCGAGTCACGCATACCACATTCAGCTAGAATGCTTAAAAGAGATCAATATATGCATTACTTACACGATATTCCGTTGGCCAATATTGAAGCGAATCAAGCTGTGATTTTAATCGCGTCGGATAATTCCATAGCGCACTTCCAGCATTTTGCGTGGAGTGGGTCGACAACATGAACCAATAGGAATTGAAACTCGTCTTGATTGGACTTGGTCGAAAATTTGCGTACAAGTTTTGACAATAAGACAATTTTCAATTTTGATGCATTGTGGTTTACGTGACCATTTAACCATGCTACAAGAACAAATCGGGAAAAGCTGGTCCAGTGAATCTGTAGGCACGGCGTACGATTTGTCGCTCAGTGAGTCGTTTAAAGATGGACGAGAATATATTTTCACGAACAGTAAAATTAAATTATTTTACCGTCCTGATGAATTTGATTTTATGGGGAGGAATGAGAATCACGAAAACTAAAACGATCACGCAGCTCGTATAAAAAGTCTTACGAAACAACCTAAAAAAACAACGATTTTATAAAAAATCGCATCGGAGTGATTTTTTGGAAAGACCGACAGCTATAAACGTCAATATGATAGTCATGCTTCATATACTCGATTTTTCGAAAATGATATTAGTTCTGCAATTTTTAACTGTTAAAATAATTGTTTTTGTTGAAAACAGCAATGTGCGTATAAATTATTGTTCCGTTCTTTCGGAGATGTTGATTCATCATATGTGGCGAATTTTTGTTGCATAACGGGAGTTACGTACGACAGCGGAAATAAATTTCCTAGTAGCGCAATATCGATATGGACTTCTAAGTTGATTTACTTACTTTGAATGGGTTTCGAATTCTAAATCAGATTCCACATGAGATATACGTTCATCGTGTCGCCACAAGTATTGATTTAGATATCGAGAGACTTACTGCGAAAAGTGCTTGAGCTTGAACTGTGGGAGGGGAAAGGGATTGCTTCATACTTGAACACCAGGGGTTCACAGGTTTGGTTACAAATAGAAAAGCCCTACTGTTGTAAGTTCAATATCTGATGCTTGATATGACGAATTCAACAATAAGAGACTGAAGTCTTGATCAAAGTGGAGTAATTCTATAATTTTTCGAAATAATTCAATTCCTCGTCAATTCAAAGATGTTGAATGTAAATATTCCCTGTACAAATTTGGAATATTCTGTCAAATATAATCGAAGCATTCAAAGAAAATTGCCAGAATCGTTCTACTTAAAGCTGGTTCCGCGCAAAATCCAACTGATTACTGCACTAGATGAATGGATATTCCTAAGTTTTTATAGAATTCTGACAGATGGCTAGTTGGACCAGATTTTTTGCGATTGACTGAGCGAAGCAAACCGAAGCTATTTGCAATTAGTTTTGGAAAAGAGGACAAAAGAATACAGACACAAACTTTGATGACTCGATGTTGAGTTGCGGAAAAAGAACCGAACCTTGGAAGGAAAAATTCTGACACTAGTTTTGGACCCTACTCGACCCGCGTCAGGATTCTGCCTCATTGATGGATGACTTCCTGTGAATATTCATGGGGGTGGCTTTGTCGGCAGTCCGCGTGGTTATAAGTTTCAGTTTAGTTCGAGTTGGGGAAAATATTCGAATATCTTATCGAATATTAGAATAACAGTTTACTGTTCTAATATCTGTTAACACAACACGTGGCCTGGACACGGCACATCGTTTGTACGTCGCCGAATTAAACGCTTGGACAGCACATCGTACGAGACACGAGAATCAGCATACACTTCTGGCTAACGGACAATGGCGTCAGAATTGAGTGTTATATTTGCGTTATAATATTTTTATTTATTTCCAGTGGATATGATATTATTTCAATTCCTCGATGAGCATAATGTCGCCCTAATGTTGCATGATTTTTAATTATTCAGTTGGTCGTTTTGTAAAATTGGAAACATTAATACAAGTTCTTAATGAAGTAACATTGAGTCAATCTTATCAGAAATTTTTACTGATCCGCAGTGACGACATTTCATGAGTTATATTTAATGCAAAAACATGGATGTGACAGGAAAATACAACGAATCCCGAGGCCAGTAGCAAAGATATTGTTTACTTTTTCATTTTAAAGTGACGATAAGGAAGATCAAAGCCGACGCGAAATATAATAATCAAAATAAAGTTAATTTGGAGACAGGGATTTCAAATTATTTTCTATAATTTCCCTGGCGTCTCGTCGACAATAATCGCACAGTAGTTTTCGAATTTGTCAAACAGAACGCGCAGTTCCGCAATAAATTAAAACAAATTAAACATCGATATCTACCAGATCGCAAGACTTGATACACGCGTGATTAAAAGAACCGACATTTTTATGTGGATGGCCGAAACAATCACGCCATAATCACGAAACATACTTCAGCCTATCTAAAATATGGTACTAACATTAAACATTATCTGTTTTGTCAAGCTACATCGTTTTCTTCTAGATATATATTCTATATGCGGGTATAATTTTGCCGTTTTGGCGTCTTTATCCACCTTTAACTGCTAAGACATAGGTTTTGTATGATGTCATAATGAATATAACAAAACATATGAATTGTGGACCTTTATTCAGAAAACAAGCGATTCAGGCCAAGAACGCCCATTTACAAACATTCCTGAAAATGTGGAGCATAAGAAATTGACTTAAAACTCAAATACCTTTAGAGAGAAGAAAACCAGAAATCAAAAGGTTAGTGGGAGATGTGAGTTTAGCTTTCTGTGTAGATGGTTTTGTAAATTTCGGAAGGGTGATAATTTAAGCAATAGGTATTTTTCATTTCATTTTGAATACTTGAACACATGCTCATTCTCCTGGCTTTGACGTTAGGATATTCTTAAAATGCAATCTATTTTTCAAATGTTCTCGGCTTTTCAAAAGAAAAGAAAAAGTTTACATTCGTAGCTAAATATTAGTGGTTGAAGATCTTCGACAACGCACCCCCAATAAACAAGTCTTGTCACGAACAAAACGATTTGTTTCTGAACCAGTTACTAGTGTTTGATATTAGAGAGCAAGGGGTTCCAGCATATTATCTGTGCCGTAAAGTACTATGTCCCAATGAAATTCAACTAAACATCTGTGTAGTTTGTTCAAAACAGTCAACACGATGAAACTGGGAATGAAATCAGGAACATGGCATCTGCCGAAAACAATGAACATAAACTAAATATTTTATACGGCAAGACAACCCAATTTTGCTGTATAATAATATCACAACTTTCAGCATTTGAAATCAATCAGAACGATATAGATTAAGAACATACAAAATTCAACAGTATATACATACCTAATGTTTTGACTCTACAAGTAACACAATCAAACGAAATATGCCTTGGAGTAAATAAAATCAAAGTTTTATGTATAAAATATTAAAGCAGTAGTTAGTGCGTTAAGTTGACTGTAATACTGCCACAAATTATATTTGTATTAGACTTGAGAACATCAATTCTTACAAGAATTTGTAAACTCACAAATTGTCATTTCCAACAGATACATAGCGAGTACTACCAACAATACAGAACCTGTAAACACTGATTCACACTGAATACTGCGCTAGACTGAGACAAGACATCCAACCATTGCGCTTCTAATTTACCAATTATCTTAATTAATCAACAAACTCACAACATAAGATTGTGTAATGCGTCAGACGCGACTTCGTAATGTACGTAAAAACGTCAAATTTGCCCTGGCCAACATTCGGTTGGAACAGTAATAACCTTTGATGATTTAGGAATGTATGTTAGTATGAATTTCAAGATAGCGGTTAACTGATTATGATTAGGCATTGCTTTTACCGAGCTTTATAGGGTAGATCAGGGTGGTCCAAACCGCGGCCCGAGCACACATTCCTTGCTCTCCGCAGAACAATTTTAGCGTGTACTAAACCATTGGTAGATATGTGTACTTATTGGCAGAATATTTTTAAGTTATTTTTAAACTATTCCAACTGGGATTGGCCTTTTTCCTAATCCCGATGTCGAGATTGATGTTTGGTAAAATCGCGGAATTTCAATGTTGTATCTATAAACGTCAAAACTATGCCAGGATGGAAATGATCGATATAAGGACAATGAATTGTCTTGTGCAGACATGACCAAGCCGATGAGATGAATCACGCTTTCATCTAAACTTCGTACATTAATCTCGCCTTGAGTAACTTCTCAATTTGAGAGACGTTTTGAGCATTTATTTTAGTAAAAACACTTCTCTATTTTCAAGCGTTGGCCATGTGACAGCAATGACGAAACGCAGACCAGACTTAGTGGTTGTTCTGTTTTTCGTTGACGTTACCACCAGACCTTGTCACGCTAAACGTAATAAAATTAGTCAAATAAATGAATTCATCATACAATAAGAGTAGAAAAAGTTACCAAGAAAGTAGAAACGTATTTCCTTCTCCACAACAACGTTCAATGACAGTGTTTGGTGTGTTTCCAAGTAATATCTACCACGGACGAATATGATTTTAAGCGACATTAAAAAATCAAACATGGGGAAAGATGCCAAAAATTCGACGATACTTCTAAAAAAAGCAAATGGGTAAACTCGCGATGTTTTATCACTTTTGGGTTTTCTTCTACTGTGGCCCGCGAGACATCGTCAAAAGTTTTTGCGTCCCACCAACCTCGCAACCTTGGACCACCCTAGGGTAGATCTTATATTACGGATGCTGCAATTAGTAGGAACGTAAATGAATAATGCCTCGGTGAAAGATGTAGAGAAATCGATTTTCAATACGATTCCACAAAATCTGTGTATTCGACACGCATGTAAATTTAGATTCGAATCTCGCTCAATCCCATTCACTAAGACAAGTGATAACTTCTTCATATATATAAATCACAGCGTTGGTTTGGGATCAAATGTAATTACTTTGGGCCACATACCATGTATTTAGAAGATTGTCAATCATATCTACCCGTTCCTTATTTTTTATAATGTAAAAAATTCTAATTGTACAGGCATTCAGTGAATGCGAGTATCGGCTTTTCTAATCTTATTTCTCCGCATTCAATTGCTAGGACATCGGTGCCGTATGCGATGCAATCACGAGAAAAACAAAGCATATATAATCAGGGATGGCGAACCTTTTTCGATGAATGGGTCGAAAATAATATTTTTATCGCGTAAAAGAAGAGAGTGGGTCACAGATATTTAATCAATGTTTGTATCTATAAAAAAAAAACTTCTGAAACAAATCTTCTGAGTTTCTGTTGGTGTTGGTGTAGTTTTGGGCTTTACTTATGCAGTACTTCTATCAGGGACTTTTTATGGCATTCGATTTTATGAAATAAGAGTACAAAAACACGTATATGAATTACCAAAAACGTTTATGACGATGCGGCAAACTATTTCACTGTTCCAAAGCGTTTGGAGGGAATTCCACTCTGATAGTGTTATATTTTTTGATCAGTTTTCAACCACATTAAGGCACTTCTACACTGCCCCGTTGTTATTTCAGATTTCTAGGTTTTTATTTCAAGTCTGAAATTTTTTTTTCTCAACGGCATTGTAGGCGATGAACTAATAAAAATCAAAGTGGCATCTAGTTCTCGTATTATCTCGACGCTGCGAGAAATAAACAGATCAATTGCATTGTTATGTCATAAACGATATCAGAGCCAATAGCTGAATAACGGTACACGGCGGTGCAGACTTGCGTCTAAGATTAGGGGTTTTGAAAATATCCATACCGGTCCAAAATTAACAATTTGAGAATAAGCGATCGCGGCCCCGACGGTACATTATAATAGTTTAGTTATTGTTAGATTAATTTATGACCGGTTTTATCAATTTTTATTACTAATATGTTAGCATTTTATTTTTATTTTATTCGTGCCTTGGCGGGTCACGAATAAAACGCGGTGGGTCACTTTGTGACCCGTGGGTCAGTGGTTCGCCATCCCTGATATATATTGTGTTATTTTTATCCTAGGTAACATTCGAGACACGCGAACGACCACACATTCCCATTTTTTGACACATGTGGATACCAAGAGATAACCACAAAATAAGCCTAAGAGAATGATAACAGCAGCAAAATATGTGGATAATAAAATATGTAAGTTTAGCTTTCTTTGACTTGTTAAATACTGGCACTATGATCTTCAAACCTCATTTTTATACTAGCCCATTCATCAGAAACTTAGCAAATGTAAAGGTTGTGCATGTGGGATAAGTAGTGTAAACTAAGGTTTCCCACTACGACTCCGAGTTACAAGGTAACTAAAGTCGTGTCCTGTCCATTGGTATCCAATTTAATGTCTTCAATCTATGCACTTTATTATCATTCTTAAACACATCTGATGTTGTCGTCGGCGTCAACAGTCTTAGTACTTCAGTATTGGTTTTAATGATAAATTGACTTTTTTTGACAAGGACTCAAAGAACAGCCGCGAGTATGCTATCTCTACGCGATGATACAAAATAAGACAATGATAAATTTAACATTGCATAAATTACAGCAATCCTCAAAACCTATTCGGATAATGTATAAATAAACCTAACAATATTCTAATTATAAAATTCTCTCTTTATATTCATTTTGCAAAGTATGGCATAAGTCAAACACGGAATAGGAAAACCCATCAATAATAAAATATACAATTGCACAGCAAACTCTTTGATCAGCATTGTGCAACGAACATCTACCTCGTGGCAACTAAATTTATTGAAGGCCGTAAAGCGTGGGGGTGGGGTGATAAGTCACTTATTACATCACAGTAAAGAGAAGGACGAATATAAAGCGAGACTAATTTGACAGGGCCTAAATGAAGGGGCTTAAGGTTCCATAAAAGGGGCAATCAAACATTTCGTACATACCAGCCTCGTAAATTATATGAAATGTTTTATGGATAACATAGAAAATGATGTTTAAAAAAAAACAAGAAATGTTTGCTCAACTTCCAAAAACAATTGAAGGAATAAATACAGAAACAAAACCTATGAAGATGACCAAATTGTCAATGCAAAAAAATCAAAAAAAGGATAGAACCAAAAACCAGCATCCATCCCCTCAGAGATAATTCGAATTATACACCTAATATTTCTATAGTGAGAATGTATGTTAAGTATGTGTAACTGTGTGTGTGTGGTGTGGGTGCTATATATATAGTGTGTAGTTTGTGCGTAAATGTACTGAAAGAGTTTCAAGTAGACAGAGCTTCATTATGTCACGCACATAATTATAATTGGATATGAGCACTTTCACTATTCTGACAACTTATTTATCATCAGGGTCACAAGATCTCCAACTTGAAAGTTGCGTTGAACAGTGAGTCACTTCTGTCGGCACTGTAATTTGGGAAGATATTCTTCTGTCAAGCGCTGCCAAAATAAATCAAGTAATCGCTGAACATGTCTGTGTCCTCTTCCGTATTCATTTGTTCGAGAGAACAAATCAGGTGGTAATTACTGTTCTAATCTATTTATCAAATTTGAGCTGGGAGTGAGGGCATTCAAGTCTGTCGGATCGTCACTTATCGGTGTGAGTGGTTTATCGTTGAGAATTCCTTCCACTGCTGTTTGAAGAGACCATAATAAGTAATCATTGAGAGACTGGCCATTAAACATAGCTCAAAGAACCAATCTTTCCACCACTCCGTTTTCATGAATAGAAAGAAAGAAGAGGTGAAAATTGCCACTGTATACCATTTTGGGATAGAGATGTGTCGATCTGTTGGGAATTCCACTTGGTAATAATTTCATAACGTCCGCATATAGATATATATAACGAAATTGGTTTTGTACTAAATTTAATTACTTTAAGCCTTATGGCATGTATTAGGAAAATTGCCAATCATATCTCCTCGTTTTTCATTTTTAATAACTTAAAAATTCTAGCTATACAGGCATTCAGCAAACGCGAGTACACGTTTTCTCCCTCACTGGCTTGGCTTTCATAATCTTAGTTGTCCGCATTCAATGATCTTCTAATCTCCCTTTTGTATTAACCCATTCTTCAGAAAGTTAGCAAATGTAAGAGCTGTGCATACTCTACCTTTTTCTATCTGCTTCTACCTAGTTGCTTCTCATCGCTGTCGATTTGAAACCGGGAAAAGTCACAACCGTTGGTTACAGGGAAATTAATGAGTAGACCAGCGTTATGTTGCTTTATTCAAATGTAAGGTGTATGTTCTTCAAGTTGTGGGCGACAGTTATAAATATATCACTGCCTACTTCGAGTTTACAGCTATCATCACTTCTGTGCTCATTCGTTCTATTACAATATTTCAATGACGTAGTTTATTTATTTCTGCATGTTGCAAATCTATGATTGTGAAAAGTGACAATAGCACAGCAACGAAACGACAGTTCTTTTTTAATGAGCAATTCGAGAGTCCTGCTGCACGCTTACACAAACGTATTTCTGTAACCTTTTGTCTGACCAAAGTCAGACATCCGCAGACAAGCAGTTTACAACAATCAACTTTTTTATTGTTCAGGCCTTAGACATAGTTTATTTTGAAACCTCTTTCAAAAGGAAAGGCAATATTTACCCAGATAAATACAATGACATATTAACAGAAACTTCGGGAAAGCAGACAAAACCTAAAATAAGGTTTAAAACGTTACTATGAAGAAAGGAAAGCTAATGCAAAGATAAGGACATGCGTCGCTCACTCATAGATATATATGCTGCTAGACTTCTACTGCTTGAACATATATGCAACACGCCGCGGTTTCTTGGAAGCAAAATGCTCAATAACGCGCTGATTAAAGTCATGCATCCCAGAAATAACGTCTCTGTGAATGGATAAAACAGCCAAGGAATTTAATCTATCGTGCTTCATTTTGTTCATTGTGTTTCTGAGATACGTTTTAATACGCTTCAGCGTGCTGAATGTTCGCTCTGCGTCGGCGGAAGAAATAGGCGTCGTCAAAATGATGTCCAGAAATTTTGCAGACGCCGCAAATGTAGTTACTAGAGTGTTATTGGACACGTAGTAGACAAAACGATCGTTTCAATATTATGTTGTTGTTGTTGTTGTTGTTGTTCTTGTTCTTATTCTTGTTCTTTGACACGTTTTTAAAAAGTCGCTTTTCTCTTCGATTACTGGACTAATTGCTTTGAAATTTTCAGTGGTTGAACATGAAATTTTTCTCCAGAAGGCTATTACTTTTATTTATTTCAAATATTCCTGTTAGCTCTGTAAGATTTGTTTTTGTTTGCTATGACGTCACTAAACGTTCTGCGGACATCGGACGCCATTTTGTGTCCAACGGACCATCTTGCAATTTCAATTCACGCTGTCACAAGACAGGACCTTATAAAGATAGAGAAGTTCTGGTACCGTAACACAGCGCGGTGACACTGAACTAACTCGTAGCTGTCAAAAGCTTGAAAATCCATACAAATATAAGAGATAAAAAGATGAAACTTGGCAGGTGGATAGAGTTGTGTTTCTTTTAACCATATTTGAAGGTTTCGCGTTTCTACATTTGAAGGAGGGGGAATAGGGGGTGTACATTTCCGATACGTCGATAATATCTTTGTCAACCAATTTGCGACCACCATGTTTTCGTCTGTTTGATTGCTGTGATGTGGTGCTTTGTTTATAATTTAACGAGTTTTGTTCGAAATAACCGTGTTCTTGAAATATATGACGGTCAGAATAGCAATTAGAAGCCCAATGTTTTCACGCTGTCACAAGACAGGAACTTCTAAAGATAGAGTAGTTCTGGTACCGTAACACAGCGCGGTGACACTGAACTAACTCGTAGCTGTCAAAAGCTTGAAAATCCATACAAATATAAGAGATAAAAAGATGAAACTTGGCAGGTGGGTAGAGTTGTGTTAACCATCTTTGATAGTTACTTCTCTCCCCCGGGATAAATATGTAAATCCTATCCTAATACGCCGATAATATCTTTGTCAACCAATTTGCGACCACCGTGTTTTGTCTGTTTGATTGCTGTATGGCTGCGTATGCGATAGTCTCGACGCAGCAGAAACGATGATCAAGGCTTGAAATCCGTGGTCGCACACTGGTCGTTCGGTCGCAAATACGTCTTTCGAGTGCCGTACTTTGGGGATTTGTATAGCTTTAACCCTTTGTCGTAGAAAGTTAATACGAGGTTTAGCGTGTAGAATAAATGCCGCAATGCACCCACGGTGAAAAAATTAACGGGTTAGATATATTGGTTTTTTGTTTTATAGCGGTTTGAATGAAATTGTCCGCAGACTGGCTACACCACCCTAGGCCTGGTGAGTTGTCCGTGCAGTCGAATTGTCCATCAGCCCTAAACGGCTATGACAGTCACTGTACCAAAAATTGTACCCCGATTCGGGTGGTGTTAAGTTGACGCATGTTATTTAGTAACGTTTTTATGTGAAATGTTTGACTGTGGTTCGGTACCTGATCCGATAATACGGTACATAATTGACTCATATCACGAGATATTTCAACTGATGTTTCAATTGTCACAGGACCTAAAATATCTATGACAGTCCCTGTACCGTCACGGTACCCCGATACAGGTACTGGTAAGTCACCGCCGGTATGTTAGTCGTTGGTCACCGCATATGATTTTTGGGGAATTGTTCTGCGTGTCCATATATTTGAGCATTGCTCTCTTTGCTCATTGCTCTGAAGATGAAATTTTTCTCCAGAAGGCTATTACTTTTTTTCTCGCTATGACGTCATCAAAATTATTCCCACTGGGTGGCGCTACGTGTCCATATATTTGAGCATAGCTCTCTTGTCTAGAGTGTTATCTACCCATAGAGCGCGCAAGTTGATGTGATGTTCAAAAAAGTTTGATTGGTGTATATACATCGCAATTCATTTTCCAATTTACCCACATTTATCATGGGGTAAAATTTGGAGACAGTAGCCAACAAATGGATGGGAAACTGACGTGCAAATTTTGAAAAATTTTTGGGGTTCATCAAAGAGAACGCGGCAAGGTGTTCAGTGCGCAGACGATCGCCTATTTGATTCACCAGAATGTCACAGCATTCCTTTGCAGACAAAATCAAACGCTGCGTTGTTTGCCCGCGGCGTAAAGAAGCACTCCATGTGTCGTCGTATTTTATTGTTTCCCGGATACGAGATAAAGCATCGCAGAAGTCTGAAATACACGACTGCACAGATGCTCCATCCATTAGCCTCGACTGCAATGCGCCGTATAATACATCCACGTTATAGAATATTGTGGAGAAAAAAGTGAGAAAAAATGAAAACTCACCATCTTCTAGCAGACGCTTTAGACCTGCCACCTCCCTCACAGAGCGTTCGTCCCAAACCGGAGAGCTCTGAATGCCATTGAAACACTCAATGAGCTCAGACCTAATTTCGGACACGCCCTGCACCACGCGTGATTGGAAGTTCCAACGTGTTGGTGCACAAGCTGGGAGACGGCGGCTACATATCTGGCGAAGCAGGTCAGAGCGCTTCGGCGAAACGGAAAAAAATGAAGAAAACCCCGAAACATTTGCAAAAAATATACGGACGAGAGGGGTATCAAGACACATATTTTTAATAACGAGGTTAAATTGGTGTGCATAACAATGTAAAAAATGCGCATGAGGAAAATCTTCTTTTATATAAACTTGAACACCATGTTTCGACCCACTCATGACTGCCGCGCCGTCATGAGTTTGAGCTATCAATTTTGACTTCGCGTTGTAAGGCTGTAACACTTCTTTCAGTACAGCCGATATCCTGCAAGTCGTGCGATCAACGATTGGTACAAAGCTGTGAAATCTCTCGGTAGGTTTACCATCTTACACAAACCGAAAAATCACAGCCAGTTGGGAAACGCACGTGATGTCAGTTGTCTCGTCAGACTGAATCGAAAGGAACTGGCAATTCTCAATTTCCAGAGCCAAATGTTGTAAATAATTTTTATACATTGAGTCGAGCAAATCATTTTGGATATCCTTAGATGTCCCTTTCGAAACAGTTGCGGCATCAAGATGATCTCTCAATACTGTATTTAGGGATGCGGTGTATTCCACCATATCCAAAAATACCCCTCTATTAGAAGAGCCAGCCCGTTCATCGTGCCCACGGAGGTACAGCTCGTGACAACCAATGAAATTCAAAACATTTATCAATCGACCGAGAACATGGCGGTTTTTCTCGACGTTTTGGTTGTGCCGACGAATAGAAACCGCGCGTCCTTCATCCAACTGTGCTGCAATATTAACATTTCCGAATGTTCGGTATTTTTCTGCATTGTCCAGATGCTCCATAGAAGATTGATGATCCCTGGCACGCTCGGAAAGAAGTTTAAGATCTCTAAAACCAAATTTACACCAACGTGAGTCACGGGCGGTAGCAAAAAGTAGGCAATAAAAACAAAAAAGTGCATTTTTGTCCTCGCTGTAACACAACCATTCGTGTTTTTTATACCAAGTTTCTGCGCAGAATGTACGCCGACGCTTTCCTCCGTCATGGGATTGTTCCAGTGAACAATTTTTTGGTTGATAAGGCCCAAGACGTTGTACCTCTAATTTTTGTTCCATCGGCAGCTGCGAAAACGGAGTGCGAAGTAGTGCATCAACCTTATTCATTATGAGGTCTAAGGCTAAGAAATGCGAAGCCGGAAAGAAGTGAGGCGCTCAAAAGGAATGTGGAAAATCGAAAGCAAATGGACTAAAGGTCTCTAACTGATTCAAATAGCGAAACAAGCGACAAAAACGAAGGCGAGGAAACTATCAACTCTTCAAGCAACCAACGAACGAGAAGGAATGCGTGAATATGTCAACACGTTGTTGTAAGAAGCGTCGGCATTGTGTCGTCATAATTTCGGGGCTAGCCCCGATGATTTAGTAAAAGAAACAGAAAACAAACGAGACAAACGCGGCGAGTGGAAGATAAAAGAGAGAATACGATATACAATGAGCAACCGGGGCAAAATCGGCGTCGCCCCGTCGACGTTCGGCGAAGGCTTTGCGAGCGAAAAATGAACCATGTCGGGAGAATATGGCTAGTGTAGACAGTCTGTGCAACCGATATTGAGGTATTTTTCGAATATTTTTTATTATACCGAAAAAACAACCGGGGCATTGCCCCGGTTGGCCCTATTGACGCGCCGCCACTGCCATTTATATATATATATAATTTATACAAATATCATGTCCGACTTTTGCGAGGGCTTAGAACGGATTAGATTATTTACAGATAAAATGCGTCAATACTTACGTAATTTTCTTCCTACGAAGGAGCTTTCTGTACAAATTAATTTCGTATGTATATATTGTTTCTACTGTGGTTGCACGCACAAAAAATTATTTCTTTTTGTTATTGATCTTACGACATTGTGAAGGGGTCCTCGAGTTGAGTTCAGAAATGTTGAGTTAAAACGCATAACCTGAAAACTTCTATTCAAATTCATTGTCACATCGACTTGAAACGAATTCAGTTAGAAAAACGTTTTTATAAGATTGTGTATATATATTGCTAGCTAGTTTTGCTAATATGACAATGACACTCAGGTACTGGTATAGGCTTTGCGACACGAGATTGGAATTCCTATCATGCACCAGCTTAACTAAACTGAAAACTCGTTTCGAGAGCACACCATTCAAATTGGCACTTCTCCGCGGGCCGCACAATTTCTCTTTGTGAGCCGCATTTTTATAATTTTCAACTTGTGCAAAAAACTAGGCTACATTTTACTAGTAGATTATGAATGTTAACGTTGACGCAAATATCACAAGGTTTGTCACAACAACCTAAGATATTTCCATAAGCGGTAAAAATCTTTAAACGATATGATACAGAAGTACACAAAGCGTGCGACACCTATAGCGATGCAACGAGTTTTCAATGAACTGGTGGGAAATAAGATAAAACCGTCAATAGCAGTCAGGGTTGCCAGACCCCAGCGATCAAAAAAGCCAAATCAAGACATAAAAAAAGTCAGAAAAAGCCAACAATTTTACTAAGTACAAAAGCCCCATGATTTGTCAGATTTTAAGCCCTTGGCAACGTACTGATGATGATGATGATGATGATGATGATGATGTAGAGCCATCAGTTCATTCAGTGAGGCACTCAAATAGAAAGTAAAGTTCCTATAGAACTGTAGAAAGTAAAATGAATATCAAGCGGACAGCATTATTTTACCATTCAATATATACAATCAATATATACAATACAGGGTGCTGCTTCAGTCTGTCAGTATGTAATATACCTACATGTTTCTAGTTAAACTTGTGATATACCTTGAAAAATTCTCCCGTTATCTTACTTTACTATTGAAAATTTTTTCACTTTTAAAATTTATAAACCATCAATTTTATTAAAAAATTATCTAACCCCCTGCCGCTCACAGGTGGACCACTGATATCTAATTCAGTAATTTTAGCGTAGTTAATCACGTCGTTACTGCAATTGCAGAATTAAACTAAAGCTCACATACACCATGTCAGGCATAATGAAAATTAAGTTATACAACTCTTTTTTTTGGAAACAGAACGTAAAACAGACAAATAACACGCAAAACTATAAAAACGAGGCAATGTTTACAACCCTGCTTGAACATCTGTCTGAGCAGCTGCAGAAACTGCAATTATTTCTTATTGGGTATGGTTAAGAGTTAATGTAACAAACAAGGAAATCGATGCTCCAGGAAATCCTAATGTTAAGTAGCTAAGTACAGGTAATAGGCTATTGTTCAGTTGTTACACACTAAATATTGTATTTCATATGATTTTAATAATAGACACTAGAACAGACTTGAAAAAAGCCAAAAAAACGCTAAAAAGCCAAATGGAAATTCTGACGCCAAACGCGTTTGAAAAATGGCAAAATTGGCGTTAAAAAAGCCAATATGGCAACCCTGATAGCAGTTGCAATGGATGTTTCCCAAGCATCGACTCCCTTGTTTATTTCCATAACCAATCAGCAATAAGTCAACAATGACGTAACAATTACAATTTCTGCAGTCGCTCAGACACTTCCGACGCTGAGGCAGATATTCAAACACGGTTGTAAACATTGCATCGTTTTTATAGTTTTGCGTTTCATTTGTCAGTTTTCAGTTGTGTTTCCGAAAATAGTTGAAAATTAAATAACTTAAATCAAATTTTATGATGAATTTTCGCTTGAAATACACGAGATTAATGGAAAGCTTTTCTGAATGTACTTGGGAATTTAACGTAAATGAAACATTATTATCGCTTTGAACGAAATGGCAACCTTCATTTTAGAGAATTTGCCTAGACATCTTACCATAGTTGCGTTATATAGGCCGTAAATAATCCTTATCACGTCACAGGGAATCTGTGATTTCATTGAACCAACGCAGGCTTCCTGATACGAGATGTAGTCAATGTATCAATATTTTCATGCTGTTGGTTCTCTCATTCGTAACATAGGGTACCTGTAGCTATAACCAATCTATTCTATGATGGTTTTATTAATATGTTCGCTCTGTACGCTAAACCAGTGATTCCCAAAGTGGGCGATATCGCCCCCCAGTGGGCGAAAACGATACAGAGGGGGGCGAAAAAGTCTAAGGGGGCGATAGGGGGGCGATTTTGCAAAACCTGTTTTATGTTCGGCGCACTTAATTCTGTACTCTGTGTGCATTCGCAGGCTTGAATCACGTGGGCGATTATCACACGCGAAAGGATTTTTGATCTCGTCTTCGCAGTAAGGCAAGGTAGTTTGCGTATCCCAGTGGTCGGCAAAATACGGCCGGAATAAAATAATCTGGCCTGGGACGATTCACTGAATGAATGGATGAATGAACCCGACCTTTGACCGCGGAAAATTCTTCCCATACTTAACCATTTTAAAATTTTCGGTACTTATTTTAAGAGTGGTTTCGCGAGTTGTTGCCTGTGAAATGGGGTATTTGTTTCAAACTATCATTCTAATACACACCATTTAACAATCTGTTTTTTAAAAGTACCGATAAAGAATTTTAGCCTAGTCTATCACAGCTATTTCTACACTAATTTTTTATTGCTGTATTTAAACTGAAACTCATAGAAAGACAAAGTAATCATTGACTTATTTGATTTATATTCAAATTTCCGAAAAACAACTAAAAACTAACGAATATAATTCAAAAACGCGAAAATGAGGTAATGTTCACGACCACGCCTGAAAATCTGTCTGAGTGAGAGTGTCTGAGCGGATGCGAAAGGGGGCATTGTTACGTTTTTTGCATCCTGCTGATTGGCCAATGTCACGAAGTAAACAAGGAAGTCTATGCCCGGGGAAATATCCAAACGGCGGTTTTGACGATGAAATTTTTTTTATTTATAATCTACGCTCGAGGAGTAAATTACATTTTTTTACGTAACAGAATTTATCGTGAGACACGTTTATACTGAATTATACTATATCCTAACAATTTAGTGAACAGCCACTCGTTTAACGAGCCTACAATTTAATTATAATTAGACAAATGGAAACACGAAGAAAAGATGATGCTGAGTGCAGGGGTTCAATAGCGCAGTAAATATTCGAATATATTGCAAAGCAATAAGGAAATAAAATTCATATCCTATTCGAGAGATTGATCACTGCTTAATTTTTGTAAGAATGTATCTTACAAAATTTATCAAAATTTCACAAATCATGCGGAAATATTCACTTCGATGTTTGAAAGTACGTATTTGTGCAAACCGTTATTTTCGAAAATTAACATTACAAAGAACAAGCAAAGAAGTGGGTTTGGTGAGGCCCATTTAGAAAATGTTTCAATCTTGGCGTCGTAAAGCTTTCCAGCGTGATGCAGCAACAAGACAGTGTCACATTAAATGTCCTTGTAATATTTTTTTAATAAGACGACTGAGTTGAGTTCACGAATTGTCGCAGTTTTTGCGCGCTGTTCCGTTTTTAACTTTCGAAAAATATATGCGACCCGCAAAATACTAGCAACCCTGAATTTTGTCCTGCGAGCGACATAAAATTTGCCGACCCCTGGGCCGTAACCGATAGTCAGTCACGGCTTCTTCCACATCCGAGTCTATGAATGCAAATACAAATGGCTGGTTAATTATGGACTGGTGATCGGACTGGAGGCCGTGATAGGATGAGGAATCGGGGATGAATTTTTCCGAAGTTTTTTGGTGCAGGTCAAATTTTGCATGTGCATTCATCATATCTCGGACCAGAAGTCTATTGATTTTGAATTAATTATGTTGTATAATTAGCGAGTTATTAATTAATTAGTGATGGGACACACGGTATCGCTATGGAGTAAGAGTGGATGAATCGAAACCGCAGTTTCTGTTTCGGGCTTTCCCTACTTTCGATCGATAAGTCTTCGGTCTCCGACCGATATTCTCGTTTGTTATTTGCTTTAAAGTTACTTTGATTATTCTCATATTTTAGAAAATTTACCTGGCACTGTAGTCGAGGAAAAGAAGTTGGTTGTGTCGAAAATCGAGGGTTTTTTTTTATTTTTATTCTCTTAAAAATTGGTGAAAATAAATATGGATTTTCACAATTTATATCACAAAAGGATATGTTATCGTAGTTTTTAGTATTAATTTTGTTTTTGGTATATAAATACAATTTGTAACAATATGTTTGTTAGTTATGTACGAAAAAGTCATTTGTAAAATTCGGGGCAAAGCAAGACTTTGAAGGCCGATGACAACGCCCGCTAATAGAAGAGAACCTGCGACTAGACATTTTCCGTTGGTGGCATTTTGGACACCTGTCGATATAAAACAATGCAAGATTTATCACATTAATCGTAAACTTCCTGATTTGAAGCTGCACATACAATCATGCATCGAAGCAAGAAAGGGTACATTAAAATGTTATTGCCTGCATGAGTTATCACAAATGAGTCATAATAATCAGTCGTTGTCTATATTCGTATTAAATATAAATTCTTCATTTCAGAGTAGATGCTTGAAACCATTGAAGGTTCCACAGAGGAACAGATACAAGAACCTCGAGGGATGTAAGTAGTTTTAATGTGATTTGTACATAACCCTATAAATCATTTTGACTTACTAAAAACTTAATTCGGATATTAAATGAATCAGTGACGACATATACGAATAGCATAATAAAGAAAGAAAGTTGCTAATATCTGACATTTATACAGTTTACATTTCAGAGAAAACAGAAAAGGAGAAAGTCGGCAAAAACAAATAGTTTAAATCATCAAATAAAGAACGAAACAGTAGTCTAATATAATATATATGTTAAAATATTATACAGATTAAAGCAAATGTCAAGGAACTTGCAAACTTGGTCAACCAGGTTGTGACGGTGGAAAAAGTAAATTTTTATTTTTTATGTACAGCAGAATGACAAAATAAAGTAAACTTCAAGTATTTATGCATGGGATTTTTATTACACTAGTTCTTCGCTTACATGTATCACAGGACATGATTAAATCTTGGGAAAATGAAATAATTTCTCTAATAATAATATATATTTTTATTTAGTTTCCTTTGTTTTTGAATAAATACTATAATAATGTTCATGTCACTCTTTGGAATACGGCACGTTTCAAATGACTTGGGTATGTTATTATTCGGTGGCAGTATGTAAATCCTGGTTTATCAAATAATGTGTGGGCGAGTGTCCAAACGAAACTGAAAATATTCGGAAGAGCTAGTAGGCGTTCCTGGTTTGCATTGTATATCTTGGCTTACCCTTTATCCGAAGCAGGAAAAGGGACAGTGTGGATTGGACAAACCAACCTTGGTTCGATTCCAAGGCTTAATAATAATTTGAACTTATTCCTTATCACTGCGGGTAGATTACGGGCAACAAATTTAGCTTTAAATCTTATTAAAATATTCTCTATTGATCTTTGTTTCAAATAATAGATGAAAATTCCAACAAATTAAAAAACCCGCACTTTGTTTTGGTATTTTGGGGATTCCACGAAAGTGCAGTTAGGTGTCAAAGTAACGTATGGTTCATACTTCATATCCCAACTATGTAATAACAATTTCTCTCTCTATCTGAACTAGTGAAGTGAGTTGTAAATCAGTGGTAGATCGGCTGCCTCCGTTAAAAAACAATTTTGTGTTAATATCAAATAAAAAGAATATTTACCACTGTCACATTTTATGTGTTCATGCGCATTACAGTACTTCCGATATAATCGGCTACTGATCTGCTAATTGGTCTATTTAAATGCGTGATACATGCGACATAAATATATATGTATAAACTTTTTGTTTGTTGCACTATTGTTCTGTTTGGCATTGTCAGAAAGATACCAACTGGCATGTAATATGCAAATCTTGAATGCCATTCGTCGTATTTGCATTTTGGTTGTGCATTATACGTACATCCATCAAATAACAGTGCAATGACATGTTACAAACGTGGCCGCAGATATAGTTAGTAAATACTAGTTGTAAGAAGTGCTGCCCTGTACTTATCTTGTTCGGTGTTTTCGCTTATCTTTGAACGGTTTTAAAGTCATCTAAAGATAGGCTCGCCTTCTAACACTTTATTGTTTTTCGAATGTACTCACATGGTTAGATTTTCATATTTACCCCGGGAGAACCAGCCCAAACATACCTTATTTATATGGCTACCGGGTCTTTCGCACGACTACCAACCTATAATGTCGAGTATGGTACTAGTTAGCCAGGTGTTTGTTTGTGATACGTGGACTTGATGATGGAAGAAGCGGTAACCGACAAGCGTTGTGTGAACCACGCTGCGGCGGCAATCCTCGCGCACATATGATTTTTAACCAACCACAGGATTCGAACCTGCGCGACGACAAAAAGCCATACCCACAAGGCGAAGAAATGTACTTTCGCTTTCGAATCAAGACATTCCAATAATCGACTGAAATTCATTTAATTTCGAGAAAAGCAAAAATGTGGAAGCATGGAATAAAAATTACCAAATAAAACCCTGCTTCACCAAAAACCGTAACCTTTATCCATTCCGCACACGCGAACATATAATTAATTCAAGAAGCAGAACATAAAAATATTGCCAATATATAATAACTAAAAGCACAGTGAAAAATAAAGAGTGTTATATTCATCATATAAATAGAAGAATTAACTTGAATCAAGAAATGAAAGAAACTATCTTACCCAGTAAAAAATGGTCAAGTATGGAGTATGGCTATAACACCGTTAGCTTAATAAATAACAAAAATTGAATTGCAAAAACTACAGAAAATATCTCATTTCACAAACTGTCCTTGACCTACAGGCCAATTTTTTTAAAACGAATTTTTTTTGGCACTTGGCAGTGTATTATTCACTAATTTAAAATTCAACCAGCTTTGCCACTTACATAATGTAAACCTGTGTGAACTAAATACCAGTGATCAATATTTAAAAACAATAAGGCACCATTGTGGTAGAGTTTAGAAGTGAAAATATACTGACAGTGGTACATTGAATATTTTCTTCCTACATATAGTGAGAACAAGCTTCTTGACAACGGTTTGGGGACTTTAATTATTGTTACTCACCTAAATGTGGCATTATGGAAAAATTGGTATTAGCGAGTTAAGGTGAAAATAATTTCTCAATAGCTCTACATGCTGCTGCCACTAAACCTATGTTGTACCACGAGGGTGCGCAACCTGCACCCACAAGGAAAACTTGTGCGGCCCGCAGGGAAGCGCCAATTTTGAATGATGCGCGGCCAGCGAAACGAGTTTTTAATTTAATCTAGAATGTGTGAGTAATTCTAATTCCTTTGCGTTACCATGCCAATATCTGAGCCTGTGCAAAGCGAACAACGTATGCCACAAGATCAATAAACGAAATTTTTGTGTGTGCGACTACTGGACAATTAATTATTAGCTTAATGGATTAATGTTGTATATATTCACTATTGATATGGCTACAAAAATAACGGCGGTAAGTTGAAAACATAGATAATGCTTTATCCATAACTCTTCATGAAATTTTTGAAAATGTTTTCCAATTTGACCAAATCATTTTCGGATTTAAGCTTCGTGCAATGCTTGAAAAAGTTGTCAACAATATCTCTTGCGATTTTTTTTTCTGTACAAAGATAAAATAGAATAATAATAAAAGTTAGATGCTATCTATTAGAAATTCAAAAGTTATCGCACAATCATGTGCAAACTGTTGTTTGGAAACAGGATTATCAGGAAATTATGATTAAATCACAATGCCATAATAATAATAAATTTGATTATCTAAATTGGAAAAAAATAGAATAAATATCAATTCTAAATTCATTCAAAAGCTTATGCTTCAGATATGCATGGTTATAATTTCAAATCTCTAATCTAAAAATGGATACTTTACATACCATCTTTTTCAACCATTGAGGCTTCCATCAACATTAAATTTGTTAATTTCTTTGCAAAACTTTTAAACAAATCTTTATTTTTGATGAACCCTCTTTTATAAAAAGGTGAAAGATATCTGATGACAATATCAGAAATTTCTTTCAATCTTTTGTCATTCTTTATTTCTGGAACATTCTTAGGTTTGCTCTGCTCATCAACCTTGCTGTCTAACTGCTTCATTGGCAAATTGTATAATAAGCGATCATCTTTGTCATGGAACGACAAGTCTTCGCGTGGTTCAGGTTGCTCAAGCACTTTAAGCAAAGGCGATGAATCGTTTCTGTTACCAACATCTTGAAATACATTCGTTGATGATGTTTCACAGATTGCTTTTAAGGCGGGTAACCCATCAACGATTTTGAGAATTTCTTTACTTGCTTTACGAAATGACGCAACAGCAGTTTCTTGATTTTGTTGTCCGCATTCAAGACTAACTGTCAGATTGAACCTAGTTTTGGCATCAGAGGGCTTATTAATGGTAGTGTCAGAAACTGGAGATTCGCTTTTTATTGCAACTCTTTCTGTGTTATTATTCAGTTCTCTTTTAAAATTGAACTTTTTTGAATCCTCTTGCTGTGTGTGAAGGAAATGAGGATGTGAATCATTGTTTACTTCTGATTCAACCTTCGGTGTCAGCTGGTCATGAAAGGGATGTATTTTCAATTTATCATTCGAAGATGTAGTAACTATTGTCGCTTTAGGCTCATCACCAGAAACTGGCCTCACAAATGGGGTTGTTAGATCATCAGAGGTAGAAACAAAGCTGCATGGCGATATTTGGCTCACATTTTCTGAGGTGATATTGATGATCTGCTCAGATTTTTCACTTGACGTCTTCCGTTGTTGAGAAAGAGGTTGCGTGACATTTGATGAATCAATCGGATCACTTGAAGAATCCTCAGATTTGGACACAAACGATGTGCTAAACTGCAAATCTTCATCATCACCACTTAAAATCTGTTCAAATATAGTCTTATCACTTTTACTTTTATTGTTTTCAAGCTCCTTACTATCAGAACACTTCAGAAATGAAGGTGTATCCCTTTCAGGTGTCCTATCCTCATTAGAGGCAGAAGACATTTTATCCAGTGATGTAATTCCAGTAAATAAATTATCTGTTTCTTCTGACTGAGATTTTTCAATTTCATCTTCAGAGTCTGACAAATCGATCAGAGGCCCAGTTTGGTACCGATTGTACGCTGACACAATAACAGGGCCCTCATCACTCTCATCTTCAGAGCTACTATCACTCATTTTTTCAATTTCTCGTTTTGGCAATTTATCAGGTTTTTCCGTTTTTATATTAATGGGACTCACAGGACTTGGAGTGGATCTTCCAAATAATCGTTCCTCTTCATCTGAGTCATCTGAATCAGAAAGTGTAAGATCTACAATTTCCTTCGTTTCTGATTTATTAGAGACTTCGTGTTTTTTAGCTGAAGAACTGTTGAACCAATCTCTGATGCTGAACTTTTTCTCATTGTTGCTTACATCTGATTTTTTATCACATGTTTTTAAAATTGCTGTTTTCTGTGTTTGAGTTGGCTTTTGAGAAGATGACAAACGTTTCTTAGAAGGCGGTTCTGACTCATCTTTAGCAACATTTTGTTGAGCTTCTGCTATTTTCACAGTATCACACTTATTTTGGTTCGATTTAGTTAGTTTTTTTGAAGATTTTTTGTACGATGTATTGGGCTTGATATATCTCTCGATGGATTTGCATTGCACCTAAATAGAAAAAAGCCAATATTGTTTATAAACACATTATAAAGAAAAGCCAAAGCAAAGGTGATTACTATTAATATGATTGACAAATACGTATTTTACATTGACAGTTCTGCACTAGATTAATATCGGGTTTAAACCAGTACAGTCTTGACACCAGTGGTCAGATTATCTTTATTTGATCAGCGATTGTAAGATGTTCTATATGAATTCGTCAAATCCCTCTTGATCACAAACATTGTTTGACTTCCATGATATGTAATATCAAGACAATACAAATGTCAAGTTTCTTCACAATTATCAGGAAAATGCAAAAATTTGCTTCATTTTGGGCATTCCTACCTTATCATCAAAAGTGATAGCTGTTTTCTTCAATGGTGGTTCACATTTAGCAGATTTTTCTAATGTAGAATTTTCCTGTGATGAGAAAAAGTAAATTTACATAACAGCACATACTCAAAAAAAGATTTTTGGCTTGATGACAAGTTCGATTTTTTTTTCAAATATCAAAAACAAAATTATTTTTACGTTCACCACTAAAAATTGATTTGAACGCTAAATTATTGCAGATTCTAGATACCGGTATATAAAACTTTCCTCATTGTAGTTTGGTGATTTTTAAATTTTTTGTTTTATTACTGTACAAGGAATTCTGACAAAAATTTTGAACTATATTTTTAACTTTTCTCTTCCGAATTCACTCATTATTTTCATTCTGCATTTCAATTCAACTAAACCAAAAATGGTGAAATACAACCTACTTCCTGATTCATCTTGTTATCCTTTAGCAAATTAGCAGCAGTTTGAAAAGCATCTCCTGTTGGGTTATCCACACCACAGAGAGAATACATATGACTTGCTCTTTTACGTTTTAGAGTAGTTGATTGCTGGAAATCTTCCTTTTCAGAGTCACAAGACTGTTTTGATCTGGACTTGGAATCACCGTTTTTAGACTTTTCAAATTGTCTGAATAATGAATATGGTAAATGTATGATAAAAACTTTTGCCTGGTTGCAAATAAAATTCTATAGGAATATGTAGTTCTGATCTTCATTCAAAGTAGTGATTTTCGATCTTTTTTAAGCCATAGAACATTTTTACATCATTAATTTTCAAGCATCCAACGAAAAGGAACAAAATTATAATTGTAAGATTTTTATACTCGCATGTCGCAAATTGCCAAAATATAAATATGAATTATCTAAGACAGGCTGTTTGCTGAAAAAATTGTATTTCCATTTAAATATTACCGTATGTATAAGCTTGCTTGGATGAGCAGAACCCATATTCTGACAGTGCTAGGTTTTATAACATTACCCACCGAGCATTCTTCTTTATTACAATGACAAGCTAAGAATAATGTATCAATGGAAATACGAGCAGTCGCCCAGACAAATAAACATTGGCTTAGTTTTATGAGCCATTTATCAGTTTTTATTTATTTTTAAACCTGTATCAGGGGAAATGTTCATTATCAAGTAACATACTTTTCTTAGAATCAAATGTGTGCTCCTTGACTTTTGCATCATAAAAAAAGCCAAAATATTAAAATAAAATTGGAAACAACTATTTGACACAGAATGCCTGAAAGTAATTTGCAAAACACCAATGTTCCGCTGAACACCGATTGAAATTCACTTATTTTGACTATCACTAACAGTATATAAGACTGCATACAGACATAAGACGATAGGTTAAGCTTTAAAATGTAACAGTAGTAGGTGTGATAGACTAGTGGTTCAAGTATTAGACTTAACTATGTTAGTGTCAATGGTTACAGTCCCATGCCTCTCGTATCACCCAGGGTGTAATAAATTGGGTAGGCAATGCCGAAAAAAATCCTGTCCTTCCAAAAATAGAATAGCTCCTTACAAATCGTCGAGTTGTACATGGCCTTGTTTTGAAAAAGCATGCTATATTCTCATTAGATGTTGTAAATCTTAAACTCATTGCAATGAACAATACCATATTGATGAGTCATACAAAACTGCTTTTGTCAATTTGAAAAAAAAACATTCAGTACATTGTACAATGAGAAGAAACATTGAGAAACAATATACAAGCATTACTCGTGTAATTTCTTTTCTGTTGTCATCTTTCTAATTTCATTTACTTTTCTTACAACATGAGCTCGATAAATCATCAAATTTTTAGCGGTTGAAAATATTTCAAATTCCAGATCTGCTGCAGCACAATGAGATTCCCAATCACTTAAAATACAGATTATTGAGATTATTTAAATATCCAATGAAATCCTGTGTTTACAAACATATCATAAAAAGTTATGGTCCATAACAAAACGATCATTTTCTTAATATCGAAGTCAATGTGCCTAGAGATTTCAGTCCCAATTGAATCTTGCTTGTTTAAACTTGGAAAATAGTTGAGTAAAAACTAAATAGGCATAACATAATCTCTTTCCACGAAATAGTAAGTTTATTTATGAGATTTCGTTAGATCATAGCAAACATTTATTCGCTGTTTATCAAGCCATATCTTCTTTTGTCTGAAGAAGTTAGACTATGATCTAACGAAAGCTCATATTATACTTATTATTTCGTGGAAAGAGATTATGTTATTCCTAAAAACTAAATATTGCAATATAATTCTATATAACATAGTTTTAATACGCCATATTCAAATAAATTATATTTTTAATAGGACACATTCGTAAGAATTGTCAAAAAGATAAATTTCCAATACCGTACAAAATCCACACTATTATGTCGCTAGAATTTACAAATATCAGACCTAGAACAAAGCAGTATTTCAATATTGATTCTCATTCTTTATTTGAAACTAAAATAAATCACCTTGCATCTGACTTTCCTTGAGTTGCTTCGTAATTACTCGTCAAAGTAACGTGAAGTCTGTCGTAACATCCTTTCCTAATCTTCCAGGTACATTTCGGAAGTCTGTTGCTTTCTGGTTTAATCAGTGGACAATCATCAGGCCAGTCTTCATCAGATTCTTTGGAACGTTTCCTTTGAGTTTTGGTTTGTGTAGCGCTCTAAATAAAAATAAACACTATTAATTAATTATTAGGGATGGGACAAGTCATGTCAAGTCAAAATTTAGCCATGGCCATGGATATGAGGAATCTAATTATATAATTCAAACTAGATGGTTTGTACTTTGTAGAGGTCAATGTATATAATGTAAAAAAAATTGAAAAGGACTCGTTGAAAATAACATGATTCTATATCAAATCTAAATATCAATCCATTCCGATTAATTACCATTTGTTGAAAATTGAGAAGAGAGCAATTTAACCATAAAAAGAATTGAGAACAGAGCAGTAAAACCATATAGAACTTGAAATCAGAAGTGTTTTAAATGATAATGAAATAGCATAGTTTTTACTATCATTGTTCAAGATAACAATCATGCTGTAGGAAATAGCAACAAAATCACTTCTATTTCCACATTCAAAATAATGACATTTTGACTTGGCTATAATTCAAAAAATAATTGCTCTCACTGTTAAAGAAAGTTATTATTTACCTTTCTCATGGAAAACTGTTCTTTGAAAAATTCAGACCAATCCTTTGAAGTAATATCATTACTGCCACCTCCAGAACCTCCTTCTCCCCAGTCATCTTCTACTGTTCTGTAAATGTAACAGACTTTGACAGCTTGAAACGTAAAAATAAATAAGTGAAAAGTAAGTGACCACTGAAAACCAAAAAGCTATAGAATATAGATAAAAAGCAGTTGTAAAAACAGTCAAAAACATTGTATTACAAGTAAAACTTGCGGCTGTGTGGCTCATCGTGCTAAGTGTTGGGAATACGCTCACCACCGCACCTCTGATTACTCTGCGTGGGTTCGCAGGTTTGAATCCCATGCAGTGATGGTTATGTGCAAGAGGATTGCTGAACTCCTCGCCGCCGTAGGGTGGTTCACGTAACCGCTGGTCAGTTACGACTTCCTCCACCATCATGTCCATGCTTCCGAAAACACATAACAAACTAATCCCAAACCTGACATGAAATGGTAACCAGACAAGGGCCGTGGTTCACCATATGATTAGGTCGTCTTATCGGCTTTCCTCTCCCCTGGGATAAATATGAAAATCCTGGACCGTATTATAGAACTGAATCACTGGTGGTAAACTATTAACAATTAAATTTACCAAAAATTCCATAATCAAAAATTGCCTAGCTCATATTTTTCACAATACAGTACACAACTAAGCCGAAATGAAAGTGATCTAAAAACTGATGTGCTGATAAACAAAAAAACATTAGATTATATTTAATGAATGCTTGCAAGTTTAATCCAAACTCAGACCTTGTTCTGATCTAAAATGACATAAAATTATGTGGTGTCGGATAGTTACAGACTATTTAAGACTATCCCCATAACCCCTGTCTTTTAAATTTCACATTGTGACATAGAAAGCATTTAATCAGCAACTACATATATGTACCGGTATCTGAGAGCCATATTAGGTATGCAACCTTTGTGACAAATTGTCCCCAACAAACATGTCATTGAACTATCCCATTATCACCATAATATTACTAGCAATGGATGAACAATTCCAAATCTACAAACCTATCAAAGCCAAATCCTTTCTTTCCTCCTGCATACAAATCTGGATCAAAATTTCCTGTAGGACATGCGATTTTTTCAGTTTTTTCTCCCATGCGAGTACGACCAACACTGGATAATTGTGTCTGGAATATAACAAACAAAAAATTAAAAAAATAACTGCACGAAAAATGTTCAATATTCTGCATAAAGTGAAAACACAGTGACCCAAAAAAACAAAATTCTGGTCATTTTGGACCATATTCCAGAGCAGTTGTTCTCAAACAGTGGGAAACCCCCCCTCACGGGGAGCTCATTAAAAATAAAAATATTTGTTTGCCCGTCTTTTTTTTTAATATTCACATTTCTTTAATTTGGATATTTACGTTCCATCCACATATTTTCGAAGTGTTTTTTGAATAAAACATACTTTCGCCTTACTATCTGTTATTGTTAGCTAGCTAATTTTGAGCAGGGGCACGAGACTTGACAAATTCCAAAAAGGGGGTGCAGGCTTAAAACGTTTGAAAACCACTGTTCCAGAGAGAGCATGAGTTTTGTGCGAAGCGCCCTAGATTACAGAAACTTTAGGGTACCATCATACACAAACAGAACTTCAAGCGTTTAATGAGTTTCTTTCATTTTCATAGATTATCGTAAGTAACTATGGAATAATCTGTTTTTTTGGGGTCACCTTTCACAAAGTTATCTAGTTATAAAAATTCCGTATATTTCATCATGTTAACCTCATTCAGCCATGTTTTTCAATTTAATCAAAATAAAGAACACAAGCGCACAAGGTGATCAAAAACTTCTATACCTTCTGAAAATCATCATGATGTTTCTTGAATGCTTTCAAATCATGACAATGATCACACATAGAATTACATTCAGGTGCTTTATTGCCAAAGAATAGTGAAATCGATTCATGGCGACAACTAAAAGTAAATTATTATTATTAATAAAGATTCGCTCTCATGCTTTAAAAATGTTCACAATGTTAATAAGACATCAAACGCAGTTTATAGCAATTTATGTAAAATCTAGATCAGGGTGGTCCAAGGTAGTCGGTTTCCGGGGGCCACAAAAATATTTTTGCAATATTCGCGGGCCACAATAGTGCCAAGAATGGGTAAACAGTGCAATACAAAACAAACACTTTTATTGTGCAAACTTATTGGTCAGTGTTTGCCATTTATCAAGCCAACCTAGGCTAACAGAATCAGCATTTGATTTTTAGTTCTATATGATGCCAAAATTGTTAGCATAATATATTTCCTACCAAAAAGATAAAAAGCCAGTTAACAATTTAGGCTAGCCAAGCACATCATTAAACTTCGCTAGTTGCCTCAGCTAGCCATAACACTAGTCAATTCAGTGACATTAGTGATGTAACAATATGTCGAAATAATTTTCTGGTTAATTTTACGACGAAACAACACCAAATGCGATTTATTGATCTTTCTTCGAATGCGACGCGGGTCACAGGTAATGAGACTGAGGGCCACATGTGGCCCGCGGGCCTGGGTTTGGACCACCCTGATCTAGATATAATCAAAAATATCTAGATTACTACAAAATGTTTTTGGGCTGGGATTGCTTTCTGACAATAAAGTTTCAGCGGAATGCAAGCAACATTTTTAGTGCAACATGCTACAAATGTTTATGTTGATTTACTACAAGCTTGTATCAAAATTATTAGGATTTGAGTGTTAGAAAATGCTTTTCCGAAGATACAAAAATATTCAACAGAAAAGGCACGTTTCAGAGCGCAAGACTATGATTCACCAGGAATCCAGTAGTTTTCCTTTTTATTTGAATGCTAAAGGTAACAGGGATGAAGCAATGTGAAACTTATTTTTAATAGAAAATTTATGAGAAGTAGAAAACAGATCGGAACAACGTGAAAAGTTGCTATACAAGCAACAAATATTTGCTTCATATTAATTTACAGAGCTAGTACATATTGTTTTACTTAGTCACAGTCAAGTTTATTTTTTCCATCCAGTAAAAAGATAACATGCCAAGTTTAAAGAAATAATGTTGAATACAAATTTCACTGGGGAAGGGAAGCTGCGGGGAACAGAAGCAGGTTATGAAGCAGCGACACCCAAGGTTCGAATATCTAATTATACCTTTTAGGTTTTTTGATTATCGGAGTACTATTACTGTTATTACACATTCTTTTTTACAATACATTTTATACACCACGGTATAAGAATGCACTGATAAGTAAAGAGATGATAAAATTTAGGAAGTTGGAAATTTTCCCAGTTGGACATTAACTATCCAATTCAGTACATCCTGGGTACAGGGTATGAGATTTGAACAAAAGATTTTTTAATAAAACTCCAATACCTACATAGTTAAGTCTAACAGTTTAACCACTAAGGCCATTGCCCCAACGCCGTAAAATTCCTCATTCCTAAAAAAAATCATATCTTATCAGTTTAGGCTACATAGAAAAAGACCCTATTATATAGAAGACAAAGACTACTTGTTAACCTTCATTAAACTAGGACAATGGGTGAAATGGAACAAAAATAAAGCAATTGGAGATCTTTCATTGTTCGTCATTCTCTCATCAAAAGAGAAATATTTGCTCTCTTTATTGAGAGAAGGAAGAGTATTCATTTTACGAGTGTATTAACAACAAAGCCTTGTTTGCTTTAGTTTAAGGAAGGATATAGTCAACCAAGCATGGATCTGAAATAAATGACCAACAAAGTATTGAACATTGATGGTCCACCAGTTAAAATTTGTCAAGAATGAAAAAGGGCTTTTCTCTGAATGTATGGAAATAGTGAAAGATACCATGGTATGCTCGATAAACATATCAAAACAAGAGTGTTTTGTAATATGCGAACATTCTCCATTCAGTTACGTTGAAGAGCTATGATGGGTGAATATAAAGGTATAATCAAGTGGACAAGTGGTAATCCATAGCTCATCAACAAAATGGGAATCATAATTTAAATGATTATTAATATGTTAAAAATTATAGAAAGTGTACTAGTCAGTAGTCAGAAGATGAGCCTATGAATTAATATACAATCAGAATATGTTTCGACAGAAAGATGGAAGGTCAGGCAGAAATCAAGCTTAATGTCTTAAAATAATATCATCAAAAATGACGAAACATTGATTCATAAACATAATATTAAAAGAACGTTCACAATTAAAAATATGGTTCTGTTCTATCAAACATATCAGCATATTCTTAATATTTTTGGTGTTATTATTTTATTATGTTGAAATGTATTGGATAAATGAATATTAGGCTCGATATAAACTTCATCAACTACTTTAGATAACCACTCTATTGCCTAACTGTGAAACTTGTAAAATACAAAGATTTTGTACGGTACCAATTTGCTTAAGCTTCAGTTAGACTACACTTTACCTTACTTCAACCTTTAATAGCAATACAGCCAAAAACCACATTTTAACAAAGGGAAGAGAGAAAAAAAGATTGTGGTTATATCAAATTTTTAAACAAGAATCAGTGTTGGGAACCTAGTCAAGGTTTGTGAACAGTTTTTCACATAATAGTATTTATGAAACCGGAAGTGATTTAAACAAATCATTATGATTTGAACAAGATCATTTGTTAGTAATCAGAAAATTTGGGTTGTAATGTTGTCCTCAATACAAAAACGATACTCAAGAGGTCCTAAGCAATATGAGAAGCTGAGCAACTAACTAGTTTAGTATACCTGATTGAATGTGTACTGAATTGGGAACCGCTTAGCAAATGTGAGAAAGAAAAAGAGTGGTAGTAGTAAACATCGTCCATAAATATCAGTTGATGGAATTTCAAAGAATAAAACTGGCTACACCAGATCAAAAACTTGATTTGAAATGTCATTGGTTGAATAAGAATAGTAAAAATAAAGCACAAGAAAAAACTAATCCTAGCTAGAATAACTATAAAAAAATTTTATTACAGATTTTAGATTTTCGACAAATTATTAAATATAACATGACATCTTTTGAGAGTATAGTTGGATTTGATCTTGATGACCTTCTCAATGCGGATCCATTCACGGATATATACAGCATTGTATCTTTCAGTATATTTGCAACATTTGGGGCAACTATTCTGATATTGATTGCGGTTGCGTTCTTGTATTCTTTCTGCGAATGCTGTTGTCCATGCTTGACAAGTAAGTTGAATTTTTAAACATATTTTCGCTTTTACTAAATAATAATACAAATAGCAATAGCCAATAACCTTGACTATTTAAAAAATTCATTAAATCATTTTATTGATTTTAAATTTTGCCCTCCATTCTGAACAAGGCTCTGCACATACACTGATACATGAGAAGATATTTTATTTTGTGAAGATTTGAAACTCAGATGCGGCATTGCGTAGAGTTAGACCCTGGGTAACGTAGTTAGCATGAGATTTGAACCAAAGATTTTGACCTGCAATGCCATCACAGGTAAGTCTAACCATTCAAGCACTACAGCAGGTCATTTTACACCCTATAGCCCAGAGTGTCTCAAACTGGGGTCGTATCGATATGAAAAGAGTCAGATCGATCTTTAATAATAACTGATTTCAATCCAAAAGCCATCGCGTCTTTTTTGTTAAGCGTTGCGGACGTATATCCATTGCTGTCAGAAAAGGCAAAAAAAATTTAATGCCTTTTGCATAGGATGGGGGTCCATCAAAACTATGATTCACAAATAGGGGTCCGCGGCCCAAAAAGTTTGGGAAACCCTGCTATATCCTATATATGACAAGGTGCATGACTCACTAGTCTATAAGACCTCTTACTTGTGGGCTGGTCCAAGTCTCTTTACAAGATGAAAAGATTTATTATAAAGTCGAATGATAAGTTTTTTAAAGACATCCTTTATTGAAAAACTGCATAAAATTATGAAGCCAGCACATTATTACACAAGTAAATAAACAATAATATAAATATTGAATCAATTCTTTCTAGCAACATCCAGAAAGTCTAAACCTAAATCACCAAAGATGAAGAAAAACAATAAAGTGGAGCCATCTGGAAAAGAAAAAGTGGAAATGGAAGATCTTGCCTGGTAGAAATATGCTCATAAAAAATATAGATTTGTCAAGCGTTAGCAACTAAAAAATTTAAATCAAGAGAATTTTTTGAAAACACAAAGTTTCATTTAACTTTAATTAGACACGTTGATTGTATAATCTACAGTCTACGAGGATCTGACTTTAAATTATCTACCGTACTTCAATATTTCCCTGTTTTTATTTCATAACTTTTCGAGTAATGTACACAATTTTTTGTCAATTTGGTACTTTTCAACCATATATGGTACAGACAATATATAAAATATTTGTATGAATTGTTAAATCTTGCCTCTAATCTTACACTCACACACATTTCATGCATGTAAGCTGTTTATCTTGTCGCGTTCAACTTGCCACGTTTTTCATTATATGCCTTATTTTTTTTTATAACTATTCAGATTGATGTAATTCATTGTATTGTATTGGTGTATATTTTAATAACACTTAGTAATAAAACATTCGATTCATTTTATTTCTGAACAGTACCCTACAGTTCATTGGTTTTATTCAGCTTGATAAAAAAATTCGAAAATATCTTGTAAACAAATTGTAGCTTTTTTCATATTGGAGTCCTGAGACTACCATTATTTTATGTGCCTTTGACATGACCTTATCTATATTGTATAATCAAAAACTCATTGTATACTGATATAACTGATGTACCTGAAATTCTACATTGATAGAAACAATGCATTATATTTGTATAGTTGATATATTATTTAGAAAGTTATGGTATGGCTGGTTATTGTGTGTCTTTATATCTTTTTCTAGTCCCAAGCCATAAAATATAATAGAATACATAGTAGTGCATTAGTATATGCAGAAGGGAATATATGATTCACATTAGATTGCAGGTTGCAATCTTCATTTTTTGATAGCTCTTCATAAGGGCAAAATTGCCAGATGAAATTTTTCAAGCCCCAAAGAAAGTATGTCCACTGTGTGCTGTTTATGCCAGATTATGTTGCATTTCCAAGATTTTCTTCGTACTGTGATTCAAAAATTTTTATATTCCAATCGTTTACATTGAATGACTAATATATGCTTGCCTTATCTTTTTATGTTGTTATTTTGAGCACGATTTAGTGTAGGGAATTTTTTTTCAAATGATTCCTATTATCATTTTTCAAAGTCTGAGTTACCAATCGAATTCCACAATAGTTTGATTTTCAGTTTTCTGGATAAGCCATCCTATTATGCCTTCCACTGTGCTGATTGGATTTATATTATTTCTAGAGTTGATTAGATGTTTGTTGCATTTCTTGCCTTACTATACAAATATGAACCTGATAAAACTGAGCATGGAGACGCATGTAGTACACAAGGGCCAAGGATAAATTGTGTCACAGATTCCAAAGTTTGAAAGATTCACATTATTTCTTGAAAATTTTTTCTGTATCAGAATTTTGGTAAATTAAATTTAGTTTAGAAATACTGAAAAAATGATTTCATTTTTTCAATTCGGAAAAAGCATAATTTTTCATGTCCCTTGTTCATTGAATTACAACATTATTGCCAGTTAAAATGAAGGTTTCTGTTTTATGAGTATTTGACAATATTGTTTATATATCCAGATAAATTTAAAAATTAACAAAATGAGTTCTAATATACAACAGCAAGTTGAAGATGTGGTCGGCTTTTCAATTGATGACATTGCCAAAATTGAGCCATTTAAAGACAACTATAGCATAGCCTGGTTCGTGATCTTCATGGCATTCATTGGAACTGTAGCTTTCCTCATGGCATGGGCATTTCTTTACTCATTTTTGGAATGTCTCTGCTGTTGGTGAGTGGTTTTACATACTTCTAACAGCAAAGGTAGGAACTTAAAATTAAATCTCAAAATAAGTGAGATTTCCAGTTTGTAGGTGATAGCTGGGCTATAATACAGAGTGACCCCAAAAACAAAATCCACAATTTCTTAATTATAGAAAAATGAAGGGGAGAATTTATTTAATTTATGTAGGATTGCACCCAGAAGTTTCAATTATTTAGGACACTTTGCACAACAGTTACGTTCTCTCTAAAACAGTGGTTCTCAAACTATTTAAGCCTTTTTAGAATGGGTCAAGTCTCGCGCCCCACCTTAAAATTAACTAGCTAACAAAGCTACAAATAACAAATAGTAAGGCGAAAGTATGTTGCGTTCAAAAAACAAGTAGAAAACATGTGGATGAACGTAAATATCCAAGATCAAGAAATGGAAATATCCAAAACAAGGTGGGCAAGATCAAATCTAACAAATATTTCAATTTACACTGCCCCTCAAAAAATTGTCTACGCTCCCTTGTGGGACGCGAACCACCGCTTAAGAACCACTGCTCTAGAATATGTTCCAAAATAACCTGGGTTCGGTTTTGGGGTCACCACGTTATGCCTGAAATGATGTTTTTTTTATAATTACTTCAATTTAGCTCTTTCAGTCAAATGAAATTAAACAATGCTATATTTCATCACAAATCCTTCATTGTATGAGATTGGTGTACAAAATACTTTTTCACTGGGTATCTACGTGATATGATCCAATGAAATATTGATATATTTTGGGGTTAGGCGAATCTTATTATTTTTCAATGCTCCCAACCAAATACCATGTATGGAGGCAATAACTTCCTCGATTAACTCAGAAAATCACAGACATACATACATATATTTTTGGAAGCCTTCAATGCCAAAACAAAGTCAAACATATTCCAGCAACAGTTATATTATATGAAAATATTCCGAATTGTTCCCTGATTGCTGTTTAATTCAGGGTAATTCTTAAAATAATACAGTGTCTTAGTTCATTCAAACAAAATGCACTGATCATATTACTAATCAAATCATTATTCATTTTCTTTCAGTTGTGGAAGAAGGAAGAAAAATAGAATCAAAAACGGAGAAGAAGAAATTGAACTAGATAGAAAAAGACATTGACAGATATTGCAGTGTTACCTTAGAAGACAATCAATCACCATGTTTATAATCATAATTCTTGTAGCAATTTTTTAGAATTTAGATTTTTTTTTCATTGAATTTAGATATAAATAGATTACTTTATCAATGTCGTTGAATTTCGAAATAAAATTAAATTTTACAAAAGGAAGTATTTTGAGAACATGAGTATAAAAACTTTATTGACTACAATTAAACGATAGTCAAATCAAGTCATTTTTGAATAATAGCGTATTATTATTAAAAATTCATTTTGTGGATCACTTGACATTTCAATAGCATACATACAAGCCCATACAGCCACTGTTTTGAAAAAATAATTATGCATTTCAAATAATTTCTTTTATTCTCGGGAATTGGGATATTTGCAATTATCTTCGTGTTCATGAAAAATCATTTCAAATAAAAATAAAATATAATAAGTCAACGAGGGAAAATATGACAACTTGAAATTAAATTTACAGTATGCCACTTGTCACTATTTCTAACAGCATTGATTTTACTAGTGTACACCAACCTATGTATATAGTACCTATTATTTGAAACAAAACTAGTTTTGTAGATTTACATCATATTTATTGCAATCAATTACTGTCATCATCAACATCATATTTTCTATATTTGTTGTTTAGTACGTTGACAGCATGAGAATGATTATATATGAAATATGACACGTACTAATTTTTGATACTGCTATTTTCAATAAGAGTCTGCTTTTTCTATATATTGAATAAATGAATGAATATAGGAGTCCTATTTTGAATGTATGGATAGATGATTGGCTCTTAATTAGTACAGGATATAGCATATTCTTCATATTTATCAAGTAAGAAAGAAAAAAAACAATAAGACGGTTTAATCAGACTGTGACCACTAACTCAAATCCAGTTAACAGTTCAGGTCTAAAATGTGAATAGTTACCTTATCGAATGGTCTATAAATACTGCATAAAAATGGGTACTCTCGTAGTATGTGTACCAGGTTAGGTTAGGTCATAATTTCATTCCGATTTTCCTTATTTTAGTTCTATTACGAGTTCAGGACTGTTTGTGTTAGCCAAGTGAATATACCCCTGTCCATAGGCTTTAGTCCCTATAAACAACTTGATGAAAAGTAAGCAAACGAAATTAATTACCTTCATAGTGGTACACATACTTCTGAAGCACCTAAAAATGCCAGTGCATTGCATGTTGTTTAGGTATCTATCTACCTTCAGGAATGAAAATAATGTACTTCATGAGACTCCTAAGGTAATTTTTCATCTATACAACTTTAATATATATTATTTATATGAATGTTCCTTATTACTGATTATTGACAAAATAATTACGACAATCGAGTTTAATTTCAGGAGGACACCTCTTCACCCAATGAGAAAACATTTTTAAATGAAAATGGGGGCTCCCGAAGTATGCGAACCAAGATGGCGGACATCGGAATGTAATAAGTGTACTAGGTTAGGGTTAGGCCATAATTTTAGGTATAAATACTACGGAAGGCTCTTGGCTAGTCTTCAAACTGATAATAGGACTAAAATAGGGAAAATTGGAAAAAAAATATCGCCTAACCCTAACCTGTTACCCATGTTACGTTCCGATGTCCGCCATCTTGGTTCGCATACTTCGGGAGCACCTGAAAATGATTATTTCTAAATATGCCAGATGTTCTAAACGTAATCTGGTATCTATTTAATACAATACGGTGCCATGTGTCGATGCGTGCAAAATAATAGATGAAAAAATAACACAGAATAATGAAATATAAACTACAGTAAACATATTACTGGAAATAATACTCATCGGTGAAATTGAAAAACCGAATCATGTGTAAAAGGTAACCACAACAATCTGCATTTAATCAAAACCACCCCAATATTAATCATAAGTTGAAGTACTTGAAACTAATTCTTGTTGTCATAGTGTGCTGGATCTAGGCCATTAAATGTTCTATACTTCCAATGAGTACGTAAGCTCGTAGTGGCGAGTGCATTGGTGATCATGAAAACACTTCTTGTTGTTTTAGCCTCACAGCACAAAGGTATTTAATCCTACATGTACGTAAAAAACTTCAGACTTCAAATTCGTTAGCTTCTGATTTTTATCAATCAATTATAGGTATTCGGATACTTTTGATAGTAATTTCTCATGTTATTGTGTAGGATTGTAACAATCTTATTTTCAGATGTACAGTGATCGAGGTAGTGTGCATTACTACGTTTCCTTTTTTGGCCAATGCTTGGCAATATAAATATTTTAAGTAAAAGACTGACTGGTTGTGTGTGGGTGAAAATTAATAATTCAGGATGAGATCAGTTTGTAGATTGATCAGTACTGCTTCAATACCATTGTGTACTAGAGTAGTGAAGAATCAAGCGCAATAAAAAGGTATCTGTGCACATGAAGCAATCTATAGTTGGGACGTAATTTAATAAGAAAGGTTTCATAATAATAACGTTGTCATAAGGTAAAATAACAGTCAATGCTGAATAGTGGATCCATCAATCCTCAGACAATCGAATATCTCTAAAGCATTGTTTAGAAAGAACCTTGTTATTGAATGTAAGTTGAAAATGATAATCAAATCAATTAAGAACAATAAACAAAGAAGAATGAGACAATGGTTACAAAGGCTTAGTATATGAAATCAGAAACATAACAGGGTTTTGTATGATCGGCAAAGAAGTTGATTTCAGGATTAGTAATTTATTGAGATCAAAATAATTAAAATTACCGCTCATTCAGTTGAATTAGTGCTAGCTGAAAACTAGTGTACAATCGTTAACATAACAATTTATGCTTTGAGAAATCAAACAAATTCGATATGGATTTTAAAGTTACATCATATAGAAATACCGATAGTTTTAGAGAGGAATGTTTCCATATCCCTTGTAGTAGAAGCAGTTAGGGATACAGATGCTGCCTGCACAACTTGGGAAGTGTGAGTTATCAAAGTGCCATTACCAATTCTCTACACATTTTGAAGCACAAAAGAAGAGATAGATTAGACTTTCAGTATATAAAAAGTGAATAGGCCACTCCTAAGTGGTGTAATAAATCCACTAACTAAATTACTTCTAAATTCTACACAATACCTGACAAGTTTTCTAAAAGTTAAAGCTCACAGATTTACAAGTTCCAAATTATCTATATTTAGGCCAAGAACATTGAGATTTTAAAACTACAATAACATGCTTTTTACTCACACATTAGGGGACTAGTTGCTCCAGAAAGGGCACGCAGAGAAACTATATAGTACTATATAACTATATAGTGTGTATGTAGGAAAAGTAACAAGCATTTTTGCCAGAAGCAAAACCATGATTGAAAGATTCAAACCATAAATGCAGATGTAATGAATTCTTTTCTTCTTTACAGTAGTACAACAAGATAATAGTGATAAAATTTAGAACATAGAAGCTTGCCACAGCAAGAACTCAGACACATCTAGGAAATCCTGCAGAGATCAAAGATGTCCAGTAAAAACATACTAACGGATGTTGCAGGAATCTCAATTGAAGATATTCAGAATATAAAACCTTTCAAAGATGATTTCAGCACTGGATTCTTTGTTATTATAATTGTATTTATCATTACAATAATATTTCTAATTGGTTTCACATTTATCTTTGGATTTTTTGAATGCTGTTGGATGAGGTAAGTGGAAAATTAATACCATATTATAACATTAATGTTAACGACTTGGCATGAAATTAATAATAAAGAACCTGTGTAGTACCCTAGTTTTTCCTGCAGTATTCTACTGTAATGACAACGCTCTTCTTGAAACAATTACTCAAAGCAACCATGAATAATGGAGTTAGGTTATGAAAAACATATACCTTATTGTTTGACCATCATTTAAAATTGTGAAAACAAGCACAAAATCTTGCCCACTTTTCAGTACCAAATCACTGAAATCTGAAATTTATTTTTCTTGCAGTTCATCCAGAAAGAAGCCACCACGATCAAACCAGACAGATGTAATTGAAACAAAACTATGAAAATATGATTGGTAAAATATCTGATGAAAGGTTTGAGGAAATCTAATGAAAAACTGTTTAAGACTATAGACAAGATGATACACAGAATCAAATACTGTGTTAGTGAACCTCCTCCGACATTTCTATTACTTTTTGTCATTCACCTGTAAGGTGCTTTCAACCTTTTATTTTGTTCTCTACGTGTATGCAATGAGCATTTCTATCAATAGCTCAGCAAAATTCAAACCTAGTGATAAAAGCGTTGAATGTTTTTGTTTCAACTGATTTGAATCAGAATACTCCGATTTGAATATTTCTAAATGAGATTATGTTTATTATAACAAGGGTTGGTAGTCAGAGCATGGAGCTGGAGTCTGGATTATCAGAAACTCCAGCACCTAACAATCTAATTATTTTTCACATTTAAAATTTCCGAGCTATGTCTACAAGGGATGCATCGCAGAAATATGTATAACAAGTTTAATATTGGATAAATAACTTGCAACTTGTAATAATATAACATTGATACTTGAAAGTTTTATAATAAAGTAATTGTAAAACCTTTTGAGTATTTTATTTAATCGAAAAAGTGTGAGTCACTCTAAAAATCGTGACCATATAAAGTAAACGATTACATTGATACAACTTGCTAAGCACAGGTTGAAAATTCTAATTGTAATTGCAATGATGATTGACTACAACTTTGATAATTGCTTTTGTGAGGTAAAATTATCTAAATCAATATGAAATTCAATTTTAATTTTAATTTGCGGTTTCTGCTGGGCCAACTTATGCTTGTTCTATGCTTCTGCACCCGTAGATTCACATGCATATAATGAAAGAATGTTGTAGCGAGAGTGAAGATTTTATTTTATTGTTGTAATGCTTTGTATGATTACTCATTTTTGCTCATTACTCACTTTTGTCATATTGAAAAGCTAACCTTATAATGTAATACATTTGAATGAAAAAAGTCTTACTTGATATTTTCACAATATTTAACCATCGATTGGAAATGTCCTGTCACAGTAGCAGAGTATCTTTTGTATGCTGAGTCTCCTAACTAGAAAAGTGAAAGAATTAAAATATAGTGAATTTCATGACACCATAGGCGTAGCCAGGGTGAAGTTCATGACACCATAGGCGTTGCCAGGGAGGTGCCTGAAGGGCCATGCCCCCCCCCCCAAAAAAAAAAATATTTCAACATTATTTTCAATGCGATTTCATGGCATTTGCAGTGAGACATAAATTCTTGCGCCTTTTCTAACTCCATTTTGCTCTATTCTTGAACGATTTACTGAAAACATCTTTTCACCAAATGAACCAACCAACCAATACTCTGACCCCCACGACATAGATGTTGGTAGATAGAGGTTGTTGTTACATGTTACAGAAAGAGATAGAAAATAGGTAATTCCACAAAGAGGAAGGTCATGGAAAATAAGTTTTGGTATAGAAGTTTTACTGGCAAAGTGAGCAACCACAGTTAAAGGGTGGGCAAAATCGAATATTTATTTCGAATCGAATAATTCGAATATTTTTAACAAATACCGAATAGTCGAATAACGAATATTTTTTATACACAACGGGAAGTCCATACTCCCTTGGGAAATTATTAAAGACATTGAAAAATCGGATACAAAGCGTTTTTTTACTGGTTAATTTCGTCATAATCGCTGATTGTTTTTGTCACCGTGACCGTTTTTGCGGCGATATATAATCTATATTACCGTCCTTTCTGTTTTTTGCAAGTATTAATTCTTTCGGGTCGGCGGACATCGAAGTATATATTTCGGGTTTACCCGTGCGTTCACGTCGGCAACAGCTGTTAAAACCATTGAGGATTGATTTCAAACCCAAATTAATATTATTCTAATTTTTATCATTTGCGTTGGCTTTCATATCACTTATCAACGTTTGTAAATTTACCGTCACAATATTAAGCAAACGGTAATTGTATTATCAATAACGGGATGCAGATATTTATTAAGACAATACCGTAATTAACTTTGCTATGCTTTTCTATGGTGTCTATGTTACTTTACAGATAAACCTCGCAAAGCTGCGATTGCGTCAATCCCGAATGTTGATTTAAAATAGTGACTAAATAATTCGACAATAAAGGCATTTCTGCATGGCCATACGACGAGATGACGTTAATAAACAGCGCTTCTTGAATAATAATTTACATATGCGACCTATTGATGAAAAAAATTGCGCTTTTGTACTTTTGTGCCTAATAGATGGCCAGGCGCTAATTATAACTAACTCTTCCAAGTTCCGACGTTTTCTTTCAAGAAACCCCGCGATCATTATATCTAATATCGTTACCGAGTAATACATAATTTTATTTAAGGAATTTGCGAGTTCAATTTTACTTCTCTTGACGATTTTGATAATGTCACGCCCTATTTATTGGTGCAAATATGCTCAAAATATAACGAATGTAATCATTTCCGATGATACAACAATTCATGAACGAGACAGTGCGCGTTGTTACATCGAAATTCACGATCGATTTCACGTTATGATTTCTACACTCCATCCGCCATGCATATCCGAGTGAATTGTTTACATTTTCGAAACATTACTTGGTCAAGAATGAAAGGGATCACTGAAGAATTAATTTGAAAGTACATTAAAAGAATTATGTCCTGCCATTTCTTTACTGGTCATAGCTTGTTCGTGTTATACTATGTATGGTTTAATGTGAAAGTTATTTCAACTTTTAATTTTCGTTAAACAAATTTATGTTTGGTTCATGCATGCAACGGCAATCATACGGAGTTTAAAATTTATTTTAAATATCTCATCTGATTGGACGTTTCTAAATTTAGGGAACGGTGTCGGTACCTTGTTTTGCAAAATAGGGAATTGAAATGAACGATTGAAACGCAAAGAAAACAAATAACCCCACAACGCGAAGACAATTTTTCAAATTTAGCGCTTTTGTCTGTTAGCGAGCGTTGTAGGTGAATTCTCGCGCAATTCACGATCGGTTCAGAGACGTTCTGTGTCTAAGCGAGGCGACGCAGATCACGTGGTCCCGATATTCGAATAGTGAAATGCCATTCGAATAATTTAATACTCCATTCGCTATTTGAATATTTTGCCCAGCCTTAACTACAGTGAGTACTACCTAATTATAAAAATCCTTGGGGTTAGGGGAAGTAAGTTCAGCTTCAGCTGTGCTGAACATGTACCAAATTTGAAATCAACAAATGCCAATAATTGTTTTGAGACAATTTAGTGAATTTTGCCCTTTTGGTGGCGTCATGTTCGACAAAAAATTCAAGTAATGCAATTGACCTATCATGTGATCAACCAACCTTATTTTTTTTTCTCTGGACTTCATTTCGCATCAGAAAAGACATCAGATCTCGATCTTTTCTGAAGTTAAGGAAGATATTAATTGCACAACAAATTTGAAACAATAATTATACTTGAAAACATTCCGAAACAACACATATCATAAAGACGGTTTACCAGGTATAGCTCATCATTGGATGCTGATGTTCACAACTAGACTGAACTTTGACTGAATTAAACTTTATTATATGGGTTTCAAATATAAGAAATTAAATATCATCTTACCTGGAATAGTACAAACAACAATATGCAGTTTTATTATCTCTTCCTGCTCTACCTGATTCTTGATAATAATTTGCCATTGATTTTGGCATTGTCCAGTGCGCAACAAATCTAAATCCAGGGTAACAAAAAGAAATATTTCATTATTCCCAGTTTTTGAAACAGTTTTGCATTTGAAATAAAGAGTAAAGAAGTCAACTACGGTACTTGTTATTACCTAACATTAGCTTTGTCGACACCCATTCCAAAACTAATAGTTGCAACAATGATTGATATTTTTCCATTCATCCAATCTTCTTGTACTTGTGTTCTATCTTTGTCTTTAAGACCTGTGAAATGATGATAAATGATATATGGTGAGTCGGTGACAACAGTACTATATTATAGGCAGGGTTGGAGAGCCCGGGCTGGAGTCCGGAGCCGAGAGCTTCAACATTTTGGTGAAGCCGGAGCTGGAGCCAAGCTTACCATGTCAGAGCTAGAGCTACAAGAAAATTCAGTGGCTCGAGCTCCTAACCATGTTATTATTTTTTCACATTTATAATTTTGTAATACGCTATATACCGTCGATAATCAAAGTTATCCTTTTTAGCTCATAAATTTCTATAAACTTCAATTTATATATAATATTGATTTGAAAGTTTCAAGTTGAATTTATATAGTGATTCAATAGTCTTGCTGCACAGTGCACACTATCATAAATATATTTCTGTAACGTTGAACTATGTACCTTTGTCTGAGGAAGTCTGACCTTGGTCAGACAGAAATATATTTGTGTTAGTGTGCAGCAAGACTGTTGAATTACTTAGAATAGTTATTACATCGATAAGTATGTTGATAGGTATTTGTCTGTTTGTCTGTTAGACACTTTGCATACCTGCGTGATACGCTCTAGCCATGAGTCCTCTACGTAGGAGTTGCCCAGCAACTAATGTACAATCATCTCTTTTATGACAATACACAATTCCACATCCTTCATGAGTCTGAAACAGATATAAAAAACACTTGCAACATATGAACATAATTTTGCATAACTCACAGGGTGACCCAAATAAACAGAACCCATTAATTTCTTATTTATGGTACTTATACAAAGAAAATTCATTGCATTGAACTTTTGTGTGTGTATGATTGTACCCAAAAGTTTCAGTATAGTGAGACGCTTGCAGAAAAGATCTGTTCTCTTTAGAACAGTGATCTCAAACTTTTTAAGCCGCACTCCCTTTTTAGAATTTGTCAAGTCTCGCGCCCCACCTCAAAAATAACTACCGGTAACTAACAATGAGCTACAAATAACAGATGGTGAGGCGAAAGTATGTTTTATTCAAAAAACACGTTGAAAATAAGTGAATGGACTGTAGATAACGAAACAAATGAAAAGTTTTGAAATGTAAATATCTAAATTAAGGCGGGCAAGGGCAAATGTAACAAATATTTTTATTTTAATTACCTCCACGTCCCCTCAAAGAATTGTCTACGCCCCACCGCTTGCGAACCACTGCTATAGAATATGTTCTAAATAACCTGGCTCCTGTGTTTTGGGGTCATCCAGTATTACACATAAATTCATGCTAGATCTTCTTGATATTTATAAGAGTACTTACTCCATCAAAAGATTTTGGTCCCATTGCCTTGAGTGCTAAAGTCTTCAAATCCAAATATGGATCTTTCAGAATGTCTTTATATTTTAGCGAATAAAATAAATTTGGTCTGAACACTCCACTTTTAAAAGTAGCAAGAGGTTTCCGCAACTGAAAGAAAAAGAATATCATTCTTGATCAATATTGAGTTATATCAATCATCAACAGTCAGTAATTTTTTTCTCTCAACAATATTTTGTATTTGATTATGTGCTTGGGGATGCATGGATTAAAAAATAGAAAGCAAAAATATACCTGCAGTGAACTTATGATATCTTTTTCAACTTTTGGAGAAGCAGTTGCAGTCAATGCAATAAAAGGAACATCTCCTAGTTTTGATCTAAGTGATCCAAGCTTCATATAATCTGGTCTAAAACGGTATAAGAAATTTAATAATACCTGATACTTAAGACATACCAGAAAATAGATGGCCAGGCAGTTGAAGCGTTACACATCCTCATTCAAATCTTATGCCGACCACCTCATGCAAAGTGTTATAAATAAGGTAGGCAAAGCCAAAAGGAGATCCCTTACAAAAATAGTAGCTTCTTAAATATTGTCAGTAGCTACATGTACAGTATTTTGTTCAGAGCGAAAGACATGAATATGGCATGATATGATTAGTTCAGAATTGGCTGCTTTGATGAATGGTATCGTTATGAGAGAGTACTGTCCAAATTTTAACTGAGAATTCGAGTTGGGTAATATTTCTACAGGAACAACAATTTTAAAACTTTGTCACATAAAAATAAACTATGATAGCCTGTTCTTTATAAATATTTAGAAGCAATAAGGATATTCGTCAAATACAACAAATGAACTAGATAACGGTTTCAATATGAAAAAAAACATGCCAAGAAAACTTTTTTTGTCTAATTTGGTGAGAGGGGTGGCCTAATGGTGAAGAGTTGAAGTTAACTATGATGTTATTGTATGTTAAAACCTTAATCCAAATCCCATGCCCACTACATTAACCAAGGCGTAATAATTTGAAAAAGTCGGTATTTTCAAACTATAGTAGCGCCTTATTTGGCAGTGCTGCCTCAATCACAGCGGAAGACATATAAATACGATGATAAAAAATCAATTTGTACATATTAATATGAGCCTGTGACAGGAGAATGATATTATTTACCTGAAGTCATGACCCCAATGGGATACACAATGAGCTTCATCAATCACGAATAATGATAATTGTTTTTCAAGTTTCAAATGCTTTATAATATCAAGAAATGTTGTTGTATTTGCTTGCTCAGGTGTTATATAAAGCAAGCGGGTTTTCGGGGAATCACTCATTAGGTCAGCCATTGTTTTTTTTCTATCAGCCTGAAAAATCAAAAACAATAGTTTAAAAATATATTATAATGTTGATATATAATCTTTCACCGTTAATTGTATAATAGGACTTCAGGTAACCCTACATGCTCAGTAAGTAATTAATGTTATTAATGCGCCATAATCAATCAGCCTTTGTGTGTTTAATGAATTGAATCTCATGGGGGATGGATTATGTGCAAAAGAATGGTTCACAAAGGACTCGATTGGATACAGTTTGAGCAGACTTAATTCCTTATGCCCATGGATTGAATAATTAAGAATTAAAAATTCCTAAATCTTGGATTATTCATCCTTTATTACCTGAGTTTGTTTAGAATTGAGCGTTTCCGCTGGAATTTTCAACTTCCTCATATGTTCCAGTTGATCTTGCATTAGAGCAATCAAAGGTGATATTACTATGGTGACTCCACCCAGATAAATAGCAGGTAACTGAAAACATAACGACTTCCCTGCTCCTGTTGGCATGGAAACAAATGCATCTTGATTTCCTGGAAAAACAAGCATGCATTCTTTCAACAAGATGTGAAAAAATAAATTTGTATTTTGTTCTCTACTGTATACAAAATAGCAAATAAGCAGAAATTTCTATTACAAATCTCTCTGACAAAAACAACAGTAATATATATGACAATTTTCAAAGCCAATCAACAGCTGTAGGTAAAGAGATAAACAAAGTGGCTGTTGAGCTTATTTCAATTTAAATACTGATTTTATACAAAATCTGACAGATTATAGTAGGATGGGAATCACATATTTACCCGGGATTTGGGGGGGGGGGGGGATTATTGGACACAAAATAGGATTGTTGTCGTTCTGAAAAAAGGGACACATAGCAGATGGAAGAAGTAGCTAGAAGACATTTTTCTCATTATTCAGGCGATGGAGGTCAAACTAGCTAAACTTTGAATGAGTAATAGGTGCAATAAAGACACAGTGAACTATTACAGACAATTGAAAACGACATTAAGAAAATGTAAAATCAAAATATCTTCAATTTGAAAATTGGAATGGAATTCAAACTTTCACCTAGATACTGCAAATGTTATGTACACTACATACAAAGTAGTGAATGAATATTTAAATGAAAAACTAACTTTGACAGTACATATACAATCACAGTTGTAATGTAACATAATAAGCTTGACTCTCCATATGCAATGCTTGTGTTAATGCATTTTATGATATGCTATTGTTTGGTGTGCATGTCTCAACAAACAAAAACCTGTTTCTATGTTATTTATCCCCTTTGATTGTGTTTGCTAGTGTCCATGAATGAGCGTCAACATGGTTTTGGTTGACATGATTCTAAGCACTGCAGACATTGCCATATTTTTGTATTTTGTTTATGGCCTGGCCCAAGCCTTGAAGCCCCTTTGCGTACGCCAGTATGTTTGTGCCTTTTCCAATCAAGTTTTTTCAATGCTATTGACAGATTGAGCGGGCAGACTGAAATTTCTCAGTAGTAAATTTGAATAAAAGCTTGAAAAAAAAATCATGCTTGCCATAATTTTTATTTCATAGCAGCGTTTCTCAAAACCTTTTTGCCCCGGAACACCTACGCTTTTTATCTCGCCTCGCAGAACACCAAGAAATTGATGGGTGGCGGTTAACAATAACGCCATACTTTTCGAACTGGCCCGAGGCCTGTCCGCCTGTTTAGCAAAGCCTTTTCACTTGTTTTTGCCATTTGGGAGATAAATTTGCGACCCAAAGTCGGCAAAGTACAGCCGAGATCGCCATGGCAAACAATAAAGTCACAATTTTGATCCCTGTTCTGCGGAACTTTCTAAGAAGATATCGGAACAGCAGTGTCTGAGTGTTCCGCAGAACACAGTTTGAGAAACACTGGTCTACAGTATACAGGTATACTACTGTACTATGATAAACATGAAATAACCAGTAAAAAATATGTTACCCTATAAATTAACTAGTTATTTAGAACGAGCAATTAACTAGTTAACATAAATCCTAAAATCTAAGTAGCCTATTTGTAATACTGTAATAATCACAGAATCGGGCAATCAGGTGTGGCGCATCGTGCAAAGCGTTAGGAATACGCTCGCCACTGCATCTCTGATTACCCTTCGTGGGTTCGAATCCCATGCGGTTCGAATCCCATGCCTGCATGCAGGGATGATCATGTGCGAGAGGATTGCTGGACTCCTCGCCGCCGTAGGGTGGTTTACGCAACCGCTGGTCGGTTACGGCTTCCTCCGCCATCAAGTCCATGCTTCTGAAAACAAATACCTGGCTAACTAATCCCCTACCCGACCTGGACCGGTAACCGGACCAGAGGCCGAGGTTCGCCATACGATCAACTCGTCTTATCAACTTTCCTCTCCCGGGATAAATATGTAAATCCTTCCTTCCTATACAGCTATAGGCCTACCGTACTGCCGTACCGATAACGAAAAATGGTATTACTGTATTACCTTTACAAATTGTTTCAATCGCATTCCTCTGTAAGTCGCTTCTAAATTGTTTGTGTTTGAAAATATTCATTAATGTATTCAGAATACATGGAATATGTTTTCTTTGTCCTGGTGTTTGTTTTTTATATCCAGTCGCCATGACGTTGGTGCTTTTGCAGTTTTGCAAATTCTGTAGTTCAGTAGGTACTGCAGTACCGTACCCGGGCTGCAGACTGGGGTTTAGAGCAATTAAAATACTTCAGAAATTAGCAACTTCCGAAAAAGATTCTACAGTCCCATACTGCTGTACCGTCATAAGATAAAATTCTTTTTATCTGGTGTGTCTGGCTGTCCTGTCGGCTGCTGTGCGATCGAGTAATCTCAGGCAGACACCCAAACATGCCCACAACGAAACGAGAGAATCAGCTGATACCGTAACACCGGTAACACTGCGAAAGGGATAGAAAATTGAGAACATTTGCGAGATCCTTGACCTTAATAAGAAAACGCGTGACCCAGGGCGATCTTGATACCGGTATCTTCTGCGATTTTTATGGGTTGTTCTATATCTTGCAGCATCGAACAAAAATCTGGTAGCAAATGAGATGCTGGATACTATACGCAGTGCAGGGGCGACGTATTTGTTCTCGTCTATAAACGTTCGGTTGTAATATTATACAATGCGTGTTTTGGATGAATCCATTTCGACATAATATCAAACATAGCATGGAGTAAAACTCAAATCAGATTAAAATCTAGGACAAAGAATCACCGTGAAATGTACTTATCTGTACAGATCAGGGTTGCCATATTGGCTTTTTTAAGGCCAAATTTGCCATTTTTGGCTTTTTTCAAACTCGTTTGGCTTCAGAATTTCCGTTTGGCTTTTTCTTTGGCTTTTTTTTGAGTCTATTCTAGTGTCTATTATTAGAATCATATGAAAATCAATATTTTGTGTGTAACAATAGCATATTACCGGTACTTAGCTACTTAACATTTGAATTTCCCCGAGCATCGATTTCCTTGTTACGGTACTTAACCATTTAATCGATAAGTATGTTGATAGGTATTTGTCTGTCTGTCTGTTAGATGCACGCGATATAAGATAAGATTTACATATTTATCCCGGGGAAGAGGAAAGCCGATTTGACGGCTTAACCATATGGCGAACCACGGCCTCTCGTCTGGTTACCACTCCATGTCAGGTATAGGATTAGTAAGGTATTTGTTTTCCGAAGCATGGACTTGATGGTGGAGGATGCCGTAACCGACCAGCGGTTACGTGAACCACCCAACGGCGGCGAGGAGTCCAGCAATCCTCTCGCACATAACCACCCCGCTGGGATTTGAACCTGCGAACCCACGCAGAGTAATTAGAGGTGCGGTGGCGAGCGTATTCCTCACGCTTAGCACGATGAGCCACACCGCCGCGCCATGAGCCACAACGCCGCGCCTCACGAAAGCGCGATTGAATCTGCTCCAGATTTTGCATGTGCATTCATCATATGTCGGACCAGAAGATTATTGATTTTGGATGAATTATGTCGTATAATTAGCGAGGTAATAATTTTTTAGTGATGAGACACAAAGTTTCACTATGGAGTAAGTGCGCTGTTTTGGGGATCCCCTAAATTTCGATCGATAAGTCTACGGTCTCTGACCGATATTCTCGTTTATTACCTTAACGCTTAACCATACCCAATAAGAAATAGTTGCAGTTTCTGCAGCCGCTCAGACAGATGTTCAAGCAGGGTTGTAAATATTACCTCGTTTTTATAGTTTTGCGTGGTATTTGTCAGTTTTTAGTTCTGTTTCCAAAAAATAGTTGTATAACTTAATTTTCAATATGCCTGATGTGGAACTTTACTTTAATTGCAGAAATCAAAATTTAGTCTCACGAACGATGTAAGTGACTACGTTGAAATTACTGAATTAGCTATCGGTGGTCCACCTGTAAGCGGCACGTGGTTAGATAATTTTTTGATAACATTGATGGTTTCAAAATTTAAAAATGAAAAAAATTTCAATAGTAAAGTAGCCTACGATATAGGGAGAATTTTTAAGATATATCACAAGTTTAAGTAGAAACATATAGGTATATCACATACTGAAGCGGCACCCTGTTTCTTTTTATTTGATTTTTTGATATTTATGATAACTATTTTATATAGATGTCAGCTTGACTGTATTGTGTCGTATGTAGATTCTGGCGCTGTCATTCAATTAACCCTTTTTACTTTTAAACTCTTCATCCTGCTGAAGTACTATTGCCATGATAGCAACCGAAAATACATCTTTTAATGTGAAAAGACATTTGTGTGGCTCACTAAATGAACTGATGGCTCTACATAGGCTTGCACGTAATTGACAAAAATCAATTCCGTAATTACGTCAAAATCGATTACGTAATGACCCCGTAATTGCGATATTTTTTCACACATATAAAAACCTATCATAACAACCATTTGAATCCACTTCTTTTCCGAATGGGACATCGAAGCTCGATTTTCATATTCCTGGCAGTACTACTCGTCGGCGAAATATGTTAAAGACAAATATCAAAGAGTATATTCAAATTAATTTTATTTTGATTTTTAACTTTTGTGTTAGCTTTGATTTTCCTTTATCACCTTCGCAAATTAACCGTCCCAATTTTATGCGATCAATTTTGTCATTACCGACACTGGTATACGGATATTTATGAAACGATAGTTGACTTTTTTTTTAAATCGAGTTTCGTATTAAATAAAAATTTCGGGATTCCAATTTATTAAATCTACGACGAGCGTATTCTCTCGTTTGATTATACTTGCGCTTGCCTCGCGACAAAGACTTCTCATTGCACCGTTTTTTACATTATCCCACTTCACCACCTAGTTAGCATTTTATAATAATTATTGATGCCGACTTATTGACGATATTCCGATTACCATGCCTCATTTTACATTAAATCATTCCGCGTCCTAAATGTTATAACATTATTTGCGATAAATTTGTATCAAATATTAATTATTTGCGCATAATTTAAATGCCGTACTTATATGACATGCCTTTACCGAAAATACAAAGTTATATCGCAAAACAATGCATTTTGTGACATTTATTTTGCACTAACGAAAAAATTAACTCGTTTTTCTAACTCAAATCGAAGATGCTATCGCCCAAAATTGACACAAGTTTGGTCGAGTGGCGGTGGTATTCGAGTCCGCGATAAATAAAAATAAGTTGCCGCATTTGGTAAAGACAGTTGATCACATTCTCTCCTTTTGTGCGCCCATAACGGCGGTAAAATTCGTTTCATGTCTGTTTCATGAAGAGAAAGAAAAATACGACTTCCGGAATTGCAATCAACAATCACACATTCTTATTTATCATTCATTATCAGCGCCGAAAAGATACCATATCGTGAAGACAAAAAAGTCTGGCGGTGTTAATTGCGTGATAATGCAGAGAATAATATCGTTTTGACCGGGAAACCAAGATGCGCAATCGTAAAACGACGCTGCTGCTTTTTTATAGATGAAATTGCACATTAAAATTTTCTTTCAAACGGGGGTGGCAACGCGTCATGCCTTACCCCACCTCCGTAACAAAAGAGAGAAAAACGGCTGAGATTGACGCAACTCTACTTATTAAACTTTCATTTTTTACAATCGACAGAATTGACTGATTTGAAGAGAGCTCGTTTCAATCGTGAAAGAGCTCGACAAATATTTACGACTTTACGTAATTCGTAACTTCCCTTCCGTAACTCGAAATAATTCCGTAATTCCGTAAATCCGTAAATTACGTGCAAGCCTAGCCTCTACATCAGTATTGTGCCAAGGGCTTAAAATCTGACAAATCATGGGTCTTTTGTACTTGGCTTTTTTTGTCTTTTTTATGTCTTGATTTTTTTTTTTTTGATTGCTGGGATCTTGCAACTCTGGTACAGATCAATACATAGTAGAAAAGGAGTATTGCAAATAAAAAATATACAAGTTCGTAACCAACATCAACGCTATGTTTTCAATTCATGGTGAGCGAATCACCACCACGCTCGACGTAAAATAACGGGCGAGAATTTCAACTATATATTGTTTTTTTTTCTGCTATGATTGAATAGAAGGTAATAATAAATAAGCAGTCAAGCAAGCCAAACTGGGACTTAGTTAATTGTTAGCTGTGTAAAAATCGAAAACAATACACTTTTATACGCACAATAGCGCGGAGCATTTATTTATTTTGAATCCTTTCATTTGGTTAGATATGCGTGTCGTAGAGTCAAGCAGGCAACGCCGGTATTCAGTGGTTGAGTATCATAAGTTTCGGATTTATTGCCTCGCTAATTGATTGGATAATTTTCATAAAACAATGGTTCTCAACCTGACAGGGCGTAACCGAGGGCACAGGGAATGGCGCGAAGTCGTATGAAGCACGATCGTTTCATCGCTATGATATGTCAGTTTGTCGAATGTTGATGAGACAAAAACGAGAATATCGGTCGGAGATTGAGATATTTTATTTCGTCATGCATGAAACATTATTATCAAATAATAATAAATTAATAAAAAAAAATATAGGAGACTTATCGATTGAAACTGCGGTTTCGATTCATGACCTTATAGCGACTAATTAATTAATAACTCGCTAATTATACGACACAATTCATCCAAAATCAATAGGCTTCTGGTTCCAGATATGATGAATGCACATGCAAAATTTGGAGCAGATTCAACCTCGCCTTTGTGAGATATCGCGTTCATCTAACCAGAGAAGCTTAGACGACAAAAATACATCAGTAGACACAGGGTGAGTGAAAACGGTTTTAACCAGCAAACCTACTAACTAAACTACTAGTGAAAAGCAAAATTTTAGGTTTAGGATTCAATCATAGCAATATGCTCTATTCATATAAGATTTTAAAGATATTTATAGCAAACTATTGCAACTCAAATCAAAATTATGTTATATATTAATACCTAAGACAACTTTCATACGACAACTTTAAATATAAAATGCAACCTAATATTTTTAACTGATGCACACATTTATGGCTAGTAGATTGATAAATGAGTACCATTCTCAGTTTGAAATTTTTTTGTTATTATTATACCAATCTAACCCATTTCTATAGCGCAGAAAAGTGTGCATTGTTAACTGCAACATTGTAAATATAAATTATTTTCTGTAAACTTGCAATATTTCATCACAGAATGTTAAAAATTGGACAGTCGAGTGTTTTTCACACAACCTGAAAAAGTGTATGACCCGATAACGAAACCCAAGGCGAGTTTTCATCTTCCTATCAATGAAATAACTGTTTAAACTACTTTTATTTATCACATAAGACGGACCTATCAATGTCCTAAAGCCGGGGGCACCAAACTACGACACGCGGACCAGACCGGCCCTTGGCGTCCTTTCATCTGGCCCGCAATAACACGTAAAAAATGGAAATTTTTTTCAAGGGATATTTCCCCGGGCATCGACTTCCTTGCTCATTTCGTAACATGGGCCAATCAGCAAAGTGCAAAAAATGACGTAAAAATAGGCCTTCTCTTTTTTCCTAGTCACTTTTTTCGTTTGCATATTTTGAGCCCTATATTCTGCACATTAATTTCACTTTGCGGGGCTACCGCAGAGAGGGTTAAAGGTATGTTTTTATTTAGCGACTAAGAAATTCCCTCGCGACACACATCTCACCACCAAAATGTTTTGAAAAACGTTTGTCAAATGTCCTACTGTACCCTTGTGGGGTACATTCGGACAGACCCTGAGCCACAATATGGTTCTGTTAAATTCTGTTAATTCAACGATTTATGCCCATAAAATTAAGCAAAGAATCGGCATTATTATCTAAAGATAGGAGGGAATTTAAATTTGGAGATTTAGTATATTTGAAATCAATGTTTAACCAAAATATTTCAGTTATTTTGTCAAAAAAAATTTCAAACTAATTTTATGCATTGGCAACATATGACCTGGATTATTCCTAATTTCAACCAATTGAAAATGTATTCTTTCATTCTCAACGGTAAAAATTTTTGATAAAAAGGCCATAAACATCAAACAAATATGGGATTTGAGTGCCGTTCGAAAAAAACAAAAAACGATGGTGTAATTTATTCAATCACTAAACTGTTCATTGCTTCCACCAAAACAAAGCCAACATTTATATATTAAATCGAGTGAAATTTCTAATTCCGATCAAAGGTAAATTATTTACTTTAATTAACGAAGCTTAAACATATTTTTGAATCAAAACATAACACATTACACAAAACATAACGCATCTCTAGACTTCTAAGCACTCAATGGACAAAACACTATCGAATTGTGCCCAGTGTAAAATGTCCCACTGAAACCCGGTCTATTATTCCCCATAGGAAACAAATATTTTCAGACTGTCCCAGATTAAGAAGGCACATCTACTCGCCAACGTTATGAATATTTTTCAGTGAAATAAAGCTAAAAATATCAAAAACATACAACGAACCGCAGACCAGATTCTGAATACAGTACGAGTGTGCGATTTTCCACTGTGCTCCATGTCCCACCTTCCCCTACTTGCATCAGAAATCCTATCTGCTGTGCTGCCGACTTTATGATAATGTCTACAAGTGTTTATACAGCCTTGCTATTTGAAGTCCATACTGTTAATTTTAACATGAATTTCCGCTCTATTGAAGACGGAATTTAGTCACACGACATGGGAACATTGAAGTGTATAAGACCTCATTGCATAGGAATTGGACACCTTACTAGTCACTTATTACGGGTAAGCATGTATTTGGGTCTGTATGCCATAATTACACTGTATGCCATGAATTTTAGACGATATAATGTATGGAAACATCTAAACGTTTCCTGTTCCCACGATATCGTATTATTTCATATTGGCGCAATTATATTTTATCTTATCGAAGTCAGTAGAACCGTGTGTCTGCATACCCTTTAATTTCCATATAACGATATGAAATCAGCACCACATTATCATATACGGCAGGGCACGGACACGCGTGTTAAACTTGGCACGCGAGCCCATTTATTGGGCACGCAAAACGAGATTATTTTCTTCAGATAAAAAGTTCCAAATGAATTATCTGATGGGACTAGGAATTAGTTTATTCATTATCGTTTGTTAACAATCTGTTATTTGACTTTTCATGACATATGGCTACAAAAAAAAAATATTATGACGTAACAACTGAGTGAGCTATCGGCAAAAGAGCGTAGCATTCATTTGGCTTCATTCTTACGTAATATAGTTCGTCTGCGCCACTCTTTTTCTTCATTTCTGCTTAATTACTTATCGATCTTGATCGGTAAGTATGTTGATTGGTATTTGTCTGTCTGTTAGATGCACGCGATATCTCACGAAAGCGGGGTTGAATCTGCTCCAAATGATGAATGCATGTACAATCATCATATCTCGGACCAGAAGCCTATTGATTTTGGATGAATAAGGTCATATAATTAGCGAGTTATTAATTAATTAGTGAAGGGACACGTGGTTTCACTATAGAGTCATGAATCGGAACCGCAGTTTCGACCGATAAGTCTTCGGTCTTCGACCGATATTTTCGTTTATAAGGTTAGTGATAGTGACTGTATAAGGTTAGTGACTGGAATACAAGAGAGTGCAGACAACGAACTATTGCGTGATTGGGATACCATTCCCACAAAAAATTTCCACAAAAAATTTTGCAACTGCATTACTCGCCATGTTCTCATCCACATATGCTTGTGAATCTCTGTACAGTTATAAGTCTCGTAATAGAAGTATCCTGAAAGATGAAACCAGTAAGTTCGTGTATTTTTCTGAAAGTTACAGGATATAAACCCAGTGGGAAATCTCCATCAGCGGTAATTCAGCAGCAGAAGTCTCACTGATATCGAATGAGAAAAGTAATCAAATTTATTTGTCGGACCGATATTTTTCCGAATAATGAATCTGTCTGTACACGTTTTAAAGGTTTATTATTGTGTATTTTTGTTTTGAAAGTAGCGAATCATTGTTACTTATCGATTTTAATCGGTAAGTATGTTGATAGGTATTTGTCTGTCTGTCTGTTAGATGCACGCGATATCTCACGAAAACGAGATTGCATCTGCTCCAGATTTTCCATGTGCATTCATCATATCTCGGACCAGAAGCCTAATGATGTTGGGCGAATTATGTCGTATAATTAGCGAGTTATTAATTAATTAGTGATGGGACACAAGGTGTCACTATGGAGTAACTATGCTCCCAGATAATGGGTGGTAGAACGCCATGTTTTGCAACTTACAACCAATATTTTCAGGCTTGTCCATGGGATGGGACAGCACAAATTTGTATTTCCCATGGGACACAAAAATCGTATGATTTTCGGGGAAATGATGGTAAAACATTTCGTTATGGACTTCTTATCCATATATTTGAGCATATCTGATATCGCTCTTCTTAGCTATAAAGGGCAAAATACATTCAGCATTAACAATATACTTTGTGAAGGGCGGATGGACACATTTATGATATATATTTATGAATATAAAGTTAACGAAGTCCGTAAATTTTGTTGTTTTGTATGTCTTTTCGTACATGTTCTTCGTACCATTTAGTGGACGCTAAACCTAAATTTAACTACTTTTATTGAATTGTATTCCAATGGGAATCCCATGGGATGAGAGTGGGACGAAAAAAATGTCCCATGGACAAGCCTGAATACTTTGTATGTAACTTTGTTTAACAGAGCCCCAAGAAATCTAACTACAAATATCAAAAAAGTGAGGCCAAAAAAGGTACACTACAACATAGTCAAATGTGCTGTATTTACGATAGATAACAGCTTTACCAAAAACCATTACATGTAAAATGGTACAACAAAGATCAATTTAGCAATATCTACTTAGGACTTGGTGATATGCATTTGTTGATGATTTCATGTGTTTGTTTCGGAAGTTTAATGACAGAATCAATTGTGATTGTTGGGGATGTTTCAAAAAAGGTTTAATGGAAGAAAGTTTTCACAAAACGTCAAGATTTGAGAGTAGTAGCGAAGTAGAAAAATACTCCCATTTTTTCTTCATTTGATAACCACGCACAGAACTTCTCCTATAAATATACGGAGCAATTGCGAGATGCAGGAATGCCAAGATGGGATTTCATCGCATTGCAAACCGGTATTAGCGATTCCTAGATATATTCGCGCATTCCCATCTGAACTGCGTGGAAAAGATTATTATACCTATCTACACACTTGAAAAAACATGTCAGATGAGCGTCATATTATCGAATATCAGTTTTATCTTTTATCAGAATATCTTTTTTATGTCGCGGAACACTATTGAGCTATTTACATATTTGCGGCACACCTATCACAAAACGGGAAAATTTCCTACACTTGAAGCCATTTAGCTATAAAATAATAAAAAACATAAGAGATCAGATAAGGTAAAACATATCCTGTATTTAAAATGGATGGTTAATAGTTACCGATATTATTACTGTTTATTTACAATACTGTACACGAGACCCACTTTCGGGGCACCTCACATTATTGTAAAAGTTGCGCGGCCACACGGGTAATACGTGGCGCAAATACGCTTTAGTTTTTCACTTTCCCTGGGTGTAGTCCTATTATTATCACAGGTGTTCTCACTTTTGCACAACCTACCGTAATTCATTATTGTTACAATTTAATGTTTCTCCTATTGCCAAAATCATTCAACGGTGTAATTGTCGGTACTAGCGAAAGAAATGAAAGAGACAAACAAACCGTATTTCATTACCACAATTAATTATTATCGCTAAAAACACTAAATAGTTTAAAGTTGTTATAAACGATTTTCACCGATGAACAAATCTTTTCACGTTATGAATTTCGTGCAAGGCCCGAGCATAATTTGATGGTAAAGATCGTAGCATTTACTATGTCGAAACGCTTATTCGACTTTTCAGACCGCAGAAACTATCCGAATAATAACAGTTTCTGTGTTCGAGATATGAAATAATTGTCAGTTTCACCACGCTTTCGTGAAATAGTGCAATTTACTAAATTTAATGAAGGTTTTATTATTAGGTTTCATTGCATCAGTGTTTGTGCTACCACGCGTTTCGCCTGATTTCTGACATGATTACAGATCACAAGGATGGGCAAAATAAAATATTTTTATCGAATCGAATAATTCGAATATTTTTACCGAATTGGCGAATATCGGATATTTTTAATACACATACAACATGTGTGACGTAATGTGATTACTCAAATGATGAGTAGCGCGACAACTCTTAATTGTTGCGGCGCAATGCATCTCATCTACTCGTCTGGCTCGCCAGTCGATACACAGTTGTGTTAACTTGTAGACGTTTGTTCATGATCGCTGTTTTGTTGTATTGTTCAAGTTGTGCCGCTGTTCTCAATAATCAGAGTTCAGTTTTATACGAGTTTCTATTCTGAGCATATAGCAATTAAGAAACGAAACATGGTGTCAGAAGTGGTTCTATTCTTTGTGAAATAGCGAGGATACGAATTACGCCTACATAAAATTGCGCCATTGAATGTTAAAAGTTGCAGTTTATCTCAAAATTCGAAGCCACTTGAAAGGTCATGGGACTACTATAAAATTGCCTGCAAGTTGATAAAGAATCCAATATCCTGCGTACTGCAACTCTATTGGCTATAATTGGCGCTGATGCGATTGAAATATATGATGGATTCAAATTTGATTCTGAAGGAGACAAGAAAGATATCAACAAGGTTCTAGAAAAGCTTGAACTATTCTGTATTGGCGAAATAAATGAAAGTGTAAATTAACTGTTCCAATTTTAAGCTAACAATATTATCATTTCTGACGTCGGAATGCGGATGTTTATATGGACGATAGTTGACCTTCTTATTATTTTACTTTCCTATTGTGCCTGTTTCGTTTTCGTATTAAATGGGGAATAAAAACCCTGCAAAGTCATTGCGTGAATCCTGAATGTTATTTTTAGTTTAAATAATAATTCAATAAACCGGCAATAATGGCAATTCTACTAGTCAAATAATAATTCCTTGGTCGAATTTGAGGGAAAATTTCGCACAATAATTTGTTACCTTAGTTGACATTTTCAATTTTACAAAACTGTGTTGGCGCGCATTATGCAAAACTGAGAATTAAAACAATACCCAAATACCTGGAATACGACTCCTCCAATTTGTCGTTTCTGTTTGTTAGCAATAGCCGTGGGGTAATTCTTGTGGAATTCGAAGGATTGAAATTAATTCAAAAATGAAATCTTTTCGCGACACACTGGTTGGGAACCACTACAGTAAAGGAATACTGGAATAGTGCAATGAGAAAAAACATATAAGTCGTAAATTTTAGTAATGGTAAGAGGTAGGTTTCATGTTGAAACGCCACGGGATGGAGCACATAAGATGATTATCCATCCCCAAGCTGTCATTTGGGTGGGTACTGCTGTTTTTATTGCAGATAATACTGATCTTTCTGTATTAAAGATTTACTGGTATCATCGATTTAAGTATATGTCAAATGATAGATATCAATAAACCAGTTAAAAACCAACACGCAATATATATTACAAAACTTACTTCCAACACGCGGTTTGAATGAATGAAAAAGCTGAAACTAGTATTCTTTTAAACAGCATACGAATTCTATGAGATGAAATCATACACAAAAGTTCGTCAAAAACCTATATGTCAATAAACAAGTGGAACTTGATGCATGTGGGCAAAAATTTGCGCGTTACCAGCGCATGTACAACCGAAACACTCAGAAAAATGTGTGTGATGTACTAGTGATCAAAATGTTTGACTCAGCTATGTTGGCATAACATGCAGGTGCACATTTTTGTTTCGCATACCGTATATCTCCACAAGGATATATTAATTTGGCCAAAGTCAATGCTGAACCTGAAAGGTTCCGGTTCTTCCAAAAAAAAAAACGTTACCCGAAGCTTTAAGCAGGGAAACGAAATGGCCGCGGCAACACAAATTTGGTTGAAGAGTGCAAAAGAAAGCTAGATGCTGTCGATGGATTTTGGCTTATATTAGTGAAATAAAATATCCTTTATCGTGCTAAAATTGAATTTCTGACATTGTAATAAGATTCAATGTTACTTTGAATTCAAAACTAATCCATGTAGTTATTATTCGTACCAAGATGGCGCACAACCTGAACATTGTATGTGTACCAGGTTAGGGTTTAGGATCATCTTGGCACGAATACTTTCGTAGCGCCTTAAAATCTACTTAGGACAAATTGCTCAACATCACCCACTCCCCCGCCCACCTGGGTATCATTAATCATGTCATCGACATTTCATCTGACAATAAAACAAAACTTTATGTTTCAAAACGAGCTTCGGCCACGATTCTGCCGGACTATAACTACAGTTACACGATCGTTTCATCGTTACGATATGTCAGTTTGTCAAATGTTGATGAGACAAAGACAACAGCCAGGAAAGCAATCAGAGAAGACCCGAAGACAAAACCAAGTGAGTAGGCATAGGGTATAAGTGAAAACGTTAACACGTAAGTCAAACAATTAACACCTATCACGTTAATAATTGATCCTGATTTTTGAACATAAAATTTATTATTGTATCCTATTATTTATTATCTAGGTAAAATTGGAAAACTTGAAGATATAAATTGAAAAAGACGTCGTAGTTCAATTTTTGTTAAAATTCAGTGGGTGTAACTTTAGTAGGCAGAAGATTAAAGATCTTCAAATTGATTACTCCATGTATTTCATTTCCAGGAGATCAATGCTGTAATTTTTGTCAACAAGATAGGCTGGAGAGTAGCGTAGCTGGGAGCATGAAACGGAATGCCGAGGGCAGGGATGTACAAGCTGCGGTCGTACGACCGCATGCTGTCGTGTTGGGATGTGTGTTTTACCGCAAATTAAGTAATGTTCGAGTTTTATAACATCATTTTCAGGCTTGATATTCACTCCCTCATTTTAAGTCAGAAAATCACGTCTCGTTGTCGCGTTGCCGAATGAGTTTATCACACCGGCAGCAGAGTTCCGGTAGAGAAAAAAACAATTATCGACGTCTCTGTGACACAAAACTTTCGTTTGCAAAGGGATACATTTGATATTTCCAAAAATGTAGTTTACCGATATAATATTGGTGATAACGGTTTATTTAAGAACGTCGTGTTGATCCAAACATATATAAAAAATGCCATTATTGCCAAAAATTACAATTTCCTCAGCTATTCTCTAATAAGACCGTTCCCGATGATCGCTTACTGACTATAGACGAATAGTTTTACAAGGAATAAAAAAATCAAATTCCCACGTCCGTTACATATGTCCGTCTATTACTCATTTTGTTGAATCGATGTCTCACTCCATGATTCGAACGTGAAGGAAGTTAAACAAATCTTATTTTGATTGATTTCCTATATGAAGATCAATGATAATAATATGTTTTCCACATAATAAAATGAGATCGAACATATATACCCTATAACCAATCAAATTGTGGCATGCATAGCCATGCTGCAATAATATATAATATTTGAATGATTCGTACCAAGTAGATCAATAATAAAAAAAGACACATTGCATACCGCAATGGAATTCAAGCTACAATCTATCGTTACTCTCATGTATGAAGTTCGGTATGAATAAGTATTGATCCAGTTTCCGGTTGTTGTTAAGCAAGTTCAAAAATTAATAGTTTGAGTATTCGTTTATTATACGTTAAGTTTTGCCGTTAATTTTAAACTGATCCGCTTATTCTCGTTCGATTGCATACGTAATCAGAGGTAAATTGAGTTGATATTCTATAATTGCCAAGAGTGTTATACTGAAAGTTACTCCTTGGAAATGTGTCATATATAACGGTTTATAATTTTAAAAATGATGCTGATCATATTGCAGCAGTAATGCTTCAAGGACAGTTGAAAAAATACCTCTACATTTGCTTGTATATCATTCATGCATGTCAAGAAGCTTCAAAATGTGAACAAAATGCCGAAGGTAATTCGATACATCATATTATATTAGTTGTTTTATTTTTTTTCTTATTATCACATAATAAATAATGCAGCATCAATCATATAAATTTGAAAAGCCAAATTTAAGTTACCTGAGATAGAAAGTATTTTAAAAGGATCATGGTAGTGACGGGAATTATGTTTAATAATTGTTATCGCAATACTTATTTTTGTCTATCTTTTCGCACTAACAAGAAACAAGATGTTATCCAATTTCAACCCCAGAGAATGGAAAAATATATTGTAGCAATGACAACATCGTTGGTTCTGAATGTGCATTTGCATGTGAGCCTTATCATTCGTTAGTTGGATCAAGTAAAATCAAATGTTTACAAACGTCATCTGGATTGAAATGGTCGAATTCAACTGTGGTTTTATGCAAACGTAAGTATATTTGGTATACATTCCGTGTGATCTAAAAAAACTTTTATGTGTATGATAAACATCTAATTTCACCAACAATCTCATACTGTAATACTGAATATATAATTTAAATTTACAGTCAATCGTTGCAAACCAGAGATTGACATGCATGTCCCGGGCAAATTTGTGACTTGTTCAAAAACAAATGAGGTCACTTCTGTATGTCATTTCAAATGTTTAAAACCAGGATACACGGTATCTCCCACTAGGACAATTAGATGCTTACCGAACCAACAATGGAGCGGGAATATTCCATGTTGTGGTCGTAAGTAATACATAATGTATAATTCTTGTTCTAATGAATCGGCCATCAGAATGAAGCCAAGCGTTGGGAACATTTTGAGTATTTTCACAAACCAGTCTGGATTGAATATAATGCTAATTAGGAGAATCATGACTCTGTTATTTTTAAATAGTTTTGTCGGTGATGCAGTAGCAAAATTTTGATTCGCGATAAGCGTAAATTTTTCAAAACCTGTCTATGGCTATATTCTCGTTCCGCCATATAAAAAAATCGATGATTTTGAATTGACAATATATATATTTAAGTTTTCATTAACAACACTCATTTATAGAATTGATTTTTAGATTGACCGAATCTGCAATAACTTCAAATATATTTGCAACGTGCTAACATCTCTTTTTCAAGGTTCTTGCAATCTGTTCATAAATATGGATGTTTATATAATTTTGGAATCTTCTGAATACATTGGAGTGAATACTTGGGTTGAAATGAAGAAATTAATCAAGGATGTATTGGAGTGCGAACATTTAACTCATGACGGTCTAAATACAATTGGAAATAATATTTTATAAATATTGTTATTGTCACAGCTATACGAAATAGTATATATATTTTTACAATACATAATATAAACCAAAAATTGTTAATACAGTCTTTATCAGTTTAAAAGTTGATCGTTATGAAACACTTTTTGTGGGAGCATCTGTGTCTCACATCGTTTTTATACAAATAAATATTGAAGACTGTTTTGGATATAATAGTATTATTTTACAAACGAATTTAGGAAATACGACATATCTTCGGAATCAATGAAGATTTCTGCAATGCGATTTAATAAGGATGTAGACACCGACAATATTATTCATATGGATGACTATCTGAATAAAAAATCGGAATTCTGGTATAAATTTGATAGACTGCCTCATGGTGGAAAAGGTATAATGTAGTTTTAATATGTAGTTAGTAATTTAGCAATATAATGGTATGTAAATTAAATATCCGTGAATACATGTTTTTCTTACATTCTTTCTTACTTATACAGCAATCAAAATCCGGGAACAAAATATTAGCTTATACAAAAATCATATAAGTAAGGATCATGAAGTAATTGAATTCATTTTATTGTATCATTTTGAAAATATATTTATAAATATATTTGCTCACAATTTATTTTCACTATACTAATTGATTGTTGTAAACTGCTTGTCTGAGGAAGTCTGACTTTGGTCAGACGAAACGTTACAGAAATACATTTGTGTTAGTGTGTAGCTGGACTCTTCATTTTGATAGAATAGTCATGTTTATTCCAGCTACAACATCTTTGCAGTATACGCATACAGATCCACTAGCATAGAGGCATAGCGGAAGATATAATCTCGCGCAACTCAGCTCAAAGTTATACTAATTTGAATGCCGTGGTTTATATATATTCAGGATCAAATACTGGCAAAGCAATTCGGTACCTTGTCAATAACATGATGAACCAGGAATCTGGTAATCGCATGGATGAACAGGACTTAGTTTTTGTAATATCTTCAGGAAAATTTGATGATGATGTTTTTGAAGCTTCGAGGAAATTACGAGAAAGCGGAGCTGTTGTAAGTTTTGTTTTGTCAAAGGAAAATACCACAAAATCAATACGTATTCGTTGCATGGAGTTAAAACCCCGAACCTGTCACATCGATATGAAAATTCTACGTGGTTCCACTTTATGACAATAGACTATAGTCATTTCTCATTGGATCCTAATGCAAGGTTTGGCTATGCTAACCCATGGTAACGCCTTCGCCGCCGCGGACAAAAAACTCTTTGGATATTGGCAGAATAGCTAAATTCCAGATTATGATTTCAATTGTACAAAACATAATCCTCCCAAGACAGTGTACTTTTTATTATGCTCTGTTGGCAGAATTCATCATAAAACCTAATATTAAAAATTGTTTTGTGAATATCACAATATATTTTTCCGCATCGTATTAGTTAAAATGACTAAGGTAGGTTCTTTACATTTAACAAAGGCGCTTTTTCTTTTTTTGTTTGAATGAATAGGTATTTGTCCTTGCTATTTCTTCATCAGAGCCATGGTTTAATGAGCTAAAATTGACTCAAATCGCAGGAGGGAAAAGAAATTTGATTTTGGAAGTCAATGAACATTTTATCCGCTCTTCTAATAATCATACATGGGCAGGAATTTGCGGACAAGGTTGCTAGGCTCAGATTAAATACTATTTGAAGCATAATCACAAATACTTCTATTTTATATTGGTGTCGCTGCTATGCAGGTATTTTTAGTCATACATTGATACTAGTAATTTCCCCATACCCGGTCAGTATTACCATGTCTTTAAAAAAAAATAAAAAAAAATATATGAAGTAGTTGAAACGAGTGATCGGGAAAAGACATTTGTGTGGCTCACTAAATGAACTGATGGCTCTAAATCAGTATTGTGCCAAGGGCTTAAAATCTGACAAATCATGGGTCTTTTGTACTTGGTAAAATTGTTGGCTTTTTTATGTCTTGATTTGGCCTTTTATGATCGCTGGGATCTGGCAACCCTGTTCTGAGTTGTTAGGAAGCACACCGCAGCCATTGAGCTATGGAATCTCGTTTTCTGTAAAAGCCTATTTTCATGCCTTGTTTTTGGACACGTTTAGTGGACATAACGATCGTTTCAATATTATGTTGTTATTGGACACGTTTAGTGGACATAACGATCGTTTCAATATTATGTTGTTATTGTTATTATTTGTCTCCATCATTTTTAAAAAATCGCTTTTTTCTTCAAATACTGGACCAATTGCTTTGAAATTTTCAGTGAGTAAAGATTGATTTTTTGTCAGAAGGCTATTACTTTTATTTATTTCTAAATTTCGCATGAAATCTGATATTTCGTCTAAAATTTCGCTGTATTATTTTATCCATGGGAACACTGGCTGTCCGGTTTGATTCTGTAAATTATTTCTACGCGAAACTCGGAATTTTTTGTGGGTACCGGTGGCGGTAAAGGCAAATACTGCTTCGCTCTGGTTAACGTGTCCATATATTTGAGCACAGCTCTCTTGTTTATTGTTATTTTTTTCCGTCATTATCAATAAAAAATCGCTTTTCTCTTCGAATACTGGACCAATTGCTTTGAAATTTTCAGTGGTTAAAAATTGATTTTTTTGCCAGAAGGCTATTACTTTCACTCATTTCAAAAATTTCTGTGGACTTCAAGAGATTTGTTTTTTATGTGTCAGAATGAAGAATAGCGACATCTTGTGACGTGTTCATAGGCCATTTTGTGTCCGACTGTAACGCTTCGCTTGGTGTGAATATATTTGTTGACTGTGATCTGACGGAAAAAAACCGTACTGTACTGTCGTGACTCGTGTCCATATATTTGGGCGTAGCTCTCTTGTTTATTCAGCTAATATTTAGAGTGACGGTCATATAAATAGATTACAGTGTGTGAATTGCCGGAAGAAACTGACCCACTGATGTCCATTACTGCAATGAAGTCAAGTTGGATGGTCTTTTGGGATCGGGCTGCTTAAGGGTTTCTGGTGTTACTCGCACATTGAATCACACAATATTTCTCCGTATTCATTGTTCGATGGTAGCACCAGTTATTACCTGCATAAGGGGATCATAGACCAGAAAGGTATTTTTCTATACGACTGGCGACATTATGACAATTAGGAATGGCGCTCCACAGCCATAATATGCTCCAACTGGTGTCTTTGTCGACATAGGAATCACACTTCTCAGGTTCAAACCCGGAAACACACATGTATATATATATGCGCGTTTTAGTCTGAATCCGCACAAAAGTTAACAAAGCTACATCAGTATTGTTGCGGTAGTCAGAGTCGAACTTACTAATCTCAGAATGCCGTACACTAGCCCCGCAAATGTCTATGATCCCAAATGCACCTATTTAGGGTTACCATATTTGAAAAAGCAAAATTCCGGACAGTGCATGAGTATTTTTAGCGCTCCCGAAGTATGTGCACCAAGATGGCGCACAACCTATACCATGTTCAGGTTGTGCGCCATCTTGGTGCACATACTTCAGGAGCTCCATATTTTCATGAGACCATATATATGCTCTACCGAAATGCTAAGGCTGCAAACGCTGTACGATACTTATTCTAAAGCGCCAGCTATTGAAATAAAAGTATTGTCTTCAGTCACAAGCAGAATCTCACACCAGGCGGGTAAGCACTCTCTAAATAAATCTCAACTTCAGAGTGGAAAATAATAATGAGAATTAGGTTGTGCCAAAAAGGAAGAACAGCAATTACATGCTCAAAACAAATTACCGACACACTTGTAAGTCAAGTCACTACAAATTTACTCTTCTGATCATGCATGTTTTTCTGGAGATCTAATTCTCTTCAATAGGGCATTTGCAGTTGTCTCCTGTAAGTGCCACACATTTTTTCCAAAGCATTATTTTTTCTAAGGTGTTTCTTACATAAGTGGCAATTGTGTCGGCGGTCTCGTTTGCCTTGTTTGTAAACTTAATCAATCTTGATTGCAAACCATCTTTCCTCCAGTCCAAATATTGAATAATTGTAGGAAATATTTTCAGTTCATTGTGATTGCTGCCATCTGTTGCAACGCCAAAATACGCGATATCGTTTTCTTCAAAACTTTTAAGTACGCTAGTAACCTTTTTTTGTCTTTGTGCGGCCACTACTAAACTTCTTCACTACATTAGAATATAGGGAAAATCTTTTTAAGTAAAACAGATGTACAGTCCACGGACAAAAAGCAATGACGATGCTGAACGGCGTGAAATGCAAGAGTGCCTTCTGCGGCAGTGATTTCATCTTCGCATTTGCTTCCTGCTGTAACAAAATAATTTGTCATTCTCGTTGATACAACAGTCCCTTTTTGCAGATGTGTGTTTAAATCAGCATTACCATTGTGCACGACAGATATATAGGTTCCTGATTTGCAAATCAAGCATTCTGCCTCATAATCATTCCAGCCTTTTCTAAAACATGGATGTTTTTCTGGCATCTCGTTAGTGAATGTGTACTTTCGTTTAGAATTAGCCATCTGATATAATATCTTATTTTTATTAACAATAAATAAAACCCAACTAAAGATGCATACTCTATAAAACAAAGTAATTTACCACCAGACTAACTGAACCAAAAGGCTTCAGGGACTAGCACTTTCGATCCCGAATTCCTGACTAGCTTCTTGTTCAAATAGAAAAATCCACAAGTAAAGCTTTGTGGTGAAAAACTTCTGTATTCAGCCAACTTAACAAGGAACTAGCTGCTGCTCAACAAAACGGGTAAAACAGTCAGCGAATAATAATCAGAAAGTTCTAAGTGCTGAACATCATTGAAAAGGAAAACGCTCTGTTACATCATAATTCCACACAACCTCGTAGTATTAGCAGTTTGCACAGTACGATTGCAAATACAGTAAAATTCCGGACATTTGAGCATTTTTTTAAATTCTTCCCGAACGCAAAATTTAACCCTAAATTCCGGACATGTCCGAACGGCATGGCAACCCTAACCTTTATACCCTTAAACCAGTGGTTCTCAACCGGGGCCCCCCCAAGGGGTTCACGAAGCACTTCAAGGGGGGCCACGGCACAAGACTAATTGATCATAAAGCGACTTCGTTCGCATACTCTCCTTTAAAACAAAATTCCCCGTTCAGACGTTTACCGCAGTTTCATTACCTGAATAGGTTATTTGCGATCTCAGGGTATATGCTGTGCGTGAATTGTTTGATCACAATGAAATATAAAATCTACCAATCAAAATAGTTCTAATAGTGCCGTCTAACCTGCAGTATCGTATTATGCACATAAAAACACATATGTAAATTCCCGATGTCTAAAATTCAAAAATGGAACGACAGTTAAATCGAGATGAGAGAGAATATGCGCAATGCCTGAATTGCTCGTATGTAAGGAGCAATGAATTATACGTTCATTTAAACTCCAAACACACCGTGACAAAAATCATCCCCAACTGAAAGACGTTGACATCGGTTCCTTGGCTGCCAAGCACATTAGATTTGACAAAAAAGCAACATTGGCCAAGATCGGGTTTCTGTCGGAGGAAACAAAATCTATAGACCGTCTTGATGTTGACAGTACATTCGTCAAGCTATGTGAAAGACGGTGTCTAATAGAAAAAACCTCGTCAGACAGTCCCAAGCGCAAGATTCTCATTGATTGTATACTAAAAAGCATGGACTTTTTTTGTCTGTGGTTTGTTTTTGAATTCCATAAAAGGTCGCAAAACAATCCAACACTTCTAATTTTTCGAAATTGCGAACAGGGGGGCCACGGGTGCAAAAAGCCGCCAGAAGGGGGCCACGAGCCATAAAAGGTTGGGAACTACTGCCCTAAATTGTCTTGCTGTTACAGATTTCCCAGCAAAATTTATCTCCAATATTATTCGATAAAGCAACTGTTTTATGTATTTGACTGACCATTTGCACTGGTACATACGACACTTTCTGGATATTCAAATACAACTGTATTCAAGTTTAGAGTCCGATGAGAATATCGTTCTTAAAAAAATGTGGTTGTTTGGGCGAATAAGTATATATTGCATATTTATATTTTTATCCATGCTTATTTGGATAAAAACTATATTTCGTTGCATCAAATATAATAATAAGTTATGTTAATATTTTATAACATTATTTTCAGGATTGATATTCACTCCCTCATTTTCCGTCAGAAAATTTTAGTTACCGATTCACCCATTTAATTACTTTTAGTGTCGCGTTGCCGATGATTGCATAATACCGAGATTATCACACCGGAAGCAGAGTTCCGGTAAGGAAATAAACAATTATCGACGTCTCTGTGACACCAAACTTTCGTTTGCAAAGGGCTACATTTGATATTCCCAAAAAATTAGTTTACCGATATAATATTGGTGATAACGCGTATTTAACAACGTCAAGTTGATCAAAACATTCGGAGACTAGAATAAAATTAGCCCTGCAAAATCAATAGCACGCCTTATTAGGGAGTTTTTAGATTTCCATACAAATTTGAAATGGGGGTCCGACGTCGGGGCTGACCCTCTGGGTTCGCCTATATAACAAATGCCATTATTGTCAAAAATTACAATTTCCTCAGCTATTCTTCAATTAATAAGACCGTTCCCGATGATCGATCACTGACTAGACAAATAGTTTTACAAGGAATAAAAAAAAACTGCTAGTCCGTTACATATGTCCGTCTATTACTCATTTTGTTGCATCGATGTCTCACTCTATGATTCGAACGTGAAGGAAGTTAAACAAATCTTATTTTGATCGAATTCCCATATGAGGATCAATGATAATATTATGTTTTTCACATATCAAATTGTGGCAATCATAGCCATGCTGCAATAATATTTAAATTATTCGTACCAAGTAATTCAATAATAAAAAAAAGACACATCGCATACCGTATAATGGAATTCAAGCTACAATCTCTCGTTACTCTCGTGTATGAAGTTCGGTATGAATATGTATTGATTCAGTTTCCGGTTGTTGTTAAGCAAGTTCAAAAATTAGTAGTTTGAGTATTCGTTTATTATACGTTTAGTTTTGCCGTTAATTTTAAACTGATCCACTTGTTCTCGTTCGTTTGCATACGTAATCGGAGGTCTTGAGGAGTTGAAATTGAGTTGATATTCTTTAATTGTCAAGAGTGTTATACGGAAAATTATTCCTTGAAAATGTGTCGTATATATAACGATTTATAATTAAAAAAAATGTGCTGATCATATCGCAGCAGTGATGCTTCAAGAACAGTTAAAAAAATACCTCTACATTTGCTTGTATATTCATGCATGTCAAGAAGCTTCGAAATGTGAACAAAATGCCGAAGGTAATTCGATACATCATATTATATTAGTTTTTTTTTCCATAATCACATAATATTTAGAGCGGCATCAATCATATAAATAAGCCAAATTTGAGTTATCTGAGATGAAAAGTAATTTAAAAAGATCATGGTAGTGACGGGAATTATGTTTATTAATTGTTATCACAATACTTTTTTCTGTTTAACTTTTCGCACCAACAAGAAACAGGATGTGATCCAATTTCAACTCCAGAGAATGGAAAAATATATTGTACCAATGGCAACATCGTGGGTTCTGAATGTGCATTTGCATGTGCGCCTTATCATTCGTTAGTTGGATCAAGTAAAATCAAATGTTTACAAACGTCATCTGGATTGAAATGGTCGAATTCAACTGTGGTTTTATGCAAAAGTAAGTATATTTGGTTTACAATCCGTGTGATCTAAAAAACTTCTATGTGTATGATAAACTTACATTTTTATTTTACATCCAATTCGCATCAAAAACCTTATACTGTAATACTGAATATATAATTTACAGTCAATCGATGCAAACCAGAGATCGACATGCATGTTCCGGGCAAATTTGTGACTTGTTCAAAAACAAATGAGGTCACTTCTGTATGTCATTTTAAATGTTTAAAACCATGGTACATGGTATTTCCCACAAGGACAATCAGATGCTTACCGAACCAACAATGGAGCGGGAAAATTCCATGTTGTGGTCGTAAGTAATACATAATCTATCAGAATGAAGCCAAGCATTAGGAACATTTTAAGTATTTTCAAAAATCAGCACGAATTGAATATAATGTTAATTGGGAGATTCAAGACTCTGTTATTTTTGAAAAATTTAATCATAGAATAACAATAAAACAGTTCTTCTACTACAAGAGGCCTTCGGTGATGCAGTAGCAAAATTGTGATTCGCGATAAGCGTAGTCTAAAGCAGGGGTTCTCAAACTTTTTGTGTTGCGGAGCCTTCGAAGTGGTTGACTATTATTCACGGAGCCCCAAAATAAATTTTAAAATTGTTACTTTCCGATTAATATTACTGAGTAAGTTAAAAGTACTTTACTTCATTTAATTGCTAAACCTTTTTTAATAGGGTTAATACAAGTCATAAATAAATCTAAATTTTAAAGATAAATTATACCTATTAAGGCTGTAAATTTGACACTTAACAAACATATTAATAAATTAGGGGTCGAATCTTTTCCCTTTTGATGTTTTTGGAAGACTTAAAGGATCGCTAATAACGTTCGCGATTGCATTTTGTTACAACCGATTGTTTTCGTCAGACTGACGTGCTTTTCAAACCCCAAACATCCTAATGTCTGTGTTTATTCTCCCTCCCTAAATCTAAATTTCCTTCGGCATATATATGTATTGTTCCACAATGACGACAATAATTGCTTTTTTGTTCTCGTGGGGAATTATGAGTTCAATGTGAAAAACATGTTATTTAAAAATAGGTAAATCCGCAACTCAAATTTCTTGATTGAAAAGCGGAATTATGAAATATATATTGAAACTAAAACTTAAAACGAAAGATACCACTATAAGTTTTGTTTCTGCAGATTCGTGACAGATTAAAAACGCTTTTTTAGTCGATGTAATCACAGAATTTGGTGTTATGTTAGGTTTTCTTTGGTTATCCATCGTAGTAACTAAAATCGAAACACAGTCAATTGTGCGCGTGATGTGATGTAGCTACCTGCAATAAAATAAATTTCAATCTTCGTATTTTGCCCAAACCTTGTGATTTTTTAAACGGCGATATCTTGCAAAGAATCGGAGTGGCGGACCTGCAAGGGGGCGGAGTTAGTGTTGAAAAAATGGCTCAAATTTGTCAAATTCGCTATAATCTGCCGCTCTATCTGTCATGATTACGATTTAATCAGGACGGGCACAAATATCTTATCAGACTACTGGCTCCAGTAGTAGGTATGTTCTTTTGTGGACAATATATATATATGACTTTGCTTCTAATATCTTATGATAACAGCGTCGTTCAGGATAAACGGTATTCCAGAAGAACTTCGTTCACTTAACTTCGTTTCATTGTTTCTCATTTCATGTCCGCGGATTGTCGTGGTAATTTGAGAAGTAATGATTTTTATTGTCGTGAGTCGGCACAACTGCAGGTTACATTGAACCCAATTAAACCAATAAACAAGTCATTTCAAAATGCCCGCATCGGTCATGGGTTGCACAATTGTAAATTGTACTCATTGAGTTTTAACGCCGACCTGGTGATTTTTGAAACGGCGATATCTCGCATAATAATAATCTCGAGTGCGAAAGAACAAATCATATTTGACAAATCCCTAAAATACGATTTCATTTTATTTATAGTTGACAGTTTATCACGTATTTTATGGTATTTTAGAATAGTAAACTTTTATTTCAGTAATCTCGAATCAAACGTGAGTAACGATGAGTACCATTAAATTATTATGATAAGACATTTTAAATGCTCGCATCATTCATGGATTGAATATTTTACGCAGCAGAAATCTCGTTATCCGCTGAAAATTTTTTTTTAGTCTAGAAGAGTGTTCCGCGGAAATTTCCGACTTCAATATTGAACCCCTCTCCCTCTTAAAAATCCTGGCTGCGCTCCTGCTTATAAATAATTTTTGAATTCCGCCTCTATGCCATATTTCGTGGCTATATTCAACAATTACAAAATTAGCCAAGTCAGTATTTTGAAAAGTAATCGAATAGCTCGCGGAGCCCCTGGGTTTCTCTCGCGGAGCCCTGGGGCTCCGTACGGAGCACTTTGAGAACCTATGGTCTAAAGTATTCAAAGCCGGTCTATGGATATGTTCTTGTTCCGCCATATAAAAAATGGATGATTTTCAATTGACAATATTTAAGTTTTTGTTAACAACACTTATTTATAGAATTGATATTTAGATTGACCGATCTGGAGTAACTTCTAATATATTTGCAACGTGCTAACATCCCTTTTTCAAGGTTCTTGCGGTCTGTTCCGACCTACGGATATTTATATAATTTTGGAATCTTCTGAATACATTGGAGTGAATGCTTGGGTTAAAATGAAGAAATCTTTCAAGGATATGTTGGGGTACAAACATTTAATTTATAACGGTCTAAATACAATTCTAAATGATATTTTATTATCGTCACAACTATATGAAATAGTATATTTTAACAATACATAATAAAAACCAAATAAATTTATTACAGTATAATCAGTTCAAAAGATAATCGTTTTGAAACACTTACTGTTGAAGCATTTGTGTCTTACATCGTTTTTATACAAATAAATATTGAAGACTTTTTTAGAAATAATAATAATATTTTACAAACGAATTCAGGAGATTCGACATATCTTCGGAATCAATGAAGATTTCTGCAATGCGATTTAATAAGGATGTGGACACCGACAATATTATTCATATGGATGACTCGGAATTCTGGTATAAATTTGATAGACTGCCTCACGGTGGAAAAGGTATAATGTAGTTTTACACCGGGAACATATATTAGTCAATACGAAAATCATATAAATGAGCTATATCTTACTTAGCTCACGAAGTAATTGAATTCATTTTAAAAATATGTTTATAAATATATTTTCTCTCACTTTATTTCCAATTAGTACTATATTAATTGATTGTTATAAACGGCTTGTCTGAGGAAGTCTAACTTTGGTCAGACGAAACGTTACGGAAATACACTTGTGTTAGTGTGACTCTTCAATTGGTTAGAATAGCCATGTTTATTCCAGCTACATCATACGGATCCACTAGCATAAAGGCATAGACTAAAGCAGGGGTCGGGAACCCATGGCTCGCGAGCCCTATATGACTCTTTTAGTGACGTCATATGGTTCACAGAAAAATCGAATGTTCTGAAGTTAAGCCTACTATTGCTACAAGGTTTCAAACTCTTTTATAGCAAAATTTGCCAATACGTTTGAAAACGCGCGCCCATCGAATCTATCTATGTCTGTGTTATGTAAGAGAATTATCAGATGGGCATTGTGACAAAACTAGGGGATTCTGAAACATATTTTGTGACATAACAGAGCGATAGTAGAGCAGCAAAGCAATAGAGAGAAGTTTTTCGTCCGTTTGTACGTACTGGTTACATAACTATTTTCACTAAAGGTCCGTACACAAAACTTGAAAATTGCCGGGGTCCGGTCATACCAAAAATATATTTTAGCTATGCAAACTATTCAAATGTATCGTTTGACGAAATACGGTACAAGAGCATTACTCAATATCGCGATTCGATATCAGTAAGACGGGGCTTCATCGTGTAGCTGAGCGCCGACTTTGCTGAAAAGATATGAAATATTCGCCCACATAGCACTCGTAAAAATATATATACATATTTAGGACTGAAAATTTAGAACACATTAGCTGTGGAAAATACCCATTTTTTATTAAGAAAAACCACAAAGTCACAAAAATTTAAGCAAAACGATGTGGTTGCTGAAAGTTCGGTTTTTACGCCATCATTCACATCTTGCTGATTGGCCAATGCTAGGGAGGTAAACAAGTGAGTCGATGCTTTGAAAAAAATATATTGCTATGGCAATTTTTCCCTTATCAGTAGTTTAGCAAAAAGCGCATTACATTACAATTTCGAAATGAAAAGAAACGATGTATTCAAATTCGAAAAACAGCTGCGGTCCAAATCCAATACTCTGAAGGTCCGGTCCGCCAGTTGAGCAGCCCTGGGTATTTGTCATATTTAGATCGGACTAGCAAAGCTAGTTCTCGAAATACTACGGAGATGCCTAAACGAAAGAAGGGAGATGAGTATTGTAGATTTCAACTTGTGCTGCATGTGAGCAGTCGTTCAACGCCCGCGGCGACAACATGCAGCAGCAGAAGTGTTGACCTCTGAGTAAAAATTTCAGGCCTGATTAAGTGAAGAAATGCTATGCACGGAAATGCAATTGATAATATGTACTTTTCATGGCTTTCTTGACCAAAAAAGTTCTCGATCCCTGGCACTAGAGGAAAGATAGGGAGTTAGTCTCGCGCAACCCAACTCAAAGTTGTACTAATTTGAATACCGTTGTATATATTTAGGATCAAATACTGGCAAAGCAATTCGGTATCTTGTCAACAACATGATGAACAAAGAATCTGGTAATCGCATCGATGTATTGGACGTTGTTTATTTATTCTCTTCAGGAAAATTTGATGATGATGTTTCTGAAGCATCGAGGGAATTACGAGAAAGTGGAGCGTTAGTAAGTTTTGTTTTGTCAAAGGAAAATATCACAAAATCAATACGTATTCGTTGCATGGAGTTAAAAGTTAAATCCCTAAACCTGTCACATCGGTATGAAAATCTTACGTGTTTCTATTTTTATGATAATAGACAATAATCATTTCTCGTGGGATTTTAATGCAAGACTTGGCTATGCTAACCACATCAAAGGAGACTTAGTCCGATGCGGCAATTGCGATATGATTGGGTTCTGGTAAATTTCCTATTCGTGTTTAAAACGCAACATATTTGGATTTTAATAAGTCACTCCTGCCGTGATTGTTGCCTATACTGTATTCTGCTGGTATCACTATGCATTCGCACCTCAGAAGTGGACTTTTTTCACCATCTATGCCGTGATAAAAGCGAGTTAAGTCCAATATCGCTATCGCCGCCGCAGACGAAAAATGAGCGAAAAACTCTCTGGATAATGGTAGCATAGCTAAATTCCAGATTAAGATCCCAATTATACAGCACGTAATCCTCCCAAGAAAGTACACTTTTTTATGCTCTGTTGGCAGAATTCCTCATTAAAACTAATGCTAAAAATTGTTTTGTGAATATCACAATATGTTTTTCCGCATCGTATTAGTTTAAATCAGGAGTGTGCAAACTGTGGCCCGCAGAGAAAAATTGTGCGGCTCGCGGATTTTGAATAGTGTGCCCGCGAAACGAGTTTTTTGTTTAGTTAATCTGGTACAGGAGTGGCCAACTCGTGGCTCGCGAGCCACATGCGGCTCTTGCTCCGTTTCATGCGGCTCTTTTTGCCCCGGTTATTTTAGGAAAAAAATAACTTTAAACTATAGTTCGTCATGTTTCGATTAAACATATTATGATTCTTCGTGCATTCTTCTTTTACATCAAAGATACATGAACGCCGCCATTTACTTTACAAATTCGACCATTATTAGGTCACAATCAAATTCTCTGTTGTGAGACGCCATTATTGCACTACAACGGCTGTAAACTGTCGCTTCGGATATTGTCAATGTATGAGTCAACATACGTTTGCGAATCTGTAATTTCTACCCTAAAACTCTCGACATCAAAGCATTGATCTGTTCTGACTGACACCCATGTGAAAGAACTGGTCCGATTAGCTACAATGACATGCAAGACAAATTTAAGAGGATTGAACAATCAAAGGAAAGCCAGAAGTCCCACTAGGTAGCATGCATAACAATAAATGGCTTGTAAATTTCTGTCATAATCATGTTGGTTAGTGACATTCACGATAAGCATTTAAAACAGAGCTGAATAATGGTAGCCTATATCTGATGTTCTTGTTTATATTGTGGCTCTTCGCGGGAATAAAGTACGAAATGCGGCTCTTGGTCTCTAGTGCCACTGTCCTATTAGCAAAATTAGCTAGCAAAATGCACAATGTTATAAAAACGTGTTTCTCACTGAATTCATTCAAAGTCGGTATGACAATTAATTTGAATAGCAGCTTTCTTTAGAAATTTATGCGTCCTAACTCATCATTTCTGCAAAGACCCCTGACGATGTCGCAAGATCAATAACAAAAAGAAACAATTTTTTGTGCTTGCAACTACAGTAGTAACTCTACCTAAAAAATTAATTTGTTTCGTAGGTAGAAAATTACGTATGCAGGAACACATTTCACCTGTAAAGGCCCTAATCCGTTTTAAGCCCACACAAAACTCGGACATAATATTCGTATAAATTATAATAATGGCTGAAACCCGTGAAAAATACATGTTAGAATTAAATTACAGCATAATAAATAGAAAAGGTATACACGAAAAGAAGAAAATCAGAAGAATATCGAATAAAAACTACGAACGGCATGTTTGTTCACCTTTGGCGTTGTTGACTAGGCTAGGAAGACCGCGGTCGGAGGAAGTGGAAAGAGGCGGCAAAAGTTGACCGCAGAGAGAGAACGTAATGTACGAAAATGAGCACACACACATGAAATTCCTATTCGTTTCCCATTTATTTTTTTCATCGTATCATCGTCTTCTAACTGAATTTTGCTAGCAACACATTGTACGTACCCCGAGAAACAAACGGGCCAATGAGATGCCAGACAATTTTTTGCCGTGCCTTACGATAAAAAATGAAATAATTGTAAACCATTTTAAATCAGATCGTGGACTACGGCGATAGGATATATGCGCTTTATTCGGTCTTCTTGTAAACACGAAAAACGATATTCGAAGGTCACGATATTCGATATCAAATTCAAATTGGACATCCGTTCTTTGAAGCACTTCATTGAATTAACCTAAAATAAACAAATCTCAATACACGGAATTTTTTTTAAGTTTTCCGTTTTCGGCCTTTTGTCTGTAGAAAATCTTACGTTAGCCGAAGCAATAGGTAGGCCTTTCGTGTAGGTAGAGGCCCGTTGCTTCACCCAGTTACTGTATCTGGCCCTCGTACAATACAAGTTGCACACCCCTGGTTTAAATGATCAAGGTCGATTCTTTACAATTAACAAAAGCACTTTCTCTTTCTCTGTTCGAATGAATAGGTATATGTCAGTGCTATTTCTTCATCAGAGCCATGGTTCAATAAGGAAAAGTTGAATCAAATCGCAGGAGGAGGGAAATACCATTTGGATTTGTTAGACAGTGAAGATGCTATTGAATATCCTTATTATTATCCTTGGCCGGGAATTTGCGGACGAGGTTGCTAGGGTCAGATTGAATACTATGTGAAGCATAATTACAAATACTTCTATGTATATATTGGTGTTGCTGCTATGTAGAAAGTTTTTGTCATATATATATATATATATATATTGATACCAGTAATTTCCTTATTCCCGGTTAGTATTACCATGTATTCAAAAATGAAAAGAAATATATGAACTAGTGGAAAATGAGTGATATCGTTGACCGACATGAAACAGACCTGTGGTGGATATGACAAAGGACTGGCTAGTGGCTACAGCTTACATTAAAATATATTAGGACCGTCGTGAGGAGGCGATGGCGTCTAACGTCATGGTGTAAAAATGTTCACCTATTTTAATTATGGACACTACATTGTGTTCTGGAAAATTCTTTAGCAATATTTCTTTTTCATAGTCGTGTCAGTTTTGCATCATTTATACAATTATATAGGCGCAGCAGATTCATATTGAGTTAAATGAATTGATTTATTATCAATAATTGGATACTAATTGATACTACAAAATTTATCTCAAATTTATCAATATTATTCGATAAAGCAACTGTTTTATGTATTTGACTGACCATTTTCACTGGTACATACGGCACTTCCTGGATATCCAAATACAACTATATTCAAGTTTAAAGTCTGACGAGGATATCGTTCTTAAAAAATGTGGTTGTTTGAGCGATTACATAGCGATTTTTTGCGGCATTAAAAAAGTAGTGTGTTATTAGAGACTTTCAGAGAAAATGACAATTCAGTTTTTGGTTTTGATATAAATTTTGTTAATTGGATTGATTTACCTTGTGTACAAACACAGCTTTATTTATAAGAGAGGGATTTACATCGAGAGATCGAAATAGCATTAAAGAAACAGTTTTACAACATATATATATTTAGCATGGGTCGGCAACCCCTGGCCACACGTGCAGCAATTGCTGGTTCAGCAGGAGCAAAATTTGATTTGTCAGTGCGACTTCAATAACATGTAGTTCGATTGGAATATAAATTAATAACAATAAGCATTACATCTGAACGTCATATACATCTATCTATGAAAACTAGTTCTACCAACAGCGGCCAATTGATGGATAAATAACATGAGAGCAATGCTTAAATATATGAGCACGAATACAAAATGAAATATTTTACCGCTGCAATTATTCAAATGATTTGTACCAATTAGATCAATATTAAGAAGACCAGCGCGTGTCGCAATGCCATTCTAGCTACAATCCATTTTTACTTTTATGTATGAAGTTCGGTATAAGTATGCATTGATCGGGTTTCCAGTTATCGTTCACGCTATGCATGAGTACACAGGAGTTAGTCGGAAATTTCAAGAATGCGACTTTCGTTTTTAAGTTAAATGGGAAGCTAGGATAAGCAAGTTGAAAAAATATAGCATTTCGAGTATTATTTATACGTCACGTTCTGCTGTTGATTTGGTTGAAACTGAAAATCTATTTCGCTTGTTATTCTACTTACTTTTATTCTCATGCGTTTGTTGTACGCAAATGACGTATTGGAGAATTGAAAGTTTATAACTGCCAGAAGGTTATACCAAAATTTACTTCATATACATATATCGTATAACGGAATATAATTGAAAAAAATAAGGTCATACTGCAGCAGTGATGCTACAAGAACAGTTGAAAAAATATCTTTTCATTTGCTTGTATATCCATGCATGTTACGAAGCTAAAATGTGAACAAAATGCCGAAGGTAATTCGATACATCATATTATATTAGTTGTAAGTTCTCTTTTATTATCAATAAAAAAAATGAAAGTAACATTAATCAAATAATCTTGGGGGGGTCTAATCTTATCTGAAATGAAAAATAGTTTAGATAACTGAAATGGGGCGCTCGAGAAGTATGTGCACCAAGATGGCGCACAACCTGAAACCTGACCTGGTACACATACTATGTTCAGGACGTGCGCCATCTTGGTGCACATACTTCTGGAGCTCCTGGAATGGTAGTTACAGGAATAATTTATGTGTAATAATTGTTAGCGCAATGATTTTTCTGTTTTATCTTTTCTCGCTAACACGAAACAGGATGTGGTCTAATTTCAACTCTAGAGAAGGAAAAATATATTGTAGTAATGGCAACATCGTTGGTTCTAAATGTGCATTTGCATGTAAGCTTTATCTTACGTTAGTTGGATCGAGTAAAATTAAATGTTTACAAACGTCATCTGGATTGAAATGGTCGAATTCAACTGTGGTTTTATGCAAACGTGAGTATATTTGTTATACAATCCGTGTGATTTAAAACACTTTTATGTCTATGATAAACATATCTTTCTTTTTACATCCAATTCGCACCAACAATCTTATACTGTAATACTGAATATATGATTTACAGTCAATCGTTGCAAACCAGAGATTGACATGCATGTCCCGGGCAAATTTGTGACTTGTTCAAAAACAAATGAGGTCACTTCTGTATGTCATTTTAAATGTTTAAAACCATGGTACATGGTATTTATCACTAGGACAATCAGATGCTTACCGAACCAACAATGGAGCGGGAAAATTCCATGTTGTGGTCGTAAGTAATACATAATGTATAATTCTTGTTCTAATGAATCGGCCGTCAGAATGAAGCCAGGCTTTAGGAACATTTTAAGTATTTTCACAAATCAGCCTGGATTGAATATAATGCTAATTGGGAGAATCATGACTCTGTTGTTTTAAAATAATTTTGTCATAGATTTACCATAAAACACTGCTTCTACTACAAGAGGCCTTCGGTGATGCAGTAGCAGAATTGTAGTTCGCGATGAGCGTAAATTATTCTAATATATTAGCAACGTGCTAACATCCCTTTTTCAAGGTTCTTGCAATCTGTTCTTAATTACGGTTTTTTATATAATTTTGGAATCTTCTGAATACATGAATGCTTAAATGGAAGAAATTCAAGGTTGAGTTGACTTGGAGTACAAACATTTAACTTATAACGGTCTGAATACAATTCGAAATTACATTTTATTAATTTTGTTATTGTCACAGCTATACGGAATAGTAGATTTTTACAATACATAATATAAACCAAAAAATTGTTGATACGGTATAATCAGTTCAAAAGATAATCGGTATAAAACACTTTTTGTTGAAGCATTTGTTTCTTACATCGTTTTTATACAAATAAATATTGAAGACTTTTTTGGAAATAATAATATATAATAATATTTTACAAACGAATTCAGGAGATACGACATATCTTCGGAACCAGCGACGATTTCTGCAATACGATTTAATATCCTGCGCACGCAACTCAATGCATTTGTTTGATAGGATTAGTAACATTTATTTACTTTACCAAATATCATAGCCAAACCCTATGAGTTTTCTAATTGAACACCAAATTACGAACTTCAGTGCGCAATGCATTTAATGCAATTAATGCATCTGGATTACAAACATCAATTTTTTATTATCTGAAATATCTCTTTTTCGGGCTGAAATATTGTGCGCTATGAACAATGGTCACAGACTATTGTTTTTGCCCGTTTGTCCAGCATACCTAAAGTAATAATTACGTAGTATAAGCAATATCGTTTTTTTTTCAAAATGGTGGTATCGGCATATAGACAACAAAAGTGGTATTGGTACATCTCTAGTTGTAAAGTCAAATACGACAGAGAAAGCAAAACCAGTATTCAATGGTTGAGCAGCACTAGTGCCGATTTATTGCCCTGCACATCGATTAAATAATTTGGATGAAATATTCATAAAACAATGGTTTTCAATCTGAGGGGGGCGTGTCCCAAACACCTAAGGTGAAAGGGGTGGCACGAAGTCGTATGAAGAGTAACTGCACGATCGTTACGATATGTCAGTTTGTCAAACGTTGATGAGACAAAGACAACAGCCATAAAAGCAATCAGAGTTGACTCAAGAAGAAGTGAGTAGGCACAGGGTAAGTAAGGTAAAACGTACGGTTCAAATCAGCAAAACTATTAACTTCACATCGTAAAATGTCTGCAGGGCTAGGGGTAGTATTAATATCTATTACATTAATGATTAATCATGATTTTTGGACATTAAATTTATTATTTTAACATATTATTTATCATCCAATTAAATTAAAAAACTTGAAGATATAAATTGAAAAAGACGTTGTAGTTCAATTTTTGTTGAAATATGCAGTGGATTTCACTTTGGTATAGGCAGAATATTATATTAAACACAATAGTTACATCTGATTGACTTTGTTACAGTATATGGTACTTTCGTAGTATGTGCACCAAGATGGCGGACACCGGACCGTAGTATGTGTACCAGGTTGGGGTTAGGCCATAATTTCAGGTACAAATACTACGGGAGTCATTTGGCTATTCCCCAAACTCGTAATGGAACTAAAATAAGGAAAATTGGAGTAAAAATATGGCCTTACCCTAACCTGGTACACATACTACTTTCCTGTGTCCTTCATTTTGATGCACATACTACGGAATTCCCAGTATATGTGTTCGTTTTCATCTGAATGCTGTTTTTGGTAAGGTCAAATGCTATTGTGATTTCAATAGCTGGTCACAGTGCCTCCGCGGTCTCCTAAAGTGACCTTGAATATCTGACCACCGACTCTTCAAATTGATTACTCCGTATATTTCATTTTCAAAAGATTAATGTCTCAATGCTGTGATTTTTGTCAACAAGATAAGCTGGAGTATAGCGTAGCTGGGAGCATGAAACGGAATGTCGAGGGCAGGGATGCACAAGAAAAAAAACAAATATCGACGTCTCTGAGACACAAAACTTTCGTTCGCAAAGGGATATTTTTGATATTTTCAAAAATATAGTTTACCGATATAATATTGGTAACACCGGTTTATTTAAGAACGTCATGTGGATTCAAACAATCGGTGACTAGAATAAAATTAGCCATGCGAAAATAATAGCACGCGTTATAAGGGAGTTTTCAGGTTCGGGCGTCGGGGCTGACCCTCTGGCTTCGCCTATAAATAGGCTTACCATACGTCCCGCTTTGGGCGGGACAGTCCCGCTTTCTACGTTTTGTCCCGCCGTCCTGACAAGTCAGCCAAAAGCCCCACTTTTGCTTTCAGTCATCCATCATAATACACGAACATTACCAATTAACATGTTCTCGTTACTGCATGCGTTATTTTGTTTGTTTCATTGTTAGCGAACCTATCTATCACATGTAAAATCAATACTAATTGGTCCTGCTCTGACTTTTACGTGAGAGTAATATTGAACAACGTCTTTTTGAAGAAGGTGTTGTCTACAAAAAATTATGATTAGGCAAATAAGTAAATTCTCAGTGCTTGAAAGCCGATTTTTTTATTCCTCCTTCCTCTTGGTGTACATGAAAAATCTAAATTCAAATTATTTTGTATCGTTAACGTCAATTCCTTTCTATTTTTCAATATGGTCAATGAAGAAAGCCGGGATTGCTTTAAATGTAGGCCTTTGTAGTAAAATTGGAAAATGTAAAGTTACAAAATCACAGCTAAAGGGGTCGTTGTCTTTGGAGGCGTCCCGCTTTGAAGTCACAAAAATCTGGTAACCCTACCTATAACAAATGTCATTATTGTCAAAAATTACAATTTCCTCGGCTATTCTTTAGTAAGACCGTTCCCCATGATCGTTCACTGACTAGACCAGTGGTTCCCAAACTTTTTGTACCATCGCCCCCCTATAGTAGTTTACACAACTTCATCGCCCCCCGGCACTGCAAAAAAAATTGAAAGTCTGAAACGAATTTATTATAGACCAAATAAGGAGACAAATCATAGTTTATAGTGTTTTTTAATGAGATGGATGAGCTTGGTGTACTTCATCGAGTTTATTTATTATATCTAAAATTACCCCGTTTACTGATGGAAAGGCGATTTAGTTGTTTTGATAGCAATAGCAGCACGGCTGAAAACCCCTCTTTCACCATATCCGAGGTCGGCAATGAAATAACTCTGGGTTCTACCTTCTCAAAGACCGCCGTGTAGGCCTACTCTTGCCTTATAGCATTTATCTCCCTAAATTCACCCCATTTCACATTGAAATAATGAAAAAAAATTAAATTTCCAAAACTTATAATAATGAATTTCGTACATCTCATTGATCCCTACATCCTGATGACCAGTGTTCTCTCTAAGGTGTGCGCGTGTGCGCGCGCACACAACTTTCAGAGGTTGCGCACACGCATAGATTTACTGCGCACAGACGTATTTCGATGTAATGTAACAATGTTCTTTTTTCACCCTTTATTTGAATTCAAATAAAACCATCTGTTACAATCAATTTCATTTATTATTTTCCATGTATGTTCATTGTTATCTACTGACAACATATAGCCTTCACTGAAGCATTTACAGTCTATAGAAAAACTTATTGAATAATCAAAATTTTCTTAATAAGCCCACTTATTACCCGGTTAGAACGCCAGAATTTCTTCATTGGTTTTTGCACAAATATTAGTCCTTTTTTAAAAAAGTGCGCACACACCAAAATTTCTGCGGAAACATACTACAAAAATTAGAGGGAACATTGCTGATGACCTTTACCAAAATACATGATATATAACGGTCTTCGGTAAAATTCATCCCCGATTCCTCTACCTACCACGTCCTCCAGTCCGATCACCAGGCCATAGAATCAATCAGCCATTTGCTTTCGATTCGTGGACTCGGATGGCCCAGGGGTCCGCAAATTTTACGTCGCTCGCAAGACAAAATTTGGAGTTGCTATTCTTTTGCGGATCGCATATATTTTTTGAAAGTTAAAAACGGAACATCGTGCGAAAACTGCTACAATTCGTGAACTTGACTCAGTCGTCTTATTAAAAAATAATTACAATGACATTTAATGTGACACTGTCTTGTTGCTGCATCACGCTTGATAGCTTTACGACGCCAAGATTGGAAGATTTTCTAAAAAGGCATCACTAATCTTAGTTCTTTGCTTGTTCTTTGTAATGTTCATTTTCAAAAATAATTGTTCGCACAAATATGTACTTCCAAACATCGAAGTGAAATATTTTCGCATGGTTTCTGAAATTTTGATAAAGATTTTCTTTAAGAAGATATACATTCCTACAAAAATTAAGCAGTGATGAATCTCTCGAATAGAATATGAATTTTATTTCTGCGTGTTTCCATTTGTCTAATTATAATTGAACTGTAGGCTCGTTAAACGAGTAGCTGTTCAATATAATTTTTAGGATATAATAAAATTTAGTCTGAACGTGTCTCACGATAAATTCTGTTACGTAAAAAAAAAAGGAATTTACATAAAATTAATTCATCGTTAAAACCGCCGTGTGGATGCTTCCCCAACGCCCCGTTTCGCATCCGCTCAGAGCCTCAGGCACATTCCCCACTCAGACAGACTTTCAGGCGTGGTCGTGAACATTACCTCATTTTCGCGATCATGAATTATATTCGTTAGTTTTTAGTTGAATAAGTCAATGTTCATCCTAGCAGTTTCAGTTCAATTACAGTAATCAAAAATTAGTGTACAAATAGCTGTGATAGACTAGGCTAAAATTCTTTACCGGTACTTTTAAAAAACAGATTGTTGAATGGTATGAATTAGAATGATAGTTTGAAACAAATACTTCATTTTATAGGCAACAACTCGCGAAACCACTCATAAGCACCGAAAAAATGAATTTCAGTAAATAAAGTAAGGGAAGAATTTACCGGGGTCAAAGGTCGGTAAAAGGTCCATTCAGTGAAGCGTCCCGGGCCAGATTACTACAGATTTCCCGACCACATGAATACGCAAACTACCGTACCTCATTACTGCAAAGATCATTTCAGCAATCCTTTCGCGTGTGCCATCGCCCACGTGATTCAAACCTACGAAAGCACGCAGAGTACAGTAATCAAGTGCACGATGCGCCGACCAAAAACAGGTTTCGCGAAATCGCCCCCTTCGACTTTTTCGCCCCCCGTCTGTATCGTTTTCGCCCATCGGGGGGCGATATCGCCCACTTTGGGAATCACTGGACTAGACACTTCCCACGTCCGTCTATTATATAATCATTTTGTTGCATCGATGTCTCACTCTATGATTCGAACGTGAAGGGAGTTAAACAAAACTTTTTTTGATTAAATTCCTATTTGAAGATCAATGATGATATTATGTTTCTCACATAATAAAATGAGATCGAACATATATACGCTATGACCAATCAAATTGTGGCAAGCATACCCATGCTGCAATAATATGTAATATTTAAATGATGCGTACCAAGTAGATCAATAATAAAACAAAGACACGTCTTATGGGCTCGGGTTCCAAATAGCGACTGTCAAAACAGCGACTGTCATAATTGCGACTTCATAATAGCGACGTAATCAAGTGATCGACTGTCAAAACAGCGACTGCCACAACAGCGACATCACTTCAATCCAAGGCTTACGCGCTCTCTTTCTCCCATAACTTTGTTTCGTCATTCATGTACAAAAAGTTAAGTCGCTATCATAACAGTCGCTGTTTTAATGCGGTCGCCATTATGACAGTTGCTCTCTTGATTACGTTGCTATTATGAAGTCGCCATTATGACAATCGCTGTTTTGACAGTCGCTATCCGGCCTGGATACCGTCTTATGCCGTAATGGAATTCAAGCTACAATCTATCGTTATTCTGATGTATGAAGTTCGGCATGAATATGTATTGATCCAGTTTCCGGTTGTTGTTAAGCAAGTTTAAAAATTAGTAGTTTGAGTATTCGTTTATTATGCGTTAAGTTTTGCCGTTAATTTTAAACTGATCCACTTGTTCTTGTTTGTTTGCATACGTAATCAGAGGTCTTAAGGAGTTGGAATTGAGTTGATATTCTTTCATTATCAAGAGTGTTATACTGAAATTCGCTCCTTGGAAATGTGTCGTATATACAGTATAACGGTTTAAAATTAAAAAAAAGTGCTGTTCATATTGCAGCAGTAATGCTCCAAGAACAGTTGGAAAAATACCTCTACATTTGCTTGTATATTCATGCATGTCAAGAAGCTTCGAAATGTGAACAAAATGCCGACGGTAATTCGATACATCATATATTAGTAGTTTAAAGTTTTTTTTTATAATCACATAATAATTAAAGCGGCATCAATCATATAAATTTGAAAAGTCAAATTTAAGTTACCTGAGATGTAAAGTATTTTAAAAGGATCATGGTAGTGACGGGAATTATGTTTAATAATTGTTATCGCAATACTTATTTCTGTTTATCTTTTCGCACTAACAAGAAACAAGATGTTATCCAATTTCAACTCCAGAGAATGGAAAAATATATTGTAGCAATGACAACATCGTTGGTTCTGAATGTGCATTTGCATGTGCGCCTTATCATTCGTTAGTTGGATCAAGTAAAATCAAATGTTTACAAACGTCATCTGGATTGAAATGGTCGAATTCAACTGTGGTTTTATGCAAAGGTAAGTATATTTGTTATACAATCCGTGTGATCTAAAAAACTTTTATGTCTATGATAAAACATATATTTTTATTTTACAACCAATTCGCATCAACAACCTTATACTGTAATACTGAATATATAATTTACAGTCAATCGATGCAAACCAGAGATCGACATGCATGTTCCGGGCAAATTTGTGACTTGTTCAAAAACAAACGAGGTCACTACTGTATGTCATTTTAAATGTTTAAAACCAGGGTACACGGTATCCCCCACTAGAACAATCAGATGCTTACCGAACCAACAATGGAGCGGGAAAATTCCATGTTGTGGTCGTAAGTAATACATATAATTACTACTAATACTACAATTCTTGTTTTAATGAATCAGTCATCAGAATGAAGCCAAGCATTAGGAACATTTTAAGTATTTTCAAAAATCAGCCTATATTAAATATAATGTTAATTGGGAGAATCATGACTCTGTTGTTTTTAAATAATTTTGTCATAGAGTTACAATAAAACACTGCTTCTACTACAAGAGGCCTTCGGTGATGCAGTAGCAAAATTGTGGTTGACGATAAGTGTAAATTATTCAAACCGGTTATGGTTATGTTCTTGTTCCGCCATATAAAAAATCGATGATTTTCAATTGACAATATTTAAGTTTTCGTTAACAACACTTATTCATAGAATTGATTTTTAGATTGAACTATAATCTGGAATAACTTCTAATATATTAGCAACGTGCTAACATCTCTTTTTCAAGGTTCTTGCAATTTGTTCTCAATTACGGATATTTATATAGTTTTGGAATCTTCTGAATACATTGGAGTGAATGCTTGGGTTAAAATGAAGCAATTTATGAAGGATGTGTTGGGGTACGAACATTTAACTCGGTCTAAATACAATTCGAAATGATATTCTATAAATTTTATTATTGTCACCACAGCTATACGAAATAGTATATTTTAACAATACATAATAAAAACCAAAAAAAATTCAATATAGTATAATCAGTTCCAAAGATAATCGTTATGAAACACTTTTTGTTGAAGCATTTGTGTCGTACATCGTTTTTATACAAATAAATATTGAAGACTTTTTTGGAAATAATAATAATATTTTACAAACGAATTCAGGAGTTACGACATATCTTCGGAATCAATGAAGATTTCTGTAATGCGATTTAATAAGGATGTGGACACCGACAATATTATTCATATGGATGACTATTTGAATAAAAAATCTGAATTCTGGTATAAATTTGATAGACTGCCTCATGGTGGAAAAGGTATAATGTAGTTTTGTTATGTAGCTAGTAATTTAACCATATAATGGTAAGTAAATACAATATCCGTGAATACATGTTTTTCTTACAATCTTTCTTACTTATACAGCAATCAAATTCCGGGAACATATATTAGCCTATACGAAAATCATATAAATGAACCATATCTTATTTAGCTGGATCACGAAGTAATTGAATTCATTTTAAAATATGTTTCTAAATATATTTGCTCACAATATATTTCCAATTAGTACTATATTATTTGGTTGTTATAAATTGCGTGTTTGAGGAAGTCTAAATTTGGTCGGACGAAACGTTACAGAAGTACATTTGTGTTAGTGTGACTCTTTAATTGGTTAGAATAGTAATGTTTATTCCAGCTACAGCATATGGATCCACTAATATAAAGGCATAGACAGGAGGAAAGATAGGGAGTTAGTCTCGCGCAACCCAACTCAAAGTTATACTAATTTGAATACCGTTGTATATATTCAGGATCAAATACTGGCAAAGCAATTCGGTACCTTGTCAACAACATGATGAACAAAGAATCTGGTAATCGCATCAATGTACTGGACGTTGTTTATTTATTCTCTTCAGGAAAATTTGATGATGATGTTTCTGAAGCATCGAGGGAATTACGAGAAAGCGGAGCGTTTGTAAGTTTTGTTTTGTCAAAGGAAAATATCACAAAATCAATACGTATTCGTTGCATGGAGTTAAAAGTTAAATCCCTAAACCTGTCACATCGGTATGAAAATCCTACGTGTTTCCAGTTTTATGATAATAGACAATAATCATTTTTCGTAGGATCTTAATGCAAGACTTGGCTATGCTAACCATATCAAAGGAGGCTTAGTCTGTTGCGGCAATTGCAATATGATTGGGTTCTGGTAAATTACCTATTCGTGTTTAAAACGCGACATAGCTGGATTTTAACAAGTCTCTCTTGTTGTGCTTGTTGCCTATATACAGTATTCTGCTGGTATCATACATTCGCACCTCAGAAGTGGACTTTTTCCACATCTATGCCTTGATAAAACCAAGTTAAGTCCAATATCGCCACCATGGTAACGCCTTCGCCGCCGCGGACGAAAAACTCTCTGGATAATGGTGGAATAGCTTAATTCCAGATTAAGATCCCAATTGTACAGGATGTAATCCTCCCAAGACAGTAGGCTACGCTTTTTATGCTCTGTTGGCAGAATTCATTATAAAACCCAATGCTAAAAATTGTTTCGTGAACATCACAATATGTTTTTCCGCATCGTATTAGTTTAAATCAGGAGTGTGCAAACTGTGGCCCGCAAAGAAAAATTGTGTAGCCCGCGGAGAAGCGTCAATTTTGAATAGTGTACCCGCGGTTATACTGAATGATACCGAATGATTATATAATAAGTATGCTTCACCAGAAATTACTGAAAAGAGTGTTAAGCATTTTAACCAAAACCAATATACTAGTGTTCTTTATCTGGCGTGTGAGTAAAAAGTATATTCAAGGAAACAAGACTAAAAATGAGAAAATTATGATACTGGTATGAATAAGCTAAAAAACAAAATGTTAAACTTTGTGCGAAATTTATTGCAATTCCGCGTCAAGGAATGTGATATTCTGCAAAGTTTGTCGGAAAGTGGCACCTAATAGTGATTTGAAAAAGGCAAATCGTGCGTGGGAAAGGGAAGTTTACTCTAAAACGCCATTTAAATCATATAAGCACATTAACGCACTATATAGATGCATTAACTCAGAAGCGAAACGTGGGTACAAGAGAAGGTTGTTCGAACTTTTTCACCGCAATACCGACCGCTGAAGAACGTGAAGTTTGGAAAACGCCGTCAAGAAGAATAAAGCCTCACATAGATTGTGTTCTACTACGTGTTAGGCCGAATTCATCAATATTGTCCCGCAAAGTAATAAATAGTCGTATGTCGAAATACATTGAATTGCCACATGCATGGCGAAGCAAAATTTACGGCTTTGAATTTTTGAAGAGCATACCCTTTGTCGCCAAGGAGGAAATCATGCAGAGCATAAGACAAGCAAAATTGAATACCCTATTTTGATGGAGGCAATGATATTTTAACAACAAAAATGTTGAGATTATACATTAAGTACAGAAGAAGCTATTTGAGTTAAACGTGTGGTTTGTCCGCATTCCGATAAGATATGATAGGCTACTATTGTAACTTTTCATAAAGTTTGCAAATAATTCAGGATTCAGGATTTATGCGTTTCAACTCATCATTTCTGCAAAGACCCCTAACGATGTCGCAAGATCAATAACAAAAAGAAACAATTGTTTGTGCCTACAACTACAGTAGTAACTCTACCTACAAAATTAATTCGTTTATTAGGTAGAAAATTACGCATGTAGGGACACATTTTACCTGTAAAAGCCCTAATCCGTTTTAAGCCCACACAAATCTCGGACATAATATTTGTAGAAATTATAATAATGGCTAAAACCCGTGAAAAATTCATGCTAGAATTAAATTACAGCATTATAAATAGAAAAGGTATACAAGGAGAAATACAGAAAAATACCGAATTAAAACTACGAACGGCATGTTTGTTTACCTTTGGCGTTGTTGACTAGGCTAGGCTAAACGAAGACCGCGGCGGAGGAAGTGAGAAGAGGTGGCAAAAGTTGACCGCAGAGAGAGAACGTAATGTACGAAAATGAGCACACATACATGAAATTCAAATTTTTTTCATCGTATCATTTTACGTTCCCGCGGGAAACAAACAGGCCAATGAGATGCCAGGCAATTTATTGCCGTGCCTTACGATGAAAAATAAAATAATTGTAAAATATTTTAAATCAGATCGTGGACTACGGCGATAGGATATATGCGCTATATTCGGTATTCTTGTAAACACGAAAAACGATATTCGAAGGTTACGATATTCGATATTAAATTCAAATTGGACATCCGTTCTTCAAGCACTTCATTAAATTAACCTAAAATAAACAAATATCAATACACGCGATTTTTAAGTTTTCCGTTTTCGGTCTTTTGTCTGTAGAAAATCTTACGTTAGCCGAAGCAATATTTTTACAAAGAAAATTTTCATTAAGTTAAATTTTTCCTATCCAAAGCCTTTATATGTAGAGGCCCGCGGCTCCACTCAGTTACTGTATCTGGCCCTCGTACAATAAAGGTTGCACACCCCTGGTTTACATGACCAAGGTCGATTCTTTACAATTAATAAAAGCACTTTCTCTTTCTTTGTTTGAATGATAGGTAACTGTCATTGCTATTTCTTCATCAGAGCCATGGTTTAATGAAGAAAAAATGAATCAAATCGCAGGAGGGAAATATCATTTGCTTTTGGTAGAAAGTGAAGATGCTATTGAATATCATCATGATATTATACAGCCGGGAATTTGCGGACAAGGTTGCTAGGGTCAGATTGAATACTATTTGAAGCATAATTACAAATACTTCTATTTTATATTGGTGTCGCTGCTATGCAGATATTTTCTGTCTTATATTGATACCAGTAATTTCCTTATTCCCGGTCAGTATTACCATGTATTCCAAAATAGAAAAGAAATATACGAACTAGTGGAAAATGAGTGATCATTGACCGACATGAAATAGACCTGCGGAGGATATGACAAAGGACTGGCTGGTGGCTACAGCTTACATTAAAGTATATCAGGACCGTCGTGAGGAGGCGAGTGCGATGGCGTCTACCGTCATGGTGTAAAAAATGTTCACCTATTTTAATTATGGACACTGCATTGTGTTCTGGAAAATTCTTTCGCAATATCTCTTTTTCATAATCGTGTCAGTTTTGCATCATTTATTAAATTATATAGGCGCTGCAGATTCATATTAGGTTTAATTGATTCGTTATCAAAAATGGGATACTAATTATTATTTTCTGGTATTATTTACATATTTTGCAACACCCATAAATCCCCAAAAAATGTATAAGTGAAGTTAGTGAACCAACTTGGCTGTCTATGCCAACCAATAATTTTGCAAACGACCACAGAACATTACTCAAGGTAGCTTAGCGGAATTGCTTCCCCATTTACAATTTGGCCATATTTTATTGCCTGTCCTAATATCATTGCGTGGCTCAGTAGGGTATATATATATGAACAACCAGAGTGCATTTTAATCTCGTTTTGTGAAATCATCTGAAGATCCTCGTTGATTTTGGCAAACTTCTCTCCCGTTGAGGTTATTGTGTTTTTGTAAGATCGGTCAAAAACAATTATTTTCACTAATATCTGACGTGTAACCGCTCACGCATCCGCATTTTCAAGCACGAGATCCACACTAGGCAGGTTTTGAATGTTCATGAACTATCCAAAGTTTTAAACAAAGCATATATATTTACAGTGGCTCGACAGTTGCTGCCGAATTTATTACTTATTTTGCGAGATAGGGGAATTGGATTTTAACCCGAGATGTGTAATCTGAGTTGCTTAAAAACATCTTCACAGTCCATATATGACGATTGATTCGTTTGGAGGGTGGATTGATAGTAGGCGAAAATGTCAAGCTATCAGCGTTCATGAATAGAGCAAAATAATGTTGTACGGCCGTACAAGTTTGTGTCTCGCTGTGTGCTAAATCGCTTTGTGTGAAATCGCCTATGAAAAAAACGTAGGTTGAAATATATTCAAGAGCCTCCACTGGCTACGCCTATGTTCATACATGCAACACCCAATCCATTAGATTATACCTACATTACCGCAATATCCTATTTGCACATAAATTCTTTCTTGCAAAAGTACATTTGCGCAAAAATCCATTCTCACAATTACATTCTCACAAGAGTCAAACCACGTAAAGGTTCATTTTCTCAAAACTGCAGTCACGCAAAAGTTTGTTCTTGTGAACATTTACGAGCAGTTTCGTTTTGATATATTGAAATTTTTGCAAGTTGACTGCTGCCGAAAGCAATAGTCTACCTATTATGCTGCAGGGATGTATCTAACATTTGGCAACGTAGGCTGGAGCCAAGGGGGCCTCAATATTCAATTTTGAACTATTATTCATTTTTAAGGGATTTGAAATTGTGAAAGTTTGTTCCAGAATAAAACTGCTTGAAATTTTATATATATATATAACTAATATTTGTTGAGTCGTTTATATTGTGTATATATATATTTTTATGTTTATAAACAGTTATGTTGACCCTTGTTTAATGCTGTTTTGTTGGATCTGGACTCCGACCACTCACTACACCTGAGAGAAAAGCTGTGTCTTTCGCTCCTTTCTCCGACCGCTGGAGGTCGGTCGTGTTTTTGGTTCTTAGTGATGTAATCTGTTATTCCAGTGGTTCTCAAATCTCAACCTTTTTCATTCCGCGGACCGGTAAAATTTCACAATAAAATTTGGGGACCGGCGGACCTTCAAAATTAACCAAAAATGTCATAAACACAAAACGTAAACAAAAGAATGCAATTAGGACACAAGTAGGCGTTGCAGAAAAGGATAATCCAATTTAATGAAAAATTTGCTGCTGTTTTTTTATATATTAAACGTGTTAAACGCTGTTCTAATGAAGTTTCTGCAAGGCGAAGTAGAGCTGTTTGAACTGGATAATATTTTGCTGTTTGTTTGCATCCATTTTACTATCAAAATTTTTTCAATCACGATCTCGCAATTATTTCCTCAAAATCCCGGAATTTAAGGATTTGTTATCCACATATAGATATTCTCACAAATTGTAGGTTATACCATTTTATTTAATACTTATTCAAAAAAAAAAAGTCATCCACGCTTACAGTTTGAGTCAGCCAGACTAAGTGGAATTATTGTGCAAAATTTTACCAAGGAATTATTATTTGATCAGTAGAATTGCCATTATCGCGACAAATTTAATCATAATTTGAACTCAAAACAGCATTCAGGATTCACGCAATGACTTAGCAGGGTTTTTATTACTATTTAAATACGAAAATGAAACAGCCACAATAGAAAAGTAAAATCAAGAAGTCAAACTGTAACAAAAAGATCAAAGCCGACCCAAAAGTTGAGAATCGGTAATCCCGAATTCAACCCGATATTCGACAATTCGTTAAAATTATTCGATTCGATGAAAATATACTATTTTGGCCACGCGATCTGTAATCATGCCAGCAATCTGGCGAAACGCGTGAAAATTGTTCATAACAACGTTAAACCTATTTAGTATTTTTAGCATAATAATAAATCGTTGTAATGAAATACAGAAATACACCTTTCATTTCTCTCGCAAGTGCCGACAATAACACTATTGAATGATTTTGGAAATGGGAGAAACATATCGAATTGTGACAAAAATGAATTAAGTTGTGAAAAAGTGACAATACTCGTGCATGTGATAATAATAATGGCTTAACGTGGAACGGCGAGCAAAACCTAAGCGCGTGATCGGCGGCAGGTTTGGAGGCACATATTACCCGTGCGGCCGCGAAACGTTTACAATAATGTGAGGTGCACCGAAGACGCTTTCGTTTCCTTAGCGCAGCTCGTGTAGCATTGGCTCATGCAAGGGAAAAACTACAAAAAAAACAAGACTCGTTTTGCAAAAATAAATACTTTCACTTCAATAATTAGAATGAAAAGCAACAGCATCATTCATTGCTACTACAATGAAAATTTGACTATAAGGACATAAAAAAAACTAAACTTTCCAATAATAATAGTAATTTTTGATAGGCTTGTGGCCCACTTGAAAATGTCTCTATGGCCCAGCAGTGGGCCATGGCACTCTAGTTGAGAACCAGTGGCCTAGCCGATAGCAAGAAATTTTCATAATCTTTGTTTTGCAGTTATTTTGAATAAAAACGTGTTATTTATAAGTGAATGGATATTTGAAAATCCCGTAATTCAGTACTTTGTAATTTTGTTTTCGATAAATGTAAATATAAGACATCCCTCGAAAATAAGCCCTAGTGCAGTGGTTTCCAAACTTTTTAATATCGTTACCCCTAAATTGAATTACCAGAAACTCAATTACTCCTTTCATAAAAATACAGTAGTCATATCGTTATTACTTTTTTGACCAAAGACTTGCTTGAAGATGCTGAACGTGCGCTACATCAGCATTTTAGCCTACAATCTGTACGACAAAGTATTGTTAATACGTCCTTACGAAGTGCGTGACTAGACGACTAGGTTCATGTACCAGATGCGAGCATTGCATGTCCAGCTTTTGAGCAGACTAGTCAAAAGTATGGGGATTACGGAAGAAATTGTTAAAACGGTGAACGTCTGGATTCCCCAGTACAAATTACCCCTACGGGAGTAATCAACCCCCGTTTGGGAACCACTGCCCTAGCGTTATTTTCGGAAGAAAATTGAAATAAGACCCAGTCTTATTTTCGGGGGAACACGCTAGTTGCGATAGTGTGCTTTTTATATATATCATGCCCTGATGAAGTTTTTCTGAATAGAAATTCGAAACGAAGACAAATTACATCGTTTTGCTGCACACCGGTTGTGCTTTATTTATCTTCGACGTAAAAGGAGAATGCAAGATGAATCATGATATGTTTAACCGAAACATGACGAATCGTATCGTGTTTTCCCGAAAATAAGACCTAGCTTGAAATTTATGAATGTTCTTAATACAAGCCCTAATATAAAATAAGACCTAGTCAATAACGCGGATTTTTTGACTTTACCGATAAAAAGAAATCTCTCCTAAACGTTTTGAATGATTGATAATCTATGTTTTGCAGCCATTTTGAATAAAAACGTGGTATTTATAAGTAAATGGATATCGATTTTCTTATTTTGTGGATTTGAAAATCTCGTAATTCTCTACTTGATAATTTTGTTTTTTATAAATGAAAACATAAGACATCCCCCGAAAATAATGCCCTAGTGTTATTTTTCGGAAAAAAATTAAATAAGACCCAGTTTTCCCAGACCCGGGAAATCCTATTCCTGACATACACTGGTAACTGGGCGAGGTTTGCTATATGGTTAAGTCAGCTTCCCTCTTCCCAGGATGAATATATAAACTCTATCCTAATCATTTCCGCCGCCATCACTGCACGGCGATAGAATTATGTACGATGTCACGCGCCTGCCTCTTTGAGGCGGGCTATGGAAAAAGCAAGTCTTTTTGATTGTTCAATTGCCTGGAGCGTCTAGTATCCTCAGCTAAAAAGTGTGATGCATTGTCCGGTCAAACAAGTATCAAAGATACTTTCTCCCGAAAAATAGGACAGGATTTGCATACGATGTCGACCATACCTTCTTCCACAGATAGAGGACACGGGACAGTCTGGTTGTGGAGTCGGAGCCACCCAGCCTCTCCCCGGACGCAAATTTGAATTTTTTTTTTCATCAAGTTGATGAAATTTTCCTCCACCATGATCCAGGGTTGAAATTGTTTATTAAACGGCCCTGAAGTCTGGTGAAAATTGTTTTTTGATTCTGATTACCTAGCATACACTTATTGACTTTGCCTGGCCAATAGCACAGACTTGATCACATAGAGATTTAATCAAATTCGACCGATGTCAGCTACTAATCATAATTCGAGCTGTGGTATGTCAAAGAACAACAACGAGTTTTTTTGAAGAAATTATTATGAGAAAAATAGTAAGTTTCTCATCATTTGCCATCTGCTCAGCTAATTACAAAAGAGACAGAGACACCTAAGCATTTGAAAATCAATTTTTGCGAAATCAAAAACAATTACAAAAGTGAGCAAGCTTACATGCCTAGTTCATACTAGATTCCAGATAGTAAACAATCATCATGTCTATTAATACACAATGAATAAAGCCATCCAGGTACTACATAAGCAAACCCATCAACAGCTCGTGATGCACAAAAATTATTTTAGAATGGGTGTCATTTGTGAAAAAAATATTCACCATGGACTGCACAAAGGTCAACATACAAATTTTACAGATTATTGAATATGCTTATAATATAATACTCAAATAATATGTTAATAATGTCCACTTAGTAGAGCCAAGTTTAGATTCTGTTAAATTCAATCCAAAGGTAACAGATAAGCTTCCTGAATAGGACAATGATGCAGGATTTCATCTATACTAAGTCAAAACAATTTATACAAATAGCACAGAAAATAACAGCAGGTTCGTTGAGAACTCTAGAAGTAGATTAGAATCACCAGATGAAGATATTACAAAGTAACAAGATGTCAAATTTGGCAACACTTATAACTAACTAGTGGCAAATGCAGATATCTGGAAATATATTTAAGAAAAGGCTACTCACTAGAATGTATCAAACTGAATGACCATATAGAAAGTGAGTATACCAATCAAAACTCGATGTTTTGGTTAGGTGCATACCGTATAAAATTCATAATTTGAAATCTTATTTTTTGAAACCAAAAAAGATTCGATGTTTCGTTAATTCATATGCAAATCCGCATTTTTTGCACATAAATTTTATAAAATTTAGTTCCAGAAATCACCTAATTCCTGATATAAATGCCGCAGGTGTAAAGATCAAAACTACACAATACCAACCAAAGATTGCAAGTTGCAACAGAAAGTTTCCTTTGGGGCAAACATTGTATTAATATGTATGACCTATGTATTTTTTTCCATAATGAAAATATAGTTTTTGACCCATGTATTAAAAAAGGTTCACCATCCCTTTCATAGAATGTAATTCATATCAATTTATTTCATTACCAGCCTGTAAGTGACTGGCAGTAACCAAAGATAGACTAGTTAATCTCTCAGAATTCATAAGGAAGGACTGCTAGGATTTCAGAAGAACTAGAATTCCACTGAACCAAATGTCTTCCGAATATTTTAGACTAAAAGACATTTGATGAATATTATATATGTTTCACCTTAGCACAGGATAGAAAGAATTCTTTCAAACAGTCCTAATTTTCTATTAGTTCTAACATCACCGACTAAAAACTCCTTTTAATAAATATTCTTTTTTGTTGTATTGTAACCGTGTGAAATTATAGAATTCATTCCAAAATATAAATTCAGGCCATGACGGAGAAGTTCTCCAGAATTTTTCCAAAAAAGCTATCACAAGTGGGTGTGGGTCTTATGGTTGTGGAAACTATAAATTTGTTCTGATACGAAGAATATTAAATCGTTAAAAAGTTCAAATCGTTATGAACATGAATGACAATCCACCAAAATAAAAATAAATCCCATTCATCATTATGAAAATTGATATGAATATGTATATTTAATTTTATAATAATAATTATAAAACCCACGACAACATCGTGTTTTTCAAGACGTTTCATCAGCTATGGTGGAGGGAGACATAAAATCATGAACGATAATCGTAGTAGAAAACAAGGCAGTTAGCAAATACAAAATGAAAATTACATGCTGCTGCAACTACTACACACAAGGATAGATAATCAGTCAGTCGTAAAATGAGAAGAAATAACGCCAACGACGAATAGTAATGGACGAGAAATTAAATCATCAACGGTCAACACGACATCCATAAATGGAAACAGTAAAATAAAAGCGACTTAAAAAATAGAGTATTTTGTAGCCTCAACAAATAATCAAAATCATTTTCACACTACTGTAGTACATTTTTACAATATTTCAAAACGTTCATAAAGGTATCAGCCAAATCATACATATAGAGTAAGTACATATTTATATTACAAGCACAACCTGTGCTCAGTAGCATAATATACTGGATATGTGTCAACAAATTAATTTTTGAGTTGATAGCTAAGAAAGTTTTTTAAATTACAAGAAAATACTGCTTCACAGATCCTATTCGAGGTTCTATTTCTAATTACAACAGAAACAACTGGAAGTTACAGTGATAAAAATAAGAAAGTAGTTTTTTTAAGTTGTAATTTCTGTTAGTTTCGAAATCTTCCAAGTTGTTTCGGAACAGCAACAAGTTTATCCAGGGATGATGGTTTACTAGTTAGTGCTTATAATTGATAAAATAGCTGTTTGAAGTTTCCTTCAGATTTGAATTATATTCCACAGATTAGCTAGGATCTTCTACCGCATCACTTCGATGAAAGAATGCGACTTGGGACCCACTTGATAGCGGGGTGGCTCTAACTCTTGCGTCATTCCACCAGGAACAATAGCAAAAATTATAATACATATCAAAAAGTTCAATTCATAAATCTGAAAAAAAATAATGAGATATAAGTATTAAAATATGAATACTGTGCATTCTAATTATTATTTATAGATTGCGCTCCAAAAGTGTGTGTACCAATATGGCGGTAACTAATTTTGTTCGCCTACTTTACATCAAGTTGTGTAAAGGGACTGAAACCTTTGGGCAGGGGGTGTATTCACCTGGCTAAAACAGACAGTCCTCGAACTAGTAATAGAACTAAAAAAAGGAAAATCGGAATAAAATTATGGCCTAACCCTAACCTGGTACTAGTGGTACACACACTACGGGAGTACCTTATACACTTATTAACAATTAACCCAATTTAGGTACTTGCCATTAAAAAGAAACTTAAACTAAGCCTACAGGCTGCCGGCATTGGAAGTTTTCTCATTCATTCCCACTGACCTAAATCCCAATACATCAAATACCATTAAGAACTATTCCAATTAGTACTATGTATCAGCAGTAGAAAAATTACTTTTGTTTTGGGGGGATACGCAACATGTCATGATTTGAGAAAATATGAGCCACTGGAATGAAAAAACTTGATAGAATATCAGTTACTGAAATGAATAAACCTTAGTAAATACTAGCTTTTAAAGTTGATCCCCGACATAGATTAAATTGATTGGAACCTTTGAATCTTTTAGAAACCATCTCTCAGGTAGAGAGGTGTGGAAAGTTAGGAATAGGTCTGAAGCATGAATTGAATAGTCAGCCAACTGACATCAGTCAACAATGGCAAACAGTGTATGTTTCAGTCGTCATTTATTCATTCAGTGTCTACACATGGCAATAGTAAATAAATTGTATAAATTCATTTCGATTTTCTTCATTTATGAGTCAATGTTTGTGACCTTGCATCGAGCAAACCATGTTGTCATTCAATAAATTCAATTCATTTAGTATTCTACAGGTAATGGTTTACTAGCTCTCTCAGACAGCTCCCAAAACAAAACAAAAAATACACAAAGATACTTCCTTGTCATCTCCCACACATTCAATCATTAGTGTACAGCTTGAACAACTTATCACTGCATTGTTTCAAATATGGTACTTTTGCTATTGTTTTTTTTAACTGTGCAATACAATACCAAAGTATGAACGAGGCAAGAGGGACTTATTAATTTAGAATATAATATGTTACATAGGAAGTGTCCAAAGATGTTGATGACTTTACAAATTAAATGACATAATAAAAAAAAAATTTAAGTTGAAATACAGGCAGTTTCAACATATGAATATTTAAGATTTATCATAGTTGTTGATATATGTTATTTACTACCAAAGTATAATTTGAAATATGTCCCAATCCAAACTCCTTTTCTTTCGGTATATTTTATTTTTCAATTTCAATAAAGACACAATTATTTTAGTTTTTGACTCAATTTTAAATTGCATTCACATATCATTGACAAAATGTAAAATTTTTAGATATTTTGAATATTTCCAGATGCAACAATTTTTTTTTACACAGTTATGAAAAATGTGTAGTAATGGATATGGTAGTTTACCTCAATTATGAGTCCTCAGAAGCAGTTTTACCAGTGTAGACTTCTTTAAAAACGCTTTCAATGAGGAATCGCCTAAAACGAAAATAAACCATGAACGAAAAATAAAGTTTCCAGAAAGATGACTTGATAGCTTTGATATTAGAATCATATTAATAAGGTGATTTCATAAAGATTCCAAATATTCCAATAACGCGGAAGTTGGGAATTTCCATTCTGTAAAAAGCGTTGTACTCTCCAAGTCATATATCTAAGGCTAGTGTTCATTCTCTAAATTTGTTTGCTTCAAAGTTTTGGATTGGTTTTAACATGTTAAATCCAGAATACTGATGACATTAACCTAGAACAAATGATGTCCATAACAATTGAGACACTTGTTTACCAAAATTATGATATGTGTCAAATTCAAGAATTAAAAGTGGACACAGATCATGATGTCATCAACCATTATTATTGATATTTCTGACAAAAAGCTATCAAACAACTTAAATCCAAATGATAAAACTGATTCAATTGTATGCTTTCACAACTGAATGTTTCAACAAAGTTTCCTTCGCACTTGCCTGGTTTTATACGATGACATTACAAAATAATTTTTTAAGAGACCACGACTGTTAATAGATTTTTCTCATATTAAGCGAACAAACCCAGGGTTATTTATTACAGTCAATACAGCACAGGGAAGTAAAGTTATCAATAGATGTGCCAGAACAGCGAAAGAAACCATCGTACACAAACTGAGTTCTATGACGTAATGTTGACTTATGTTGCGCTACAATGGTGAGGGCAATCAATGGTATGACGGTCACCAATAAGCAGGGAATAAAGGTGCAGTATTGAGAAATCTACATCCAAAAATTTGCTACGTCATTATAGTAACTGATCAAAACAATGTCAATGACATCACTTTATTTTTATAGTAATAGTGTGACATCATAATACATAAATAAACTGTATATATAAGATATTACACAACATTTTAGATGTCTATTCGAAAACATATAACAGACAATGAATAGAAAATGAAAAATCAGCTATTCACTAATGAGATATCATATTATTAGCTCAAAAACATATCCAGGATAGATAATTTTACTGAATTGCAAATCGCAAGTGATTAAATGACAAAACAATTACTTTTAATTACATTTGACCGACAGATCTAATACATAAAAATTGTTTCTCTTAGGATATACACAACTATGACAGCAATTCAGGAGTACAAGCCAAAGAATAGTATACTTCCAGTTACCTTATCACAAATTTCAATGAGTGACTTAAGAGTACTAAAATACTGTTTATTGATTCCACAATAGGTGAACAGGTTCAAAATGCTTATCCAAGTGAAAATATATTAAATGAAGGTTTAAGGGAAGGGATAATCAGTAATCTAAAACAAATTGAAAACAAATGAATTTCTATTGACCGCACATGACATGGTCGACAAAAATAATACTATGAGAGATTCCATCAATATCGAAATAGATAAGTAGTTCAAGGTTCAATAACAAGGTTCCTAATTATATATATTAATTTACAATACAAGGAGGGTTTCTATTTAGAGTTAGACTGACTGTGATTTAAAATTATACATAATAACAAAGACCGTTTTCTTTACCCTGAACAATTATTTTCAAGATATGAGAGGTCTCACTAATTTTTGTTGCTTGTGTTGTTTGTCAGATTACTAAATATTTGAAATATATATTTGCAAAGAAAAAATTATTAATTTTATCTTTTGGTTAATAATGGGGAAATTGGCATGCATCATGAAAATTATTAGAAAATGTTTAAACTTGAATGTGAATAACATATTGATTATACAAACATATGTGTATAGAGAAAAACAAAAGACAAAACAAAGATTAGTCTTAAGAGATTTAGAAATAAAATAACAAATCCTTACTTTGCATATACACCTCCACCTGGGGGAAGATTTTTGATTTCATGTTGACGATTTGCTACTGTTTGCATTAATCCTCCAATTTCTAATGGTTCATCCTTCACCTCACTGCATATTTCTAAAGTAGCAAACACAAGGTAACGAATATTCACTACAAAAATCGTTATATCTGAAATCTAAAAAGTGTTTAATTAAGGAGTTATGCAAAATATGTGAAACAAATTTTAAACAAAAATTTAAGAAATCTGAATAAATTTTATCTAATTACAGGAATAGCATTTACCTACTTGTGTTTTAGATGTTTCAAAATAATGGTGGTTTCTGCTATAATACAGACATACATATATATTTTTATATTTGTGATGTAATAACATATTCGAGATCTCAGTCTCTACTTGCACCATGAGTTGCAAAGCTAAAAATAGCTGATTATGTAATGGGACTATCAATGAGGCTGTCTGCTTATTATAGATTTTAATATTGCAACAATACGAGAAGTATCATGGTAAAATAAAAATGTTAGCATGTTCGGATTGCTAAGCGTAGAACAGAATATTGTAAATGTTCTTTGTTTAAATTACGGAGGGTATGAAGTCAAATAAAATTCTACACCAAATCAAAACTTCTCTAAGCTACAAATATTCATGTATTATTAAAACAATGTAGAATAATAATACACTTGATCAAACAAGAACCTTTAACTAGGTTTTTCAATTTTTCCTCCATTTCTTCCTCTCTTTTCTTTGCTTCAGAATTGCTCTTCGGTGCCGAAGGAAATGCCAAAATTATCAATGTCATGTTATCTCGACTCCCCTGGAAAATTATAACACAATGTATGCTAGCGATGAGAAAATGAATTTGTGTATATAGCATTAAAAAATATATTTAAATATGGTAAAACTGAAAAATAAGTTAGGTAACTATTTCAAACTAGTTCAGCTATAGAAATTTTCTTTTGGAATAGACTAATATAGGTATTTTAGATACTGTCAAGTCTAAATCTAAGAAACTTAATTTGCGAGATAAATTTCCACCACTAATCAACACCATATGGTGTTAGGACATTAATATAAAAGAAGACACTGAGGAGTTGCCTCAGATTGTTTACATCATTGTCCCAAGAGAGAAGTGACTCATGACGCACAAGTACGATATGTATTGAAATTAACAGGGAATATTGTTGCAGTAATAGTTATTTAGTTTCATAAAAGACATTGACAATGATCATCACATTTTCACAAACTTGCTTAAATGCCAATCAACTTTAGGACAGTTTTACCATATAGATTGAGCAAGTGGCAAAATAAATTTGAGAATATCTTTAGAAAAAGGTAGATACAACCCCCAAACAGCTGCTGTGGACTCCATGCATTGGCACTATATTAGTAGTCTGGGCAGACAACAATCATTTTACGTAGGCCTACATTTAAAATCTTTTAAAATCCATGCTAAAATATTTGATCATAAATAAATTTCATCAAGTAAACAATACTTGATTCACTTTAAAATCTTGATTATTAATAAAATATGTATCTATACTGCTATTTTATGTAGCACACAAAAACATATTTAACATATGCTTATCTTACCTTGTTCAAACTTGTATCAACGACGCTGTTG